>NW_027518708.1:1200000-1763420 GCF_043159265.1 Tasmannia lanceolata
AGAATCAGGTATATGAAACAAGAAAAGCGATCATAAAAATTCAATGATTATTACTTGATCCGGTAGTTGAAGAGACCGCTGATTCTAGCAAATATGAAGCTACTAGGGTTGATGGTTGTCGACCGGTGATGATAGAATTTGCCGGAGATCCGCCGAGGAAAATGGAAATAGCTAAAGATCTGAGAAGGAAGGAATTCGCGGAGACAACGAAATTTGTAGATCCGACCGAAGAAGGACGGAATTCGCCAGAGATCCCTCAGATCTATACAAGATCAACGGACCTGAAATGGTGTAGATGATGATAGAATCTAAGATAGGGCCGCCGGATTCCGACAAGATTTACTGGAGAAGACGACTATTTCTCTCTCTATTTTCATATCTGAGCTTCCCTCTGCTTAAAACTTGAGTTTTCAAGCGAAAATGAAAGAGATAATGGTGATGGATGATGCAAAAAGGTGGAGAATGATGAAGGTTAGGGTTTTAAAACAAAATGAAGGTGGATATGGCTTTACAAGGCTCAAATCAGTAACAAAGCTGAGACAATTGAAGTAGGAAAGTGAAGAAGAAAGATCCGACCCAAAATTGGCCGGAATCCGGCAAGGGCGTGATCGGAGAAGGAGATTTTGCCGGAAATTGGTCGGACATTCGGCAAGGTGATCGGAGAAAAAGAAGATGAGCTGATAGCGAGAGATGATGAAGAGGCCGCGAATCGGAGGTGGAGATCAAGCTCTCCTCTGCAATTTCTCTTCCTCTCCCTTCATTCTCCCTCTCTCAGTCTCTGAAATGAGATATCTAGTCCCCCCCTCTTCAGAACCCTAATTTGATAGCTTTTACTAAGGAAGTGATAAATTCACACCCCCTCATTTCAGTGAACAACCCACCCCAACGCATTTTGGCTACAATTTCTTAAACTATAGGGGCTGAAGCAATAACAAGGATAAATGAAAAATACTAGTATATTTGACCCCTTTTCCCTTTTATAGAAAATGATATATAAAGCCCTCCTCCCTTTGTCCTTATTCAGCCCCATCTAGGTTATTATTCGACTATTCTTCCTACAACAAAAGAGGGGTGGCTAAGATGATTTCTCTTTACATTCTTATGAAATGAATGGCCCTAATTCTTCTCAAGTTCATCCCCTTTGATTGTTGTTCTACTCAAAAGAATGAGTATCCGCTCATTTTATCTATTACTCTTATATGAAAGCGCGTCCACAAAAATTGATTCTAGACATCCATTTGATCTCTCTTCTTTTGATGGCTAGGATAAAATCATTGACTATTTTCCATGGAATGAGAACCAAACACTAGTTTTTGGAAAATTTTGAGAACTAACACATGATCAGTACAACCATATCCTATGTTGTATTTATACAAACCCGGCTATTTTTCTTCATGAATTGGCTCACTAGTGGGTTCAATTTTAGTACACCTTTGTTTTGATAAGTGCACTCTCTTAACTTGGTAAACCACCCACCTTTTGTAAAATTTAGCCCTCTTTTGCTTCAAGGGACAGCCCCCAACCTAATGTACTTAAGAACCTTTTAAATCTATAAGGGGTGACTCAGGTAAGCAATGGGCCTAATTTTTGCTCTTGATGTTGTTGGCCATAGGTTAGTATTGGCACACCCTCTATTGGATATCTCACTCCCCTTCTGCTACACTATGACGCTCACTCGTTTACTAAGCAAACTGCGACAGACTTGGACGAAATTTTGTAGGGACCTCGGTGAGACCCTAACCTAGCTTATGATGAAATTTGGGTCCTAATTCACTGATTTGATGAGGATTTTTAACCACATAACACTATTAAGGGTATGGTCAAAATGGGGTGTCTACAGATGCCCCTCTTTGGCAGAGCGTGCTTGTCACGCGAATGACAAAGCTGAACAGACGACACATTTTGACCGACCCAAATATGAAGCAAAGCAATTTCTTTGGGTTTTCAATTTTATGAAGGGTATTTTCCAAAGGAGCATAACCAAATAACCCCGCAACAAGACTCTAAGGCTGCGAGCAATAAGGAAATAGCCTCTCACCGACTCTTAACTCGGCAATATGTTACAGATATTACAGATATTCATTTTGCTACGATTTTAGACAGCTTATTGGTAGAATTATATCAATATGTGGTTTACGTTGATCAGATGTTGTAGACATCCCATTTTGACCGAACCCCAAATGGCATGGTTCGAGTGAAACGCTACTAGACTAGTGTTTTAGAGTCCCGATTTTCTTCTTAAAGTAGGTTGGAATCCCAAGTGGGTCCTCGCAAAATTTTGTTAAAATCCGTCATGGTTTGCCTGGCAAATAGGAGGGGTAGATTGGGTAGTGTAATATAAGCAATAAGGGGGTTGATTTAGTCAAGATGAGGGCTGTCCATGGGAAGAAAAAGAGGTAAATCTATTATTTTTACAAAAAGGGGGTGAATTAGCCCGTCTAAAATCGATCCAACCTTGCGCGCCCATCACTTTTTGGCGCGCTCATCAGTTGGTGGAGTGCCAATAGTGGTGATCTCATTTTGGGTATATAAAAAATCACAGTGAAAAATCAAGGGAGGAGGTTTTCTCATTTTCGCTAACAAATTTCGAGAGAGGATTTGAGAGAGAGAGAGAGAGAGAGAGAGAGAGAGAAATTGATTGCCCAAACCCTAACCCTTATTTTCCCATTTCCGATCTCTTCTCTGAGCAAAATTCCGGCGAGAATACAAGTTCCGGCCGGTCAATGATTTCCTGTAAATCTTGCTTTCTCTTTTGATTAACCATTGGATCTGTGATTCTTTTGTTTTTCTCATTTTTCAAAACTAGCTTATCAAACCCTAACCTCTTAACTTCATCTTCTCCGACCGAGCTCCGGCCGGTCATTGCTACCTTCGATCCAATTACCCTATTTTCAGCCTTGAGATCTTTGATTCAATCTCAGCAACTTTGGACTCACCTTCCTTTTGTTAAATCCGGCATTGAACCTCATTCTTTCCGGCAAAATATTTGCCAGAATCTGATCTGGTTTTGATCTTCAGATATGTGTGTTATTAGCTTAGATCTGAAGGTTTTGAAGCTGATATAAAAAAAATCAAAGAAAAAAAAAAGAAGATATGCGCTACTGTTGTTTGTAATTTGTGATTGGAGAAGCATTAGATTGAAGAGGAGGATAATAAGGAAGAAGGTAATAGTCCCTGAAATTACCTTATGTCTCATTATTTCTCCAGATTAATGTTATTGTGTTCACTATTTTGCTTGATGCCATGTGATTGTGATTAATGTTCGGATCTATGCAAATTTTCCATGAGTTGGAGTTATCTTTGTTTCATGATGCATGATAATCAGTTTTGTTAAATTAAGCATAGTGTCTTTATGATTTGAATTTGTTTCTTGTGGAACTTTATTTGATTGTATCTGGTTATCCTCCTATAGAAAGTCTGAAATAATTCATTCATCACTTGTGAATATTTCCCTCAAATAATTACAAGTTAATAGGGGGTCTTATGATTTGTAATCATTTTATTTTTAGCAATTATCTGATGGAATGTGATTGAGTAATATGATGTGTGTGTATGTGTATAAACATGTCCCTGTTATAGTGATATTTGGTTTAAATGCAAGCATACCAAGAGAAACAGTTTTCCGCCTGTTGGGTTGCAGGTGACATGTTTGTTTTAAAGCTTCAATGAAAATTGGTCTTTTGCCTCAAATTCAATTAATATATTAGTGTTACATCAATTCATTGAGAACCTTGAGACCCTTCTAATTACCGTGAGGCCAAAGGAAGGTCACTTTGGATTTGTACTCATGACCTGCTCTTAGTAAAAAGGGTGTTTTCACTTGTTCCTCTAGTGATGCTTCCAGGGTTGGACGGTTGGGATTACTGAGTAGAAAAAGTTGTTTTCATTTGATAAAGGTGGTGTTATTTGATTCTGTAATGTATACCTTTAAAATTTAAGTATTGGAGGTCAGGCCTTGTATTGGAGTTTAGACTTTAGCCCATGTTTTGAATTGGAAATGTGATGGCATACCTTGAACAAGAGCTGCCAGTTCTCAAGACTTATATTCCAAACTTGAGCAAGGAGTTCCAACACTTGTAGCTAGCTAAATGAAAGATCCTTGGAATGCCATTTGTCTATGTTGAAATTTAAGATTTTAATAAGCTATTGTGCATATTTGAGCCAAGCAAGCTTATACCTCGTAGTTGCGTTTTGATTTTTTTATTTATCACTATGTCTGTACAAAGCTTTAATCATAAAATTTATCCATCTATGTCTTTTGAGTTAAATGAGTGTATATGCCTAAATGCTGATCATCATGTGGTTGAAATCTTTTTCTCTTTCTTAATCTAATGACTATGATAGTCATTTGGGAACCATGATAGTTTAATTTTTCTTACAACTAAAGAAGAACATAGATTATGCCACGGTTGAGGTGTAGAAGGTGTGAGTATATGTGCATCTATATGTGTATGATTTGTACATGTTAGTGTGTATATGTGCATGTGAATGCTCAATTTCAGTTCAATCGTGTCTTTATCATCTTGTGCATGCCTATAGATAGTTCTGTTCTAATATGGCTAAAAGGAATTTCTTTTAAGCTTCATGTTATATGCTTAGGGATCATTTTGGAAACCTATTAGAATTCAAAGTCATGTCTCTTGCTGTTGGTGATTGGAATTTTTTTATTTTTATTTTTGAAAAGCATAAGAGCATAGTTTAAGTTGGGGTTATTGTTTCAATGCCATTGCTTGCTACACACAGGGGGTATCCTCAATACAGTTGCTCCATGGTGTACGAGAAGCCAATCCCTATTTTACTGTGTAACATGATTTCCTATAATTTATTATCAGTCGGTTCAATAATGAAAAATGAGAAAAGGAACTCTCTATAAGGTTATGTAACTAAGCATGAGGTAGATATATGTGCAAAGTCCTGTTATCAGCAGTTTTCCCTTGTTATATATGTTTAGGAGCTTCTTTAGTGATAGTAATGGGGCACTGAATATTGTTGTTGTGTTATACATTGAGGATGTTGGATGAGTCCCATAATGCTAAAAATCCAACTTGGAAACTGAAGGACAATAGAGACAATTACCCTACTTGTTCGCATAACAGAGTGCTAAGATAATTTTTGAGAATTTAATGTCTGGATATTTCATATTTTCATAATTGTGCCCTTGTTTCATGAAAAGTTTAGATTGTAACATTTATTGCATATTCCAGAATAGTAGCATTACCTGTTCAATTTTAGCATGATTAAAGATTTTCCATACTTGTGTTAATTGTTAACTGGTCCATTATATTTCAAAATTTTCAAGGAATTTTTCATGTCTTTGTTTCGAGTGTTGTTATTGAGTGTTCATTATTCACACCGCTCCTTCAGGGAATTCTTTTAGATATTATGACTGTCATTATAACTTCAATGTTTTGGTTCCAAGGTGAAAAATATCTTGTTTGTTATTTCAAATAGTTGGCTAGAATTATTCTATATCAATGACACTAGGTTTGTTGGTTTAGTTCTTGATTTTCTTTCATGACATTTAATCATTCATCAGAATTTACTTGCTTGTATAGTTGAATCACATGTTTATAGGGTAACCTAAATTTGCTATATTCATTGGAGTAGTTGTGATTGCCATTGTATAGCAGGGCCTATGTCAAAGGTCCGAAAGAAATTATGGTTTGCATAGATGTCTTAGTTGCGGGGTGTAGACACCCCATTTTGACCGAACCCTAATAAGCGTCGGTAGGATGAAAACCCTACCAAACTAGTGTTTTAGTGTCCCAAATTTGTTCCCAAGCTAGGTTAGGGTCCCACTAGAATCCCCATAAAATGTCATCAAAATCCGTCGTGGTCTACTTAGCAAACGGACGGCATTGGTAGAGTAGTGTAATGTTGGAATAAGGGTGGTGATTCAGCCAGAAGCGGGGGTGCGCAGGAACCTAGAAAACCAGTTCAAATTTTCCGTGGTGGGCTGTCCAGGAAGATATAGGGGTATACGGATTAATACCCCCCCACCACCTTCTTCTTCTACCCTTCCTCCACCTCCATACCCATTTCCCCTAATATCCAAACCCACCTCTACCAACCACCACAATCCGACCACCCCCTACCGGAATCCGACAACCCCCATCCCTCTACCTCCGATCATCTTCTCCGACCCCACCCTTTTCTCTATCTTCATCTTCATCTCCCATCATCCATACCCCCATCTCCATCAATTCCGGCCGGCCGCCATTAAATCCGGCAAGCCCCATCCAACCTCTCCTTTCTCCCACCATCTCAGCCATTTTCTCCAAACCCCATCCCCATCAAATCCACTCCAATAACCACCTCCATCACCCCAAACCCATTTCACCATCAACACCTCCATCTCCCAAAACCCATTCCCAACTACCATTCGCCGGCCACTCCCACCTTCTCCAACCATCAATCACCTTCCCATAGCAGCCACCTCATTTTCGCACCTAAACCCTCCCACCATTTTCATTTCTAAACCTTCCCACCATTTTCATTTCTAAACCCTCTTCTCATCTCCGACCACCTCCTCCCTATCTGCAACCCATTTCCATCCATAAAAAAAAAATCTCATTCGAAGGGAGAAAACAGAGAGAGAGAGAGAGATAGAGAGAGAGAGAGATTTTGGCAGGCCTTCTTCTCCGACGTCAACTCCGGCCAACCACTGCACCTCCATCAAAGCTACCCCAAACCCACTTCCATCTTCCACCACCACCACCACCTTCACAACCTCCGATCGGACTTTCACATAAACCCACTACCATCAGCCACCTTAAAACCCACCTCTACCCAATACCCAAACCCATTTCACTTCTTTTCCCAATTACCATTTAACCCCCATCGGCCACCTCCTCTGCAAATCACCATCACAGCCCATCTCCACCCAAACCCACTTCACCTTCTCCGTTTACTTCCGCCGGAATCCGTCAAACCCCAACTCCCGTTTACCAGCAAAATCCATAGATTCCGGCCCGGAATCCGATCATCTCCTTCCCCTCTCAGCCACACTCCCAACCCCATTCCATCTTCTTCCCCTAAACCCATTTCTTCTTCCCTCATCAAACCCCACCCAAACACCTCCACCACCACCATCTTTTCCCTTTCTTTTCCTTCTTATTTTTCTGTTTCTCCACCAACCACCGGACACCATCAAATCCGGCCATCCACCAATCCCACCCTCATTTCCACTTCTCAAACTCCCCGAAACCCATTTCATTTTCTTCTCTACAAACCCGCATCAACCTCACTCTCCACCTCCCAAGACCCAAATCCACCATTTTCACCTTTTCCATAAACCCAAACCCACTTCTGTTTCCTTTTTCACAAACCCCATTTCTCAGCCACCATTCCACTCCCACCATCAGCCCTCTCTACTCTCCATTTCAAATACCATCTCTATCAACCCCGTCTGGATTCTCTTCCATTTGCGGATTTGATATATTTTTGCAAATCAGCGGAATTTCAATCATATTACTCGAAGCCTTTGTGGATTTGGAGTCTCTTTGTGCAGCAATGGCAGTCAAATGAAATTTTAAGAAAAGGAAGCAAGGAGGACCTAAATCAATTCAGCACGCAGGTAATATTCGATTCTTCTTTGAAGGTTTTCTTTTTCTCATGATCTTTTGGATAAAAGTGGTGTTTAGAGCATAATTAGACTTCGGATGTTTTAGTTGTTGCTAAATAATTTTCGGTATGAGCTTAGGGTATAATGAAACTGATTTTAATCTTTGCCTCCCTGTTACTAAGGTTACCCTCTAAACTGTGTGGGTATGATTTCATAAGGTTTGAGCTCATAATTTTCTTAAACTTTGTTCATTTCTATACATTTAGCATGTAGTTGTTGACATTCAGACAGCTACCCTGCCTAATATTCTGGAATTATTTGAACCAATTGATGTTCATGGAATTATTTGTGAATCTTTGAATCTTATGTGTATTGAAGTCTTTTCATGGGTTCTCCTTAATAGACAGCAAGCGAAATTTGAATTTTGTCTGGAAACTGTTTGATCCGAAAATAGTAGACTAGCTATATACCTCCTTTCATATTACTATCTGGTTTGTCCTATTCTCAAAGCATAGTACTACAAAGTGTTATTGGTTTTTTTTGCTGTGGGCATCATGCTTTGAATGTTTCATTGGTATGAATATGAGAATGCTTTATCATAGACATTGTGTTAATATGTTTTGTTCACTCATGAGGAGATAATACTGGTTCAGTCATGCTTTGGTCTCTTTCCTTTTATATACTGGTGGCGAAATATGGGAATGCGGATGTTGAGACATGAGAATGATATTACTACTCTGTAGTCCAACTTCAGTTATAAATAGCATGGGGGGAGAGCAAACCATTTTAAAAAGTTGTACTAATCCGAGAAGTGGGGTATTCTTATAAGCTCGCTTAGGATTAAAGGGCAAGTTGGGTTGGGAATAATCATTATAGTGTTACAAATGCTGATACCTTTTGAAATTATATATATATATATATATATATATATATATATATATATATATATATTTTACATGCTTGGTCTGTTCCTTTTTAGGATTTGTTCTTTCTTTAGCAAATGGATCTCCCTGTTCTAGAAATGGAACCGTTTCGCGACCGTTTTCCTTCTTATCTAAGGATTCTATAGGGGTTTCTCTTTCTTTAGAGGTTATTCTTTTTATCTTTTAGAATTATTGGCCTAGGAGGTTGTTCATTTGTAGCCCTTCTTCATTGCAAGAGCTTTGGTGCCGCTAGCTGGGGCCTCTCTTTTAAGAGGCGTGTTGTGTATCATTAGATAGTCTCCCATTTTGGAGATCACCTTGGTCTCATTAGAAGAGCACCCATAGGACGCTTACCTAGCCTTAAGTAGAACCCCCCTTGAGTAGAGGATTTAATCCTTTTAGACACCCTTAAGTTTTATCCCCCTTATCATTGCAAGGGCAACGAAAGAGTTATCTAGAGCCCTCCATTTTAGGAGACATGATTTGTCTCGCTGGGCAGCTCTCCTCTGGAGACAAGCCTCGTCGCTTAGAACCTCCCCTGCGTGTACCCCTGCTAGTTAAAGACCAACTCGGTCTATTAGTTGCCCTGCCTATTCATTGCAAGGGCGATGAAGGCGCTAGCCCAAGCCCATCTTTAGGGGACTTGCTCAGTTTGAGTAGAGCTCTCCTCCTTTGTATATAGGAGACTTGCCCGGTCTCATCAAAACCCTTGTCTACATCATTTGTGTCTCAGAGACAAGCCTTGTCTCATATAGAGAGTTTCCCCTTTAAGAGGCTTACCTAGCCTCATGTTAGAGCCTTCCCTGCTTGAGATCTTAGATTGTTTTCTCTGTTCTTGGGGCACTATCTTTCTTGTTGTGGTTTGTCTCTTTGAGACGCTAGTTGCTTATTTGGGGTTTCCCCCTTTAGATTTAGGGCTTTGCCCTAGTTTGTAGTGTTACTTGCGTGTTCACTTTAAGATTGAAAACATTTAAAGGTTCAGAGCATTGGAAAAAGCTTTAAAATCCAAAAAACATTAGAAATTTGAAATTAAAAAAATATTTCAAAACTTTAAAAATATCAAAAACATTTGAAAAACATTAAAACCCTTAAATCATTTGGAGTGTTAGGTTTTAGTTAGGAGAGTTCGATTTTCGAACTACGTTGGCTTGATCCTCTTCCACGAGGTACGTAGTGCAGCTTGGGATTCTTATCCCAGGTCCAGCCAAACCTTTGTAAATAAATCATTTAACCCTTTTAAAAATACCAAAAATCTTCCAAAACATTGTTTTTGAAAAAATTCTTCCTCTAAAGTTAGGACTTTGTCTTAGATAGAGAGTTTTAGAGTTATGGTCTTATCTTTAATTTGTTGTCTGTTTGTTGTGTGCTTGTTTTAGAGTTAGGGGTTTGTCCTAGAGTTATAGGAGCGCCTCCGTCCGGTCAGTTGGTGATTCACATCGCCGACTGATGACTAGGTCTAGAATGCGCTAGTGATCCCATTGTTTTCCTTAGGAAATACAGCCTAGTTACACATAGGTTGTAGGAACCACCTGCATTTAGTTAGGGCATATAGGGTGTCCTAAAATCTATAATTCACTGGAATTTAAATAATCGTTCAAGAAACTTTAATAACTGGTCCGATCTTTTAGATCGAGTCTAGGATAGAGGTCTAGGTGTCTTAGGCATCATAGCTTAGAATAGGCGCGAAGAACCACGTTGCCTTGATTCTCGTGGAGGCGGGGATACGTAGGCTTCTTTGGATGAACATCAGACCATCCAAGGACTCGGGCTAAATCGTTTAGAGTCTTAGGATTTGTTGTGTTGTTATATTGTGTATTTTGTTGTGTTTTCTTACTTTCTTGTGCAGACCCTATACCTGTAGCTGTAGCATGCATGTGTTTGTCCATCAGAACTTAGACACCAGTTAGGTATGTCACTCATAACCTAGTTGTGATTAGGCGACACATCTTTTATTTTATTTTATGTGTGCTTATTATTTCTATTCTTAGGAAATGCATGCTTAGATAGACGACTCCTGATGATTGTTCCCATTTCACATGATTTTTGCCCAAAACTCTTCGAGGTTAATAATAAATGGCATAAGAGACCACGTGTTCGCACTCGGGCGAATTGGGGGCGCTCTTCAGACCTTCTCCATTCCTCACCAGGCACGGACCTTTTGTATCTCTGGTTATCAATTGCAAACAGAGCATTTGTTTTTGGTTCCATGGCGTGTCCATGGATGGCGACTCTGAGTTATTTTCAGATATATCTTGGTTTCGAGCCCTGGCTCCGGATCAGGATGTATCTCTTTCTTTTTATATCGCCACTCATGCTATGCTGTGAGGGTGGCAACAGTTTCAAGAGTTCCTTGGTAGAGCTCTCCTTCACGTTGTGGAGATCCTGAGGGTGTTAGGGACTCGTTCCCTCACCGTCCTCGGATCGGGGTCCACACGGGGTGCTGACTCTGGTAAAGTCTTTGATTGTGGCTGTCTAGCGGCTCCTAAATACCTCCCTTATTTATTGCAAGGGCGATGAAGGCGTTAGCCCAAGCCCAACCTTAGGGGATTTGCTCAGTTCAAGTAGTGTCCCCCTCCTTCATTTAGTAGACTTACTTAGTTTTTTAGACACCATTAGATGGTAGTTCATCTCTTCCTCATTGCAAGGGCAATGAGAGAGTTATCTGGAGCCCCATTAGGAGACACACTCGGTCTCATTAAGGTGATTCTCCTTTGGAGATATGCCTTGTCATTTTAGAATCTATCCCTTAGGGAGCCCATTTTTAGTTTTGTAGAAAATTAACCCATGGGAGGCACACACTGCCTCATTAGAGTTTAATTATACCCTTGAGGAGACAAGCTCTGTCTCGCTATAAAGTCATACCTTCTTAAGGAGACAGGCTTTGTCTCATTAGTGAGTTTCTCTTTTAGGATGCTTATCCAGCCTCATGTTAAAGTTCCCCCTTCTTTTGGAGCGAGTCTTTGACTCATTTGACCTTTTAGTGGTATTATCGGAGAGTCTTTGACTCACTCGTCATTTAGGTGGTATTATTAGAGAGTCTTTGACTCATGTATATCATTTCTTTAGTATTATCAGTTAGGAGTTTCTCCTTAGTGTTGTTATCACTCTTCTTTATTAGAGACTAGCATAGTCTCATTAGAGTTTTGCCTTTTGGGATCTTAAATCATTTCCTTGTCTTTGACTTTGGTTTACCTGGTTTAGGGGTTTCCCATATTGACCCTAGGTTTTGGCCCTAGGGTGTTGCTTTGTGTATTCCCTTAGATCTTTGACCAAAAGGATGAAAACAGTTAAAAAATCAGAAAACATCTAAAATATTTGAAAAATCCAAAACAAATATTGGAATATCTTAAAACATAAAAAACATTTGAAAACATCAAAAACTTTAAATCATTTGGAGTGTTAAAGGTTTTAGTGGTAGCTAGAAGAGTTCGCTTTCGAACTACGTTGGCTTGATCCTCATCCACGAGGTACGTAGTGCAGCTTGAGATCTGCATCCCAACTCCAGCCAAACTTTATAAATAAAATTTCTAAATTCTTTCTTTAAACAAATCTTTTATACCTATTTTTAAAAAGATTTTCCTCTAGAGTTAGGACTTTGTCCTAGATAGAGAGTTTTTTAGAGTTAGGGGTTTGTCCTAGAGTTATAGGAGCGCCTCCGTTCGGTCAGTTGGTGATTCATATCACCGACTGATGACTAGAATAGGATGTGTTAGTCCGCCCTTTGTTTTTCCTAGGAAACACAGCCTAGTTACACATAGGTTGTAGGAACCACCTGCATTAGCCTAGGGCTAACCTGCATTTAGTTAGGGCATATAGGATGTCCTAAAATTCACAATCCATTGGAATTTAAATAATCGCTCAAGAAGCTTTAATAACTAGTTCGGTTTTTTAGATCGAGTCTAGGATAGAGGTCTAGGTGTCTTAGGCACCATAGTTTAGAATAGGTGCGAAGAACTACGTTGCCTTGATTCTTGTGGAGGCGGGCATACGTAGGCTTCTTTGGATGAACATCAGACAATCCAAGGACTCGGGCTAAATCGTTTAGAGTCTTAGAATTTGTTGTGTTGTCATGTTGTATGTTTTGTTGTGTATTCTTACTTTCATGTTCTGATTTTATACCTTTAGCTGTAGTATGCATGTGTTTGTTCACCAGAACTTAGACACTAATTAGACAGGACACTCATAACCTAGCTATGCTTAGGTGACACTTTTTTCATTATTTTGTGTGCGCTTATTAATCCATCCCCGAGCCATGCATGTTTAGGTAGACGTCCGCTCATGGATATTTGTTCCCATTTTACATGATTTTTGCCCAAAATTCTTCAAGGTTAATAATAAAGGCATAAGAGACCAAGTGCTTGCACTCGGACGAATTGGGGGTGCTCTTCAGACCTTCGCCATTTGTAATCAGGCACGAGCCCATGCATATTTCTGGTTATCCATTGCACATAGCATATTTGTTGTTGGGGTTCCATGGCCTATCCATGGATGGCGACTCTGAGTTTATTCTAGGTACGTCTTGGTTTCGAGCCTTGGCTCCGGATCAAGACGTATCTCATTCATTTATTGCCAGTCGTGCTATGCTATGAGGGTGGCATCCGTTTCGAGAGTTCCTTGGTAGAGCTCTCCTTCACACGTGGATGATCCAAGAGGCCGTTGGGGGCTCCTCCCTCGCCTCTCTCTCGGATCGGGGTCCACAGATGTTGGTAATCTTACAGATGAAACTTGGAAGAAAAAAGCATGAAGAACAGATTTGTCCTCTATATGCCTTTTAAATTCGAGGTAAACATTCTTTCTTTTTCTCTGCTCTTAACTTTGGCATTTTCCATCACCTTTTTGATTAATTCTCTAATCTAATGGCTAGAAATGTTCAATTGGGGAGATTTTCAAACTATAATGTCTTAGATGGTCTTAGAATTTAGATTATTCTGCACCACATGGTATGTGGGCTAGATAAGATCTTCTCATTGTATCATCTCTCTGTTGTTTGAGAAATTAAAAAAGGTTGCAAATGGAGAGTTTCCTTTCTGTGTGAAACTATATGCGACCCTATATGTTGTATCGATGAACCTAAATGTGCAAATATAGAGAGAGTTTCATTTTAGATTCCACAGTTTCAATGCTTTAATTTTGCATCATTGCATTAATTTTGAAACAATATCTTTTTTTATTTCATTTCCTTTCACATTTTATTTGAAACTACAATTTGATCTTATTGTTGATTTCCAATTGCAGGATTTGACTTGCATGTACTAGGGGTGCAAGTTTGGCCCTGTCAGCCCTGACCCGCCCTGAGCCCGAATAGGGTCAGGGCTGGATTTTCTATCCCTGAGGGCGGGTTAGGGTTCATTTTTTTAGACCCTGACTCAGGTCGGGCGGGTTTTGGGTTAATGCCTCTGGTACCCTGACCCGGCCCGACCTTGAGTTTTCTATTATAGAATTGAACCATATGTGCATGTTTCTTTTGCTAATGTTTTCTATTATCTTGGATTGATGTTTCTTTAGATTATTATTATTAATTGTCTCTATTGCCCGTCATGTTGTTGAATTCATATTGTCTTATTTTGTTCCCTTTCTCTGTTTATTGATCATTTTGTTCCATATGATAAGTGGTTACTTTATTTTTGGTACTCTTAACAGGTATTTGCACTAGGGTCAATTAGGGATGCCCTGTAGGGCGGGTAATGGATTGAGGTTTTCCGGCCCTGACTCAGGGTCAGGGCGGGTCAGGGTCGAGATAATGGGATTCAGGGTTGGGCTAGGATTTTGAAAAACCCGACCTAACCCGACCCTGTTGCAGCCCTAGCATGTACTATGTTATAAAGCTAGCATTGCATGAATGACACAATTTAGCAATAAAGGATGTTAGGATGGAGGATTGGGTGTATATTTAGAACATGTGAGCAAAGCCTTTAAATTAGACAATTTTGATCAGTCAAAGGTAGGCCTTAGTAAAAAGATAATCACTGTCACTAGATGTGGATGATTCTAATTTCTTCTCAATTTAGTCATGCCATTATGGCTTTTTTTGGAGGCAACATGAGTCATGTCCCCAAGACTACCGGTAATATGTGCTACCCCGTGGACAATTCATTTACTCAAATTACCTCACATGCCTCTCTTTCCTAGGGTTGTTTGCTCCCCTTTGGACAATTCATACCCCTCGATTATCTCACATGGCTCTCTTTCTTAGACCTGTCAATGAATCCCATTCGGATCGGATCGGATCAAACGGTGCGATGTTGTCCCACTAGTATTACAATAAAGCAGGATGGGGGTTTCACAATTCACGTTGTCCCATCCACCATTCGATCTACGAGACATCCTACTTCACAAAATACATAAAAACTAGGGAAAACTACTAAAAATCCCCAAAGATCAAAACATATCTACATCAAAATTTTCATAATTACCAATGATACAATTTTGTGCCTAAAATAGCTTTTTATTTTTTATTTTACCCTTATTTGTAGATAACTTAGAAATCCCTAAAATCTCTCTATCACTAACGAGATTTAAATCCTCTTAAGTATTTATTTGGATGGCTGGGAGCATGTTCCACTCATAGGCCATTGACGATCCAACGATTCAGATTGGTTGAATGGTTCAATTTTGTACCACAACTGTGGGGTCCACCAAATGGGACCATCCAACTTAAAAAACATATGGAGAGAGAAAGTAACCCAACAAGTTAATGCTTATCAATCAATTGGTAAAAGGGGGTGGACAACCTGCTACACAGGTGAATTACTTACTCAGCATGTTAAAAAGGAAGATCACCTGTTGCATAGGAGAATGACTTGCTCATTCAATCTTTTCATATCGTGTTTTTTTTAATTAAAATAATAACACTCTTAGTCTCTTGCCACAGCCGAGCAGCTGAAGAGACTAGTTTTGTCATCCCCAATTTTCGTATTAAATGCTGTTGCAGATAATTTAATTCTTGTCATCATTTCAAATTCCCACATTCCTTTATTCAGCTTATTTTTCGAGGGATGATTTTCTCGCCCCCTAAGGACTGCAGGATTTTTCAAAAATAGGGAGCTGATAATACACCCTACCTTTCAACGTGAATCGTGGGCAAGTTAAAAGTATCCTATTGGGGGGCCAAAAAATCAGCTCCCTATTTTTTCAGTGCAGAATCCTTACACCAGCAGAGCCAATCTTTCTCCCTCCCTCCCTCCCGGTGGGGTCAGCAATTAAATGGTCTAGACCTATGAACAAAGTGGGCCTCACTGTTTCTCTAAAAACACCGTGCATCAACAAAAGACACCAGCAAAAAGACACCACTAGAGGCTAAAACCTTGTGTGAAGAAAAGCATAAGCTGGTTAGTACAGATATTGCACAGCTAGTTCTGCCTTTTACTGGTAATGACAGCTTTGACACGGTCCCCAGTGTACTAGTTGAGAAAGAAACTTAGACCCCTCATTCAGCCTCTCTTCTCAAAGTACCCAAAGAGGGTGAAAAATCCTTATGTCTTCTTGATCCCAAGGACAGTACTTGTGCTGCTATTGCTGAAAAATCCTGCTGTCCTCATGACTCAAAGGAGAGTACCAGTGCTACCCTCACCCTCTCTAGTAGCTACCCGGAGACATCCCCATCGCAAGCTGGGCAAAAGTCAAAATTGCTTGTCTCCTCTGCATCACGCTCAGCAAGGGCTAGTGGAAAAAGACCAAGAACCCCTTGAAGCTTCTGACCTCCTTCCCTTGGCTCTTACCTCCTCTAGGACTCAAAATTGCAGTTCTATTGTGCTGGAATGCCCCCAAAAGGACAATTCTCAAAGGACCATTTCCCATCCATCAGATTTCCCATCCATCAGATGAGTTTTCTAATCTGCTTGGGGGGAAATCCATTACCTTGAAGGAAACCCTATCTGGTTCTTCCCCTCCTGTTAGGCCTGAAATCGATAACAGATACGGCAGTGACGAAAGAGCTGATCTGGCGGGCCCAAGGGACTGAGCTGAAGGAATGAAGCCCTGCACAAGAATGCACGAGGTCATAAGACTAATCCAGAGTCGTACTCCGGACGGGCCCTTCGACACTCAAGTCAGTATGAGCAGAAGTGCAGAGCCAAAACTTTAAGAGTGGTGGTTCAGAAGGTTTTACCCCCTTTGCTTTGAGCCTTTAGAGGCCTTTTATAGAAGGAGACCTGGGGTGGTTGGATTACCTATCCCAGGACAGGTGTCTGCCCTTTTGTGGGTTTAGGTTCACCCACTCATAGGCAATTACTGAATTACCCCTGGGCAGGTGTTGGATTTGTGCTGGGCCTTTTAAGGGCCACTTGTCGATAGCTAATTGGTCGTTGCTTTTCATACCTCATCAGTTGCCATCCAGTTCTCCAAGTCATTGTGATGATTTGGGGAAGTATGAGACTGTGCTCTGGAGCGGCTGGAAAAATGAAGCGAAAGGATCTGTCCGGGCAAGCCATCTGGGTGGCCTGGGACGGCAGAAACTTGGAGTGAAATCTGTCCGGCCTGGGACGGGTAGATTTTTGTCTTTTAGCGGACGCGTCATATTCTGTCCGGCTTGGGTCGGGCAGATTTTTGTCTTTTAGCGGACGCGTCATATTCTGTCTAGCTTGGGCCGGGCATATTTTTGTCTTCTAGCGGACGCGTCATATTCTGTCCGGCTTGGACCAGGCAGAGTTTTGTCTTTTAGCAGACGCGTCATATTCTGTCCGGCTTGGACCGGGCAGATTTTTGTCGTTTTGTGAAACGCGTGATTTTCTGTCTGGCTTGGGCCGGGCATATTTTTGTCTTTTAACGGACGTGTCATATTCTGTCTTGCTTGGGCCGGGCAGATTTTAAGACGGGCACAGTCACTTAGAAGGAAGGTGTCCAGTGCTCAAGCGCTTCATAGACAACCCTTAACCACTTGAGGATTTTTCCGCATCCACATCGTACGCGCGTAGCCTATACACGCGCGCATTTACTCGCACCCTTGCCTCGAAGTGTGTGCCCTTCATTAATGAGGAACACGTGGCGCTTCCTGGATCGTGAATGCGAACCACCTCAAGCTTCAAGCTTATAAAAGGAGGTTTTCACCTTTCACATTTCATTTTCACTTTTTACTTCTGCCTGTTTTGCTCATTTTGCTCTGCTTGTTCGGCTCGTCAGGTTGTGGTCCTCTGCGGGTTAGGAGCCTCTCTCTTCAGACCAGTAATATTCTTGAGCGCGTCCTTTATTCGTTTCTTTTTCTGCATCCTTCATGTCCCGTAGTGAATCTGGTTCTGAGTCCAGTTCTGGGTCGTCCTCAGGGGAGTCTGCATCCTCTGGTAGTTCGGGGTCTAGCTCATCAGAGAGGACCCAAACGAATCTGCCCAGGGTTCCTGGCCCGTACATGGCAAGTCTTAGCGTTAGTGTAGAGGTCGTAGATAGTGGGGACAAGGTGATTTTGGATTTGAATACCACCCCGGCCCCGACGGATAGTTACTTCCGAGCAGAGGTGAGTGGGGTTAGTGATGTTGCACAGGCGTCCACCACTTTTGTTCCGGGGTGGGCTGTTGAGGTTATAGCTGCGGCTCGGATGGACGCCAATCCCTAGTATAACATTCAGGCTCTATAGGAGGAGAATATCCTTGACGAGTCCAGGCTAGGGGAGGTTAGGGATAGATATTGCATCCCTGAGCGATTTAGACTGAGGGCGGCCATAGAGGGAGATAGGGCCAGCAATGAGAGTGCCGACATCTGTATATATGATGAGTCCTTGAGAGCCGGGCTTAGGCTCCCTTTGCACCCCTTCTTTGCCGAGGTCCTCCGATATTACGGCCTGGCGCCGGCCCAGGTCGCACCGGACTCATGGAGGACGCTGGTCGGGTTCATATATCTAGTACAAGGTCGTCTCGAAAGGAACCTGTCCATACCTCTATTCTGTATGCGTGCACATCTGAAGAGGCACACGGACGGGGGTTGGATCTACATCAGCCAGCGTCCCGAGGTGAAGATGATCACGGGCATCCCGTCCTCCATTCATAAGTGGAAGAACCGGTTCTTCTATGTTGAGGACAGTGAGTTCTCCGAGCCATGGCCGGTTCCATTAAAATGGGATACACCAGACACGCTTGCGCTGAGTCGCAAGCTGAGCCTGGAAGGCGAGGACGGGCTCACGTTTGCTCGAGTCTGTGACGAGCTACAACGAACGGGCATGATTCATTGTGAGGAGTTCTCTAAGGAAAAGATTCTGGTCGGGCTCGGCATTAGTACTGCGACCTCGGCACATATGTGGCTAGTTTTGCTTTTTAGCTCCTCTTTTCTTTCCTTTATTCCTAACCGATTCTTGTTTGTCCTGTCGAATTTTAGAAATGCAAAAGCAGTCCCAGCTGGAGAAGGTGAGGCAAGGGGACAGGGCCAACAGGGCTAAAAAAGGAAAGCTTCCGAGGTGTCGAGCCCTGCATAGACTCAGGACGCACCGCCCCCCAAGGGCAAGCCCACTGTGAAGCTGGTCGGCGCATACGGCTGGGGAGCGGGGTCCTCTAAGTCAGGGGCGCAGCTAAAGGAGTCCAACCCGCCCCCGCGAGGTTCGGGGACAATGTTTTCCGATCCAACTGGGCTGTTCAGAAGAGCGACACCAGCTTGGGTGAGAGCTGGGTAGCCATGGAGATCATCATCAAAGGCCTACTGAACCAGCACAAGCTCAAGGTTCTAAATGAGCCTCCAGCCGCGGCCGACGAGGCCATTTTCTCCTCGCTTTATCAGATCGGATTGTATTATCATGACTTCCGCGAGAAGAGTCGGAAGTTGTCTACCGCGATCACTCAATCCGAGGAGGAGAACGACAAGTTGATGCGGGAGCCTGCCGAGTTCCATAGGTCCATTAAGGAGAGGGACCAGGAGATAAGCAGGCTCAAGGCCGAGATGGCCGCCCATAAGCAGAAGGCCACCGAAGCTCTCAATGCACAGAGGGAGAGAGCTTGGGAGAGGCAGATAGGGGCCGTGGCAGAGGCCGTATAGAAGAAGAAGGATGAACTCATCAGTTTGTCCACTGAATCTTACAAACTGGGATTCATGGATTGCCTTGAGCAGGTCAAGGGATTCAACCAGAACGTCATTCTGACGAGCATCATCCTGCCTGATCCGCTGGTGGCTAGGGATGATGACGAGCAGGACGCCCCTGCAGCAGCTGACGCCCCGGGAGATGGGGGTCAGGGGTGTCTTCAGCTTACCACTTTTCCTTTTGGGCACCGTTTCAAAATTCTTTATAATTGCCCTTGGAGGCCCCACTTTTTGTAATGTCCCTAGAGGCCCAACTTTTTGTAATGGCCCTTAGAGGCCCAACTTTTTATGAATAGAAGTTACATTTTGCTGTCTACTGTTTCCGCTTGTGTACCTTTGAATAGTATCGATTAACTCAAAGCTGTGTGCCTTTGTTCGGGCCCGTTCCTGACCAGGAGTGCGCTCCCGGTCTTTGTGGAGACGAGCCGGGGCGAACCAAGCAACGAGTACCTAAGTTTTAGTGAATTGGGTTTCTGAGACGGTTTGGTTTTTCAGCCCGGGCCCGTTCCTGACAAGGAGTGCGCTCCCGGTCTTTGTGGAGACGAGCCGGGGCGAACCAAGCAGCGAGAACCAAAGTTTTAGTGAACTGGGTTTCTGAGACGGTTTGGTTTTTCTGCCCGGCCCCGTTCCTGACCAAGAGTGCGCTCCCGGTCTTTGTGGAGACGAGCCGGGGCGAACCAAGCAGCGAGTACCCAAGTTTTAGTGAACTGGGTCTCTGAGACGGTTTGGTTTTTCTGCCAGGGCCCGTTCCTGACCAGGAGTGAGCTCCCGATCTTTGTGGAGACGAGCAGGGGCGAACCAAGCAGCGAGTACCCAAGTTTTAGTGAACTAGGTTTATGAGACGGTTTGGTTTTTCTGCCCGGGCCCGTTCCTGACCAGGAGTGCGCTCCCGATCTTTGTGGAGACGAGCAGGGGCGAACCAAGCAGCGATTACCCAAGTTTTAGTGAACTGGGTTTCTGAGACGGTTTGGTTTTTCTGCCCGGGCCCGTTCTTGACCAGGAGTTCGCTCCTGGTCTTTGTGGAGACAGTATCCTCTTTATCATTCAGATTCAAGCGTACTTACAACGGCATTGGCTTTCGCGCCAAGTGGCCATCTATTGATAGTATTTTCAGAGGTTCTTTGAATTCCAGGCGTGGGGTAGTAGGTGCTCCCCAATATCTACAGCTTGTAACTCCCCTAGCGAATTATCTCTTTCACTCGGTAGGGCCCCTCCCAGGTCAGGGAGAGTTTGCCTACCTTCTTCGGTTGGGAGATAGCAGCCTTTCTCTGGACTAGGTCTCCTGCTCGGAATTCAATTGGGCGTATCTTCAGGTCGTGATAGTTGGACGCTTTCTGTTTGTAAGCCGCGACCCTGATTCGGGATTCTTCCCAGGCTTCCTCTAGCAAGTCGAGGTTTGCGCGGAGCCCACTCCATTGATTTGCTCATTGAAGTTGATGATTCTGGGAGACGGGACGCCAACATCGACGGGTATTACGGCTTCAGTTTCGAAGGACAAGTTGAATGGCGATTCCCCCATCGCGGTGCGCGGGGTTGTACGATACGCCCATAGGACATGATAAAGTTCGTTTGCCCATCGGCCTGCCTTCTCGTCCAGCCTCTTTTTGATCCCCTGGAGTAAGATTCTGTTCGTTACTTCAGTTTGCCCATTCGTCTGAGGGTGCGCCACAGAAGTAAACCTTTGTTCGATCTTTAGGTCAGAGCAGAATCTACGAAAGTTCCGGCAGTCGAACTGTCTGCCGTTGTTCGTTATCAAGACGCGGGTATCCCGAATCTGCAAACTACCGACTTCCAGAAGAAGGTCTGCACATTCTGCTCAGTGATCTGGGCTAGGGGTTCGGCCTCCACCCACTTGGTAAAATAGTCAATGGCCACCACGACGAACTCACGTCTTCCGGAGGCTGGGGGAAAAGGGCCCAAGATGTCCATTCCCCATACTGCGAAAGGAAGTGGACTGATGATCGGGGCCATGGATACAGCCGGTTGATGAATAGTGGGAGAGAACTTTTGGCATCTCTCGTACCTTTTGACCAGGTCTAGAGCGTCTTGCCTCAAGGTTGGCCAGTACAGGCCTCTCAGCAGCACTTTGATAGCCAAGGTCTTGCCTCCCAGGTGTTCTCCGCAAATCCCTTCGTACGTCTCTTGCATGGTGTATGCGGCGTTGCTTGGCTGGAGGCATTTGAGGTACGGAAGGGTGTACGACCTTTTGTACAGGCTCTCACCATCTAGGGAAAACCTGGCTGCTCTCTGTATCACTTTGCGGGCTTCCTTCTTTGCTTCGGGAAGCTTCCCGCTACACAGGTAATCAATGATTTCGTCCATCCAGCACGGCTCGTGTTTGACCTGCATCACTTCCACAACCTCACTTTCGATAATGGATTTCTTCAGAAATTCCATACATATACTCCCAAGAGTGGTGTAACCGGATGCTGCCAGCTTAGACAGCACATCCGCTTTTGCATTTTCAGTTCTAGGGATTCTGATGACCTCGAAGCTTTTGAACTTACTGGACAGCTGGCAAACCTTAGAGAGATACTTGATCATGCACTCGTCGCGGGCTCATAGATTCCTTGGATTTGGTTTGCGACCAGCTGGGAGTCGCAATACGCCTTCAGCCTTCGGGCGCTGGTCTGGGCTGCTAGGTTCATTCCGGCGATGAGAGCCTCATATTCTGCCTCATTATTGGATGCGCGGAATCCGAATCTTAGCGTGTAATCCAGAACAAAGTTGTCGGGCTCAGTGAGAATCAAACCCGCTCCACAACCAGCCTTGTTTGAAGATCCGTCCACATACACTTCCCAGAGCGGTTGGTTGGACGACGGATTCTGTTCTGCCGGTATGGGGATGGTTTCTGTTCTCACTAGTTCAGTCTCTGCTTCTATTCGTTCCCCAGCTGTAGTTACCTTCTCTACAGTTGGGTTCTGGGCAGCCTCGGATTCAATGCTTTGCTGGTGAATGGTGCACTCGGCCACGAAGTCTGCCAGCACTTGAGTTTTTATCGCCGGCCTGGGCAGGTACTGTATGTCAAATTCACTCAGCTTCACGGCCCATTTCACAAGTCGCCCTGAGGTGTCTGGTTTGTCGAGAATCTGTCTAAACGGCTGATCGGTCAGGACCTTTATTGCGTGGGCTTGAAAATATGGCCTCAATTTTCTGGCCGCCATGACCAGGGCATATGCAAATTTCTCAACCCGCTGGTACATGATCTCAGCGTCGTGTAGGACCTTGCTGACATAGTAGATCCGTTTTTGCTGGTTGTGCTTTTCTCGGATTAGCACAGCTGCCAGTGCCTGGGGGCTTACGGATAAGTACAAAAGCAGCTCCTCCCCCGGCTCTGGCTTTGTCAACAGCGGTGGAGAGGACAAATGCTGTTTTAACTCTTCGAATGCAACTTGGCACTTCTGTGTCCATGGTGCCATTTGAGGAAGTTTTTCCCTCCATAATGATGAAAAGGGCCGCACACCTCCCTTTAAAAGGGGAGGGAAAGGAAGAAGCAAATGACCCCTTTTTCTTTTGGCCCCCGAAAGCAGGGAATTCACTCATCCTCCACCCCGTAATACCGGAAAAAGAGGCGAGGCAACAACAGAGGAGGCCAGGAATCCCATCCTGCCCTCCCTGCTAGTCCCCTCCGACTCACTCATTTATGCACCCAGAAATGTCCCCGCGCACCGGCCCTGGTAACCCTGATCAAAACCCCCTCCCTTTCTAGCTGCTCTTTATATTGACTGGTCGAAGGATCTGACTTGGGTGTCGAAGTGGTCGTCCGGGACCCACCCCGGACCCCCTGACCCCCTTTTGTTTGTGATTGCAGACCCTGCGGAGGCCCTCTACCGACCGCGCGATCGCAGACCCGGATCCGGACGCCATCAGTATCCAATCTGAGTTAAACCGTTACGGCGCATTAACGCTCTAGGGTAAGACCATCTGCACACGGTAACCCTTTTCAAACCACCCAACGTAAACTCGTTTCCACGCGGTATTCAATCTGAGTAAACCCATTATGACACATTAACCTCCCAATTTGAACCCGTTATCACACAGTAGCCAATTTTGAGCAAACCCGTTATAACGCGGTAGCTCTCTAGGACGCTTTTGTTGTTTTACACAAAGCACTTTCCAAACCAAAATTGTTTCGCTCCTGCAATAATCCTGCAAATCACATCAAAGCCCGAGTAAGTCTGTTTATACACGGTAGCTCATCAAAATCAGACGCTATTTAAAACACATTATCATATCGAAATCTTATGTACGATCCGTCGTATCAATCAACAGACGTCGCTTTGGCATTTTTGTTATCAGTGTCCGCACTGGATGTCAAAATGACATCCCTGAGGTCCCTCCCCAAATCAGGTGTCCTTAACCTGACTCGGAGGTCCTTCCCCGAATCAGGTATCCTTAACCTGATTCCCGATGTCCCTCCCTGCTGTTAGCAATGATGTCCATCCCATGACTCGTTTTGACGGTCGTATCTTCAAAACCCCAAAAACTGTCGACGAGAAGTTTCCAGTCGATGACCTGACAACAAGACTCCTTGGTGAAGGTTGTACACCTGAGGATCTGATATGAATCTTGCAAGCTTATCATTAGTCTCCATTGATAAAATTTTGCTGTCTCCTTTGGCATTCAGGTGCCTTGCACCCTCTACCAAAGAGGGGCATCTGTAGACACCGAATTTTGTCAAGGATGTATTAGTGATAGGTGACGCAAGGAAGAACCTTATGACGAGTTCTGGAGCACCAGTCGTGTTTCTCTCAATCTCTCTGTAGGGTACCTAACGATGTTTTCAACCAGCGAAAACCTGTTTTAACACAGCACCCGCCATTTTTCGTAAACCAAAAGCCTGTCTACACAGCACCTGTCTTTTACGGCATAAACCAGTAAGTTCGTCTGCACACGGCACCCCCATTCGGTAGGTTAACCTAGGGTCCAAAACTCTCTTTTTAGCACCCAAGGGACACCCTCTCTCTCAAAAGCACTCGATTTCTTATTTATTGGAAAGCCCTAAACACAAGGAATCTAACGGACCTGACTGCGTGCAAATCGGAGTACAATCGAAAGAGATATGGACAACCGAATGCCTTGATAAGAAACGAAACTATCGCCACCCGAAAGCCCGTTTTAACATGGCAAACGCCTTTTTCGTCGAACCAGAAGCCTGTCTACACAGCGCCTATCATTTACGACATAAACCGGTAAGCCCGTGTGCACACGGCATTCCCAATCGACAGGTTAAATTTGGGTCTTAAACCTTCTTTTGGCATCCAAAGGACACTTAGTCTCCTAAAAGCACCCGATTTCTTTGTCATTGGAAAGCCCTGAACATAAGGAATCCAACGAACCTAACCACGTACGAATCGGAGTCCAATCGGAAGAGATATGGACGATCGAACATATCGATAAGAGACGAAAAACACTACAAAACAAAACGGAGAAGAGACGAACTGTAGCGGCGACCGAGGACGACATCACCCAGATATTTATGGGTGATGTCATCACCAAATTCGTCCCAGACGAATTCTGGTTTGAACCAGATATTTTTTACCCCTCCCCTATAAATAGAGGAGGGGGCATAAAGGTTTTAAAAAAAAAAACTTTTCCCTTTTCTCTCTCTCTCTCCCCTCAGGTGTATACACCTTCTTTCGGTGTATTTCTCCCTTTTTCAAGCCCCAAACCCCTCCAGAAAATTAGACAAAAACCCTAGTTAGCTTGCTTTAAAAGAGAGAAAGTAGAGAAACACTAGGTAGCTCCTTCCGAACGTCGGCACCCCGCCGAATTTTCGAAGGTTTAGAGCGTCTTTTTTTCTTATTTACACCATTGTTCTTCCAAATTTTGCAGAACTACGAGCTACTTTTCCATAGTAGCGCCGTTGTTCTGCTGAAATCTCGGCAAATTCGGAGGCAAATCGGCTATACAGTGTCGTTGCGCCGTCGATTTCTCCGCAACCTTGAAGGACCCCTTCTCAATATAAGCACGGTAGGTCTGCCGAATTTCAGAGAACCCAGCGCCCTATTTTCAATATAGCGTCGTGGTTCTGCCGAAGTTTCGGCAATCTCTGAAGCTTCCTTCTTCAAACAATTGCGGTTACACCGCCCAACTCTCAAGTGGTAAGAATGTAATCCATTTACTTTTCTATCGTAAAGTAAGTTGCGAAATCAGGCTCTGTCGAAAGCAACTTACAATACCAAACATGTAAAAAATGTAATCCATTTACTTTTCTGTTGTAAAGTAAGTTACGAAATCAGGCTCTGCCGAAAGCAACTTACGATACAAAAAACCTAAAAAATGTAATCCATTTACTTTTCTGTCGTAAAGTAAGTTGCAAAATCAGGCTCTGCCGAAAGCAACTTACGATACAAAAAACCTAAAAAATGTAATCTATTTACTTTTCTATCGTAAAGTAAGTAGCGAAATCAGGCTCTGCCGAAAGCAACTTACGATACAAACCTAAAAAGAATGTAATCCATTTACTTTTCTGTTGAGTATTTAGAAAATGAGTAGGGTGGGTTTCATCACCTTGATGTCAAGCCCGTCTACCTGCCTTTCACTAATTCCAGCACTTTACAGCTTTCTGCACAAGTAAGGTACGAGGTTGAGATGTCACAAGAGTCATTCCGATACGGCCGATACCATGTGGCATAAATCCCTCCGACTTGCTCTTTACTTTCTGCAATTTACAGCTTTCTGCATAGTAAAGTACGAGGTGGTGACATCATAGGATCTCGAGCGCACAAATGTTAGCTCTACCTATGCTTATCTTGTACTCATTGTCATTTGTTCTAAATGATTGCATAAATATCTTAATAATCATATTTATGATAAGCATATATTGAGGGGGAGGCAAAATTTGCATAAATATTTTATTAAAGGGAGCCTCCAACCCCATAATCAATTTAGGTTCATCATCATTAAAAAGGGGGAGCATGTAAGCCTAAGGGTACATCCCTCTCTTATTTTGATGATCAACAAACCCAAATTGATGGTAGTTTGCTAATGGCTTCTCTAGTGTTGTGATTTAGACATGTTTCATTCATGTCAACACTTGAAGCTAGAAGAACAAGGGCTAGTCTTGGAGAAAGTCAAGTCTTTGTGGTCATCCTTCAAGCCGTATGGTGTATCGAAGAATCAAGGGAACCACAAGCGCACAAACGTATTTAAAGACTATCTCAAGACAAGGAGAAGCTCATGCAAGCACCAAAGAAGATTGAAGATCAAGAAGACTCAAGGTTCATACTTTTAGAATGCATAGGAGTCCTCTTGGCATTTAGTGTTTGCATGTTTAGATGTTTTCAAATCATCTTTAAAACTATTTTTCTAAGTGCATTAATGTATTTGAAAACACATGTTTAAAGCCCAAAGTTCCTTGCACAAAATATTTTAAAATAGTTTTTTAAAGCAGGGCTAGTCGACCAGGCTATGCCGGGCGACCGCGTGATGGTACCTGGAAATCTAGGACATCTCGAATTTTAGCGGGCCGGTTGACCGGGCCAATCCGGTCAACCTCTGATCGGTTCTCTGGAAATATAGAAAACATCCAGGTTGGTCTCGATGGATGACCGCAACCCCCCGATCGACCACGGAATGTTTCAAATGCAAAATAATTTTTTTAAATAGATTGCCCTTGGCGGGCCACCGCGATGAGCCAGTCGACCTTGCCTTATTTTTTTAGCCAAAATTGTTCAAACAGATTGCCCTTGACAGGCGACCGCGGCAGTTTGAATTTTGAAAATAAAAAAAAGGGCGCCCGATAAGGGCGGGCGACCACCGTGGCCTGGTCGACCACGCCGGTTCGGCGAAAGAGCTGTTGGAGCCTGCAGTGGGTAGGTGCACCTACCCAGTCTTATTATGGATTTGCCCTTGAAGGGTCCCAAATGAACTTGGGTTATTTAAACACTATCAAAAACTTCATTTTACACCTTTTGAGCATTTATCTTTGAAACCCTAGAGCTTCAATCTTTGAAATAAAAATGATCCTTCTTCAAATCTCTTGTGCATTTAAACTTGCATTCATTTCTTTTTAAGAGGATTTCCCCAAGCATTTAGTTTCAATTATTGGGAGAATATTGTAAGTTTGAGAGTTGTATATGCCTTAAAGAGGCTTGAGAGATTTTCATTCCATATTTTCTTTTCTTTATTGTATTTGGAGTTGCAAGAGGAGTTTCTTTCTTCAAGGCGGTGGTGCAATGAAAAAGAATGTCCTCAGAGGCTGATTGTAAACATGGGGGTGTGTCCCCTTGTAGAGGAGGTGATCGTTTGTAATCGCTTTGTGAGGCGGCATTGAGGAGTCTCACCGTAGTGGAGAAAATCCTAAGGAAAGACCAAGTACTTGGGTAGTGGAGTAGGTCAAGTTGTGACCGAACCACTATAAAATCGTCGTGTAGTCTCCTTGCTTTCTCTGCTCTCTCTTTTGGTGTGATTGGTAATCTCCTTCCATTTTCTATTTGAATATAATCTTCAACGAGGGTTAGAACTAACTGGGTTAATTTCATAAGCCCTAGCTTTGTAAGTAAAATAATTTTAAAACACCCAATTCACCCCCTCTTGTGTGTTGCCCATTGGGATTTCATTTTATCCTAGGCCAATGACAAATCCTTAGGGGGAGAGCTTTAGAGTCTCATTTCTCATGCTCATATGGACCATCATAATGTATTCACATTGCTGATTATCCCTCTAGTTGTGCTCAATAAGTCAATCACTTTATCAAGCAAACAAAAAACAAATGGAGAGAAAACTACTTAAATGGTTATATTCTTTCTCCACCTTTTTGATGTGACAAAAGGGGGAGAAGTAAGGGTAAATTGATTATCTTTAACATAGTGCTCATGATATTTGGACTAACTTTGTTCATATTTATAATATCATGCTCATATGTCCCTTTATGATCACATAGCATGCATATTCTATGCTTATTGTGCTTCCATGTTAAAAACTTGCTAAACATGCTAAACATCATCATTTGAAATGTTTATAATAAGCATAGATTGAGGGGGAGGAAGATTTACATTTTTCAATCCCTAAGGGGGAGCTTCCACCTTAAAATCAATTTGATTTGTTAGCATAAAAAAAGGGGAGATTGTAAGCCCAAGGGTTCAACCCTATCTATGTTTTGGTGATCTACAAACTCAAATTGATTATATGATGCTAATGCTTTTGCTAGTGTTGTGATTTAGACAGGTTTCATTCATATCAACAATTGAAGCAAGAAGATCAAGGGCTAGTCTTGGAGAAAGTCAAGTCTTGGTGGTCATCCTTGGAGCCGTGTAGTCTATCGAAGAATCAAGGGAACCACAGGCATAAGATCAAGTTTGAAGACTATCTCGAGACAAATAAAAGCTCATGCAAGCAATCAAGAAGAGTGAAGATTAAGAAGACTCAAAGGTTTATACAGTTTAGAATGCTTTGGAGTCCTCTAGACATGTTGTGTTTGCATGATTCAGTGTTTTTAAATCACTTTAAAAATCATTTTTACCACTCTTAAATGATATTTGGAAACACATGTTTAAATCCCAAAGACATTGGCCCCAAGTTCCTTTAATCGAAGTTTTAAAATCAAGTTTTCACTACAAGGCCGGTCGACCGGGCCATCCCGGGTGATCGCAGAAGGTTGGCTGGATTTCCTTCAACCTCCAAACAAAAGCGGGCCATTCGACCGAGGCAAGCCAGTCGACCGCGGATAGGTTTTCTAAAATTCAAGAAACCGTCCAGTAAGGTCTTGGTGGACGACCGAGATGACCCGGTCGACCGCGGAATGTTTTTGGTGAAAATTAATTTTCAAACAGATAACCCTTGGCAGGCGACCGCGTAAATTCGGTTGACCGTGCCATGTTTTTTAGCTTAAGTTTTTATCGAACAGGTAGCCCTCGGCGAGCAACCGTGGCCACCATGGTCTACCGCGGCTGTTCGAAATTCAAAAATTAAAAAGAGCGCCCGATAAGGGCGGGCGACCTTCGTAGCTCGGTCGACCACCCCTGTCTAGCAAAAGATTCGTTGGAGCCGGCGCAGGATAGGTTTACCTAACCCATAAATTATAGTATTGCCCCCAAACGGTCTTAAATCTTTTAGGGCTATATATACACCATTAAAAAACCTTCAAACCAACCTTTTGAAACATCATTTATCAAATCTTAGAGCCTTTAACTTTCAAATTCAAAAGGATTCTTCCTCAACCTTTTGTGCATTTAAACTTGCATCCATTACTTGTCAAGGGGATCTCCATAAGCATTTAGTTTCAATCATTTGGAGACTTTGTGGCTTGAGAGTTGTATTTGCCTTTACGAGGCTTGAGAGCTTTTATTCCTTTCTTCCGTCCATTCATTGTAAAGAGGGTTTTACGCTTCAACCCTATAGAAGAAGAAGCTTGCTTGTAGAGAGGGTTTTACGCTTCGGCCCTTGAAGCTTGAGTGTAAGGGGTTTTACGCTTCAGCCCTTGAGAAAGGAGAAGTTTGATTGTAAGGGTTTTACGCTTCGGTCATAGAAAGGAGAAGCTAGGTGATTGTAATTAGCTCATTGATCCGGCCATTTGAAGGAGGATCAAGATAGTGAAACTCGCGTGCGAACGTGGAGTGTGGACGTAGGACTTGCTCCGAACCATGTTAAATCTCGTGTTCATTATCTCTCTCTCTCTCTCTCTCTCTCTCTCTCTCTCTCTTCTCTCCTTTCTGTAATATTTGTCGTTACATTTTCTACTTGTTTATTTATCAATCAACAAGGGCTAGTTGCACTTTCAATTTTTAGGGTTTAACTCACATTGCAAATTATAGAGATTTTTTAATTAGACCCAATTCACCCTTGTCTTGGTTTGCATATTTGGATTTCAACATAGAAGATTGCCAAGGTGGGGACCGTTGGGCTTACAATCTCCCCCTTTTTTATGATAACAACACACAAGGTGATTGCCACATTTAAGCATAATTAACCCAAAACTTGTCCCCCTTTGTCATCACAAAAAGAAAGGGTGATAGTTAAACATAAGGGAATAAATAATATGCAATGTACAACTTCCCCTTAGTCAAGGCATAAAACAGTTCAAGACTCCTTCCTTTTTAAACCAAAATGTAAAACAAGGAGGGTAATAAACAAAAATGGGGTTTTGTAAGTAAAGCACTTATAAGCTCCCCCTAAATCATATCTCTCCCTATTTGAAAATAAAAAAGAATGTATTGGGGATCAGCAAAGCAAATTGCAAAGGTAACGACAAATTAAATCAATCAAGAACCTTGGGAAACAAAATAAAATAATTTTTCAATTTAGCACAAGCCCCTAATCTAATGCAAAGCATAGAAATGATTTAGTTTTACCTAAAATGCTCTTTTCAACCCATACGATTTTATTTTTAGGTAAAATCCTAAACATACAATCATTTTTAAAATGTCCTAATCTACCACAAAAATGAAATTTTGTACAACAAGTAGAGGGACATGCTATGTTACAAGAAGATTTAGGATTTTCAAAACTTTTATTCCCTTCTTGTAAATTTTGGTTTTCAAAAACAAATTTTTCATTTTCTTTTTCAAATGATTTACATATTTGAATCAAGCCTTTGTTTATACTAATCAAACCATTGTTTATTTGATTCAAAGAATCATTTGAGGACAAGATACTCTCAATTTCATTTTTCAAAGATTCAACTTGACTTTTCATTTTTGAAATTGAGCTTTTGTGTTTCTTATTTTTTCTCAGAAGGCTTTGTACAAGTACTTTTAGTTCATTATAAGAAAACTCATCATCAACATGTGAATTAGATAAATCTTACTCTTTAATAATGCAAAGTTAAAAACTTGATTTTCAAAAATACTATCAACTTTAAGCCAAATCTCATTTGTACTTTTGCACTTGGAAACTTTCTCAAACACATGTGGAGGCAAAGCACAACAAATTGCAATCAAAGCTCTAACATTTAACTCACGCAATTTGAGATCATATTTCCCCTTATAAGATATGGAAAGCCATTTTGAATAGCACTCCACATCTACTTATCCAAAGATCCTAAAAAGAGTCTCATATGGGATTTCCATTCACCATACTTGATCCCATCAAAGGATGGTGGAGACGAAGATGAAACATTAAAATCCATGGGATGCCAAAAAACAAAATTTTCTCTTTTAAATTTTTGTAAATTCAAAAATCCCTAAATAAGAGCCTTGTGCTCTAATACCAATTGAAAACCTAGGGGGCATGGCAACCCAAGAGGGGGATGACTTGGGTTTCAAGAACTTTTGCGAAAAATGAATGCGGAAGCTAAAAGACAATGGCAAATATAAACATTCAAGCACATGGAAGATAAAAATACAATGCACAAAGGATAGAGAAGACATAGAAACAGTGCACCGGATTTTTAAGTGGTTCCGTCCAAGGATCCACACCAAGGCCTAATTCCACTCCACTAAGAATCTTGATGGCTTCACTAATCTGATTCCCTTAACATAAGGAATCAACCCAATTACAATCTGGAGAAAGGTCCACGTCTCCAACACTTGCTCTGCGTCTCCTACACTCGCCTCTGTGGAGATGGCTCTGGGACTCCACACACACTCGCCATTTACAAGTATAATCAAAAGAAAATAAAAATACAAATGCCTCTTTAAAGGCAAGATCAATCTCTCAAGTACTCACAAAACAACTCTCAGAGATATACAATTAAGTCCTATGCTCAATCCTTAAGAAATAGCTCACAAGAGGCTCAACGAGGTTTCCTCACACTTAGATACCTTCCAATGAAGTTTTGGTGTGTGAAAATCTAGTTTGGAGGGTTAGGAAAGTCATATATATAGCTTAGGGTCAAAACTAGCCGTTACAGGGGCAAAATTGTAATTCTGCCCAACTTTTAGAACTAGCCGTTGTGCCCCAACGCTATTTCCATCGCACAAGCGAGGGTAGACCGCGGAGGGTCGGTAGCCCGCCATAGGCCTGTTGGAATTTCAGCAAAATACAGTTTTTCAGCCCGTTTTGTAAAATTTTTATCGGATTTTGACGTTCTTATACTCAATGTAAATGGGAATGATGAGATATTTCTATTAAAAATATTTTCAAAAATATTAGAAAATGTTTATGACCAATTATTATCAAATTAAGGTCTGTGGTCACTAAATGAACTACTAATCAAGTGCCAATGATGTCTATCTTTTGGGTGTGTTCTCTAAGGCTTATCCCAAGATATTTATCATATTTTAGGACCCTAATAGAGTATGTTTAAATCTTGTTAAGTGCTCCTTAGTCCTCTCATAGGCCCTAAGCTAAGGATTGGAGTTTTACATTCTAAGACTTGACAAACACTTGATTTCATTGATGTCTTCATCTCTTCAAGTCTTCATTGTCACCATGGATCATCTCTTCTATTCTTTTGGCTTCACAAGGTCTTCATGAAATGCTCCAAGCCTTCATCTTCCTTAGGGTTCAAATGATCTTCTTCATTTGATCCATGCCATTTTCCTTGAGTTTGGTGTTTGATTCCTTGATTTCTAATACATGCACTTAAACATCAAACACATTAGAAATACAATACAAATCAACTTGTGTTTGGAATCTTCAAAACATAGAAGATTGCCAAGGTGGGGACCGTTGGGCTTACACTCTTCTCATCTACCAATTGTAACTCCTGATCTCTGGCTTTTGCCCATTCAGACTCTGGCAAGTTTGCCTCCATCATTACCCTCAAAGATGAGATTCTCAGCTCAAAAGGGAGGACTACTTCCATTCCGTATACTAAAGAATACAGAGTTACACCTGTAGAGGATCTGATCGATGTCCTATAAGCCCACAAGGCTTATGAAAGTTTGTTCGACCAATCTTTATAAGTCTCAGTCATCTAGCTGATGATAACCTTGATATTCTTATTTGCAGCCTCGACAGCTACATTTGTCTGAGGTCTGTATGGCGATGACTTGTGATGCTTGATTTTGTACTCTTCACACAGGTGTACCACCTCCTTCTTGAAGTGTGCCCCATTATTAGAAATTAACTCGTGTGGTACTCCATATCTACAAATGATATTTGAATGGATGAACTTTACAGCTGATGCAGAAGTTAAGGAAGCAAATGAAGTAGCTTCGATTCACTTTGTGAAGTAATCAATAGCTACTAAGATGTACTCATGTCCACTTGATGACCTTGGATAGATCTTTGTAATAATACTAATCCCCCATACTGAGAAGGGCAATGGCAAAGTCAAAGAATGCAACTCTGAAGGAGGCACATGGATGAGATTTGTATAGACTTGGCATTTATGGCATTTCTTCACAAAAGCAAAGCAATCGGCTTCCATTGTTGGCAAATAAAATTCGAGCCTCAGAATCTTTCTAGATAGCATCTTACCATTCATGTGAGGTCCGCAAACTACTTGATGAGTTTGCTCAATAATCTCTGCTGCTTGCTATTCATCGACACACAAGAGTTGTATTCCATCAAAAGATCGTTTGTACAAGTCTTGCCCCAAATGACGAAATTGGAGGCTAATCTCTGAAGGGTTTTCTGCTCTTTTCCTAAAGCCTCAAGCAGATGCTCCTTATCAAAAATGAGGTTCTTGATATCCGTGTACCACGGTTTTCCATCTAGACGCCTAGCTGATATCTCAATGGCATTCGCATGAGCCGGAGCCCATTGTAACCTCACAGCTAAAGGTTGAACTTCCATAGTAGCGAAAATGTCTAACATTGAGGCTAGAGTAGCTAAAGCATCAACAAAATGGTTCCTAGTCCTCGACAGATGAGTAAAAGTGATATTCCTGAACTTCTTGACCAGAGATTCGAGATAGGTGTTATCTGGGATCAATCTAGTTTCTCTTGCCCTCCAATGACCATTGATTTGACAGAGGATCAAGATTGAATCCCCAAACACATCTAAGTCTTGAACCCATAGAGCTAAATATGCCTCTAATCCTGCGATGCATGCCTCATACTCTGCCATGTTAATCTCATGCTATATTTAATAGATTTTTAAATTCATTAAGCTTTGTGTTTTGACCCTTCTTTGTTTATTTAGATTTTCTTATTTTAACTTCATAATCATTTTGTTCTTTAAGGATTGTGAAGGTGACTTTTGACTTGAACCAAATTAAACCTATGGGTCAATGAGGGTACTAAGTGCATGAATACGTTTCAAATGGAATACCAAGCACTTAGACCAAAATACAAGTTCATACCATTATAAGAGAGTGTAATCAACTAGGCACAATGACATGAGATAACGAGATTAGTAAAACCTAGTGTATCATGTCACAACTGGTATAAATAACACATTATAGATACATAAAGATCAAGCAATATGAGCAGATTTCTATCTATGCTATAGTTTTAAATGATATGATCGTTTAAGCATTTAAATGTATAAATACATAAGGATAAGCACCTGTATCAACACATACTAACTAAATAGTAGATATGTAATCAACCTTGAGTATAAAATGTCTAGTATCTAATTTTCATAAGATATGATATTAAAGCTCAACCAACCATCATGAAAACTTTCCTGGTTGTTAAGGTTCCCTCCACCTATAATGCCATCATAGGACGTCCAGCTCTGAACAAGCTTGAAGCAGTCGTCTCAAAACCTCATCTCAAAATCAAATTCCCGACAAAAATAGTTGGAGAGGTAAGAGGAGATCAGGAAAGAGCTAGAAACTGTTATGCTAATTACACCAGAGTGGTGAAAAAAGCAAAGGAATCTCTCCAAATAGCCGGTACAGACCCACATTCGGATAATTACAAGATGAGCAGAGAACCGGTAGAAGAACTGACTCAAGTACCACTTTTTGGAGAGGATGATGATCGGACAATCCAAATTGGATCACTTCTCACAGGTAAGACCAGAACCAACCTGGTCAATTTTTTGAAAACTAACGCAGATGTTTTTGCATAGTCTGCTTTAGATATGCTAGGTATCCCGACGAACGTTGCTGTCCAACGGCTCAGCGTCGACCCCTCTCATAGACCCGTTAAACAAAAGAAACAGAACTTCGCTCCTGAACGACAGAAAGCTATAAAAGAGGAGGTCGATAAACTCCTACAAGCCGGGTTTATCCAAGAAATACATTATCCAGAGTGGCTCGCCAATGTAGTAATGGTAAAAAAGGTGAGAGGGAAGTGGCAGATATGCGTGGATTTTACCGACCTAAACAAAGCTTGTCCAAAAGACCATTACCCCTCCCTCGGATCGATATGCTGATAGACGCTACATCTGGCCACGAGATGCTCAGCTTTATGGGTGCTTTCTCTGGATATAACCAGATACGTATGTACTCCCCCGATATCCCCAAAACATCCTTTGTCACAGAACAAGGACTATTTTGTTATAAGGTCATACCTTTCGGCCTTAAGAACACGGGAGCCACGTATCAGCGGTTGGTGGATAAAATTTTCACCCCACAAATCGGTCGAAACATGGAAGTATATGTTGACTATATACTTGTTAAAAGCTTGAAAACTACGACCATATTATCGACCTTCAGGAAGCTTTCGCGGTATTACAAAAATATCAGATGAAGCTCAACCCCTCTAAGTGCGCCTTTGGGGTAACTTCCAGAAAGTTCCTTGGATTCATGGTCACTCAACGAGGTATAGAGGCTAATCCTGAGAAAATCCAAGTCATCCTCGATATGACATCACCAAAAACCGTGAATGAAGTACAGCAACTCGCGAGAAGGATAGCGGCTTTGAGCCGATTCATGTCCAAATCCGCCGAGAGGTGCCTTCCATTCTTCTAGATACTGAGAAAAATGAAAGATTTTCAATGGACGAATTAATGCTAGGAAGCATTCAACAAACTCAAACATTACCTCCAGTCTCCTCCGGTGTTGATGAAACCACTACCTAATGAAGAGTTATGCCTCTATCTAGCGGTAGGCTCTCTAGCTGTTAGCGCCGTACTTGTCAGACAAGAGCAAAGAACAGAGCACCCTATATATTATGTCAGCCGAGTACTACACGATGCTGAAACCAGGTATCAGAACATCGAAATGTTTGCATTTGCGGTAGTCGTTGCCGCCAGAAAATTACGTCCATACTTTCAAGCCCACACCGTCGTTGTTCTTACCAACCAACCATTGCGCAAAATCCTTCAAAAACCTAACACTTCGGGACGATTAATCAATTGGGTGGTAGAACTTGGCGAATTTGACATACAAGTGCGACCTCGCCCCGCAATTAAGTTGCAAGTACTTGCTGACTTTGTGGTAGAATGCACGACTCCGATCGAAGACTTGCGGGGGGGCAGGAGGAGATAAAAGATGAACAAGAAAAACAATATCCATGGATGTTGTTTGTCAATGGATCAGGTAATGGAAGCGGAAGAGGAGTAGGATTAGTGTTGGCCGGACCTGATAAATTTCTAGTGGAATATGCTCTGAAACTCGACTTTGATGCTTCCAAGCCACAAGGAAAACCAAGCCATACATGTTCTTATCTAGAACACTTTACATGTTTGTTTCTTTTCCTGATTTCTAATCAAGGAATAAGTAGTTATAAAATTGAACTATATCATACATGGATAACATTTTCACTTTTATCAATTATGTCCTAAATGACATGTCAAATTTGAAAGTGAACATTCTCATATGCATTACATATATCTTCACATCAATTTCCCTTTTACAAGAATCTTATTCTAAATAAGAAAGTGATAGTTATGCCCTTTTTTACTTCTTCACCAATTGACCGTGTATCCGATGATAAGAGTTTATACTTTACTTTCTCTAATTATTGACATTCAAGTCAATTTTCTTAAGAGACTGAACCACCTTAGAATTAAGAGTTTTAAACTCTACTTTTCTCTAAATATTGACATAAAGTAAAATTTTCAAGAGAATTAAACCTCCTTGAAACACAAACAATTGTGAAAGTGATTCCAATATGGTGGATTCCATTCTTTTAAGGTAAATATGAAGATATCACAAAGCATATAGAATTAAACATAATTCCCTATGCTTAATTTGATCAAATCAACATGATTTATAATCTGAAAATAAAGGCGTACCTTATGTAATCAAATCCAACGAAAATGATTCATACCATTGTATCCAATTCATCATCTTGTCTTCTTGAAAACATGCCTTGAAGATCTCCATGGAATATTGTCTTAAGATTGTTGGTGGGATTTATTGCTGATGGAGATTTAAGATCAAAAGATGTGATGCTTCAAGGTGCGTAATCGCTTTCCTTAAGATAATATTCGCCACCACCAGTAGTGTGCAACAGGGATCCGTGAATTGCCTCCAAGATACAATGAAGCCTTGTAGGACAATCCTACAAATGTTTGACGACGCTTGGCACTACTTTTGATCTTAAATCTCCATAAGCCAACGAATTCCACCAACATAGCACACACAGATCGAGTAGAAACTAATGAAAATTCAGTCGAAACTTACAACTCTTTGATTACATGGTTTTAAATTTCAATAGAAATCCGTCGGATTTCAGTGAAGACCGAGACAAAAATTTTCAAATTTTACCAAATTTTGTTCGAAATTTCAAAAATTTCAAGCATTCCATCGAAATTTATAATAAAATAATAATTTTTTATAACATCAAAGAATTTCGATCGAAATTACTGAAATTTTGGGCGAAATTTCAGCCCAAAAATTTAGGGATTTCATGCGTTAATACCAAATTTTGCTCGAAATTTCAGAATTTCTGCTGAAATTTTGGTTTTGGATAAGTCCGAAATTTTACCCGAAACCCAAATTTAAAACCATGCAAACTAGATCGGGACGTTTTCACAATTAGTTGTAGCAGAAATTTTCAAGACAGTTCTACGAATCCTATGTTGTTCTTCGTGAAATTGCTTTAGATCTTTGTAGATTTTGGCACTAGGAAGGTAGAAATTAAGAAATTTCTACGATCTAGCTCTGGTACCACTTTGATGCAGCGAATTCACTTGAATTATGGCCGATCTTGCTTCTTTTTGAATTTTTTTGAAAAAACTTGATGTAGATTTAGCGATGGGACGCCGAATTGATGAATCTTGATAGAAATCCTTGAAAACAAGGAAGAAAATGCTAGGATTTGAGAAGAAAATTGAAAATTCAGCCTGTAATCTCTCAAAATCCAAAGATAGATGTGGCAAAATCCTTCTTCTAACAAGGAAGAGGAAATTCCCTCCAAAACTCACTAAATCCAAGATCTAGAGAAAATTTTCTTTTTTCCAATTCTAATTCAAATGAAGGTCTAGCTACAAATGGTGGGAAATGGCCTTTTATAGGCAAGTACGTAAAAAGACTAATACAACCCTCTGTAATGCAAAATGCCTAAAATGTCACAAGTACTAGAAAAATAACCAAAATACCCATCCTAAGGAGCAAAGACACAAACGGACATGTAAAATGCAACCTAACACAAGTAACACAAAGGACAACAACAACTACACTAGTAGAGCAATGTCAAGGCTGATGAGCAAATGGATGCTCCTGCATCACAATGAAACCCTTTTTATAAGAGAAGTCTGTCCGCACGGGGGAGCGGTCTCGTTGCTTCGGGAGATGGGACCCCCTCCACATGGTGGTTTATGGTTTGCCCCATAAATGGCACATATAATCAAGCCGTTACAGGTGGCATTAATGGTGTTGGGAAAGTTGCCTTATTTCCCACCCACCGTGGGTTACTTGGGTGGGAAGGCAAAGGCAATTTGGAAAGTGTCTTTGTTAGATTTTTTAGAAAACCTATGTATAAAAAGTAAAGAGGGTGATTTCTCTTTGTGCGGTAAAAACAAGAGAGAGAAAAGAGAGAAGAGAGAGAAAGAGAGAGAGAAGGAGAAGAAGAAAGTGGGTTTTTCTTGGGTTCCTTTGGAGCTTTGTCTTGGGGTTTTCTCTTGTGGGTTTCTCTCGGGTTACTCTTGGGTTTGAGAGAGCAAGGAAAGGGTTGCGGGTCTATGGGTTTGAAATTAATCCATTGTAATCCTTGTATATTGTTTTTCTCATAGTGGAAGATCGTGTTTCTCGCCCGTGGAGTAGGCTTGGCCGAACCACGTAAAATCTTTGTGTTCATCTCTTGGCTTGTTTGATTTATTTTTCTTTTCCATTTAATTTGTGCACGATTGGATTGATTTGCCCGACAGATTTTCTCAACAAGTGGTACCAGAGCTTAGGTGGAGCGATCGTCAAGGCCGGGTGGAGTGATCGTGGGTGTTGTGGTTGGATCGTAGTTAGAGTGATCTTTGGGACTAGAAAGATTCTCGTTCGAGGTGGAGCGCTACGCTTGAAGAGCGGAGTAATTTAAGATGGCGGTAAAATCAAGTTTTACTCAGTTCAACATCGACAGATTTGACAGAAAGGGCAGTTTCGCCCTATGACAGATGAGGGTGAAGGACATCCTAGTTCAACAGGGCTTAGCTAAGGCTTTAAAGGGAAAGGATGGGAAGCCACAGAAGATGATGGGTGCCGAATGGGAAGACATAGAGTCGAACGCGGTTAGCATGATTCGACTATGTCTGGCAGATAGTGTTATGTATAACGTTATGGAAGAAGAAGATGTGCCTAAATTATGGGAGAAGTTGGAAAAGCTTTACATGTCAAAAAGCATGGCCAACCGGTTGTATCTGAAGTGCCAATTGTATGGGTTGAAGATGCACGAAGGCGGAGATCTTCTGGAACACATTATGGTGTTCAACGTGCTTGTGGATTAGCTCGACAAGGTTGACAAAAAATTGAAGGAAGAAGACAAGGCCCTTTTGCTTCTTACTTCTCTTCCTCATTCGTATCACAACCTGGTGACAACTTTTTTGTATGGTAAGGATACAATAAAGTTAGAGGAAGTCACAGCGTCGCTCTTATCGAATGAGATGCGGGAGAAACCTGTTCTTGGTGAAAATGAAGAGCATGGGTTAGTTGTTCATGGTGGGAATCAAAGATGAAGGTCGTCTGACAGGGGATCTGGAAAAGGTAGGTCAAGATCCAGGGTCGGTGGAAAGGGCGTGCAATGTTACTGCTGCAAGGAATATGGCCGCATTAAGCGGAATTGTCCAAAGCGAGCTGACCGGGCTGACAATGGTGCTACGAATACTGTGGTGGCGGTAACGGATGAATAGAGCAAAGAATTTAGAGACGTTCTCACAGTCTCTACAGATAATCACACTTCTTCTCATGATGAGTGGATTTTAGATTCATGATGCTCTGTTCATGTATGCTTCAGGAGGGAATATTTTGATACGTTCCAAGAGACAAGGGCAGGTGTAGTGTCCTTGGGTGACGGGTCTACTTGTGATGTCACAGGAGTTGGGACGGTGAAGATCAAAATATTTGATGGAGTGGTTCGTACTTTGGGTAGTGTGGCGTATGTCCCAAAGATGCGAAGGAATCTAGTGTCTCTTGGCCGGTTGGACTCCAGGAGTTGCAGGTTTTCAGCTGCAGATGGAGCCATGAAAATAACACGCGGCTGTATGGTTCTATTGAAAGGAGAGAAGTGTGGCGGATTATATTGTCTGCTCGGGGACATGATGACTAGTGTTCCTAAGATCTCGATGGCTAGTTGGAAACAGAGTGGTAGCGCGTGCACGCGTAGGGTCTCTTTCGCAGTTGGTGCAGAGATGGGTTTCCAAGTTGCAGACAAGGGTGAGAGGATGACAATACCTGCGTTGGGGAGGATGGATCGAGATCCCTCTCCAAGGTTGACTGGGTGAGTCAACAAGTTGGCAGCTACACATGTGCATTGGCCGTGTTGATCGAATTAGGAGAAGTCAGAACCAATGTGATTCAAGGGTGTGTAGCCGGTACTTTGGAAGGCCAATGGTGGTTTGCAGTAATAGCAGACCGGTGGCGACCTCAACGAAAAATCACCAGGTGGCTAGGAAATAAGGTAACGTGGAGATTGTTGGGAAAGTTGCCTTATTTCCCATCCACTGTGGGTTACTTGGGTGGGAAGGCAAAGGCAATTTGGAAAGTGTCTATTTTAGGTTTTCTATAAAACCTATGTATAAAAAGTAAAGAGGGTGATTTCTCTTTGTGCGGTAAAAACAAGAGAGAGAGAGAGAAAGAAAGAGAGAGAAAGAGGGAGAGAAGGAGAAGAAGAAAGTGGGTTTTTCTTGGGTTCCTTTGGAGCTTTCTCTTGGGGTTTTTTCTTGGGTTTTCTCTCGTGGATTTCTCTCGGGTTATCTTGGGTACGGTCTTGGGTTTGAGAGAGCAAGAAAAGGGTTGCGGGTTTGTGGGTTTGAGATTAATCCATTGTAATCCTTGTATTTTGTTTTTCTCATAGTAGAAGATCGTGTTTCTCGCCCGTGGAGTAGGCTTGGCCGAACCATGTAAAATCTCGGTGTTCATCTTGTGGTTTGTTTGTTTTATTTTTCTTTTCCGTTTAATTTGTGCATGATCAGATTGATTTGCCCGACGGATTTTCTCAACAAATGGCATGAAGTTGTTCCATCCGAAGTAATGTTGTTAACATTTCCCAAAAAGGCGCGTCTTTCTTTTAATAACGGGAGGTGACGGCTCAAATTCCCGCCAAAAAGACTTCAAGAATTCACTAAGTGTTAAACCTTGCCCAAATCACTCCGAGAACCCCAAGAAGCTCGGATAGGCCAAGGACGAACTCTGTGTTTTTTATCCTCAACTCACCGAAGTTCACGAAGTTCGGGTTGAGCATCTAAAGGTCCTCTCATTAAAGGTTGTCACCGAGGTGGTCAAAATACCATTGAAGCCTGAGACTACTTCCTCGACTTGAAAACATCTCAAGGAAGTTGGGGGAGGGGGGCAATATGTTGGAGGTAAAATCAGCACCTCGCCAAGACAAAGAAAAAAAAGAAACAAAGAAAGAAGTAAATACCTCAAAAACAAAGGAGGTTATGAGTACTACCACTAATCTGATCAAGATTGGCAAGAAGAAGGAGAAAGTTGAACCTGCTCCGACTTAAGACAAGGGAAAGGCCAAGATGAGCCTTATGGAGCTGGGGCAAAACCAGTACCCTTTCCTAGATTCTGAAGTCTCGGGAATGCTCGATGAACTCCTCCAACACAAATTGATAGAGCTAAATTTGTATCAGAGATAAGTGGTCTTTTCATAAATCTGTATCAGAGATAAGGTACCTCATAAATTTGGACATCAAAAAATTTGTCCGTGCAAAATTGCCTTATTTTCATAAATGGGCCCTACACCCCTAAACAGGGGTCAAAATGTAAATGGTCCCGCTTAGGCCCAAACGGGAGGCCCACTAAGAGGCAGCCCAAGGGGCCACCAATTCAAGTACAATTCACCACCACTAAACCAAAAAGGAGGTAGTGGGACCCACAACCACTTACACCACTATGCAAAGTGGTTAGGAGTGGTTATTGCTTGAGGAATGAGTAGATAAAGGATTTTTCCTCTCATTTCTAAGAGATAGCAAAAAAGGTAATCAAAGAGAGAAAACAAAGAAAAAAGCAAAGCAAGAAGAAAAAGGAGAAGGATCCAAAGAGAAAGCTAATTTAAGAGGAGAAAAGCTCTCCCTCAACAAAGACAATCAAGTACTTGAAGAACATTTCCAAGAAGATCAAGCCACCAAACAAGGCCCTTCGTTGGAGTAAATCCGCACCCCTTCACAACCGATAAAGTGCGAAGTTCGGAGTGAAGCCCACACACCTTCAAATACCGAAGAACGAGAATTACGCTGCAAAAGCCCTCGTCTTCACCAAATTCAACTTTGTATTCAACACTTTGATTGTTAATTAGAGGACTTAAGAAAGTTGTACCACATTTTTTTATTAATTACAAATTTCTTTTGTAATTTGTCTTGAATTTTTGTTTTAGTTAATTTATGTGAAATTTGCTGTTGACAAATTTCTAATTTTGCATGGACAAATTTTTTGATGTCCACAGTGTAGGAATAGGATCCGATCACGAGCCACATTTAGAATAGTCATTAGGATATCACACTTGTGCCTTTTCCTACCTTCATGGATTCTTGTGTTTCTTCCAATCCAAAGGAAGTATATAGAAGCAGTGAAGAGTATACGTGCGAGAGACCCTGCTTGACCTTTAAACTTGAATTTTCCTCGAAGCCATTCTTCTTCCTCTTTGAGATTTTTCTTTTGCCTTTTCCTTTTCGAAATTCGCCATAGAATTGATCGCCAGATCTAAGCAGAGTAGCCACAAGAGAAGAAGAGGTGGTTGACAGTCTCTGGTTCAGAGTTACACAAAGGACAAGTGGTATCCCTTGTGGGTCCAAGGTAATGGAGTTTATCCCGGGTGCTTAGTTTGTCCTGGACGGCCTGCCAAGTGGTTAAACTGAATTTCGGAATGTGTCCAGGGAACTATGGAGTGCAAAGGAGCAGGAGGGGTTGTGCTTCTATTGCAATTCCAAGCACTTTTTGAGGAGAATGAACCATTAGGTGTTGGCTTCCAAACGATTCTAGAGGCCGAGGAGGAGTAAATACCTGCATCAATGAAGGTCTTGAGTTCCCATACGGAAGGTTGGTTCAGGATCATGTCCCACCAGCCCTGCTCCCTAACATCGTTTATAGAAGCAATTTTAGGAGTAAGATTGGCGAAGGAGTCAGGGGATATCTGCTCAGAAATGGGACCAGATGGAAGCCATGGATCATACCAAGACTGCATATTTACTTGAGGACCAACGATTTAGCAAATGTTGTCCTTTGCTAATTCTTTGGCTTTTATAATACTTCCCGCAGCCCAAGATGGTTTTGTAGGCATTGGAAGGCTCCAAATACTTCGACCTCTGATGTGACCTCTGATGTATTTGAGCCTAAACCATTTCGCCCAAGGGCTGTTATTACTAGATAGGATGGGGACAAACTAGGATCCAATTGAAATGATAACATGACTCCTTTTTTTTAAATAAGGAAATTTGGTCAAACGGTACCTCAATATATCTAAAATAGTGAGATGGACCCCTTGAATTTCAAACTTGTCAAAGGGTTCCATTTTGCTTTTCCTGACAAGGTTTTTGACCGAAATACCCTTCCACCCTCAAAAAACATGTCAAACCATAAAAAAGGGATAAAAAAGTGTTCCCTTCTTTTTCTACCAACCCTTCACCTTCCCCATTCCCATTAACGCCTGGAACAAAAACAAAGGTGAAAAAGGTGAGTTTTATTTTTGTCCAAGATGCTCTGTTTGGTTGCCCGGTTTTTTTTTTCCTGGGATTTATGTGGGAGAAAAAAAATCCAAGGAGATTGGTGGGAAAAAAAAGTCCTAGAAGTACCCTGGTAAAATCAAAATCCCATGTTTGGTTGACCAGACTATGGTGGGAAAAAAATGCTTTGTTTGGTTGCTTGAACTGTTGGGAAAAAAAAATCTTCTGAAGCTTATTTTTGGTTCCTGGGATTATTTTGGTTCCTTCCTGGGGTTTCGTGCGGGGTTATTTTGGTTCCTGGGATTATTTTGGGCCCACCAACCAAACGTGGGTTTCCTGAGTAAGTCCCACAAAAGTCCCAAGAATCAAAAAAATTCCGGCAACCAAATGGAGCCTTAGGGTTTGTGCTTGAAACTAGGGGTTATCACACTTGGAAAAATTTTGATTCTTATTTGTTGGGCCTGGAAGGGGTTACCAGCTCAAGGAAAATGGGGGTATCACATATGAAAATGGGGTGACCAAGATATGAAATGGGGTTATCACACCTGGAAGATTTTGGTTCATGTCTGTTGGACCTGGAAGGGGTTACCAGGTCAAGGAAAATGGGGGTATCACATATGAAATTGGAGGTATCACATATGAAAATGGGGTGACCAAGAGATGAAATGGGGTTATGACACCTGAAAATTTTTCGTTCATGTCAGTTGGGCCTAGAAGGGGTTACCAGGTCAAGGAAAATGGGGGTATCACATATGAAAATGGGTGACCAAGAGATGAATTGGGGTTATGACACCTGGAAAATTTGTGTTCATGTCTATTGGGCCTGGAAGGGGTTACCAGGTCAAGGAAAATGGGGGTATCACATATGAAAATGGGGTGCCAAGAGATGAAACTGGGGTTATAACACCTGGAAAAATTTCTTTCCCTTAGGACTCCCTGTTTACCCAGTTTTCATCACTTTAGCCTCTGCCTTTTCGATAATAGTTCTGCGTGTTCTAAAATATCAGAGATCTGTGATTTATTTTTGTAGACCATGTTTTTAGAGGAAACTCTTCATTCTACACCTATATCAATAGATTGTGTGCTGAAATTGTTGAATCAGAATCTATCGGAAATCCTAAATTACCGAATCTGATATTTATAGACTTTTAGGGACAAATCTTGATCTGACATAAATTAAACTCTGAAATTTCTAGAAAATTAACTTAATTAATCACGGGATTAATTATGAGGTTATGTATGTAGCATAACTACCAACCCCTTACACCGGATTGATATCAGAGCAAGTTTTCTTGTGAAAATCATTAACCTGACGTCTCTCAGGAAGGATACTCCCGAACAACAGGTTTAATGTATTGAAGAGATATTTCAAATGGTGATACAACAAATGGATCAGCTAGGCATAAGTACGAACCCCTGACACCATATTGATATATCTCATTATCTTTCACAGCATCCAATATCCATATGCTCTGGATTCAGTTTCTCCATGAGCTACAGACCTGGAAGGTTAAGATACAAGCCTCAACCATTGAGCTACAGACCAACCCCAAAACCTCCTCCTCCTCTTGAACATGTTGATGAAGAAGAGTCACTTCTGGAAATAGAGATATTTGAGTGTTATGGAGGCCAGCAGCAAATCTCTTCTACTTGCACAAAACTAGAAAAAAACTACCATTACAAGAGAGTGTGGATGACATCGATGAGAAGCTGACTGATTCAGCAAACTAATTCAGCAAACTGTTGAACTAGAAAAACACTACCAACTAATTCAGCAAACTGCTGAACTTCTGCACCGTGCAAATAGCCACACAAGGTAGTCATCCTTCACTTCAAAACTAGTTCAAATTACTGAAACATGGTTCTCTTTGAATGCAGGAAAGCCACATATCCACGGCAAAGCTGAATTCAGGAGATTACATGACTGCAATCCAGTTGCATTGAGGCCTCTACAAACAACAAACAAAATCTTGGTTTGACATGAAATGGTGTTCAGAAGTCTATGAACACCATTTACAATGAAGGGACAATATGTTACCATGCAGTAAAGTGGATAATTCGCACCCCTTTGACATGAATTATATGGCAGACTTGAATGGTTTTTTTTCATGTTAAAGAGGTGCAAATTATCCTACAGGGGGAGTGAATTTGTCATCGTCCTTTTCTAAAATTTGGGGGCCTACCATAAACCTGGTACATCAAAACCATACACTTGTTACTCAAACCATGTTACTCATCCAGTAACATGGTTACTCAAACCATGACCTGTTACATAAACATGACATGTTAATAAAGCATCCAGTAACATGGTTACTCAAACCATCCCCATAAGCATCCAGTTACATAAACATGTTACTCAAACCATGACCTGTTAATAAAGCATCCAACAAATTGGGTTACATAAGCATCCAGTTACATAAACATGTTACTCAAACCATGACCTGTTAATAAAGCATCCGATAATCATCCCCTAGGATCCAACAAATTGGGTTACATAAGCATCCAATTACATAAACCTGTTACTCAAACCATAAACCTGTTTTCCAACCACGAACCTGTTAATAAAGCATCCAATAAGCATCCCTAACCATCCAATTACATCAACCTATTACATCAACCTCTTACATCCAATTACTTAACCTGTAATATAAACCTGTTAAATTCTCCATAGCATTAAAAATAAACATAAAGTTTTGTCAAACATGAACCTGTTACTAAAATTCATTTCACAACCCAATCATTGCACAACCCTATTCAAGATCATATCTCCCAAACTCCCCCCTTAAAAATCTTTCGCAAAGTTCAAGCTTAAACTTGGGAATGTCTACTGGGCCGAAATTCAATGGAGATCCACTGTAGAAATGCTCAATACCCATTATGACAAATGCGCCGCAATCAAAGCTGTCAAATAAAATGCAGTGATTCGAATGAGTTCAAAATTAATAAACTAACATATAAAACTAGTTTCAAACAAATAGGTTGTACCCACCAATTGTTCTGCTGTGGGCAGAAATCCATCTATTCATATGGGTAATCATTAATGTTGGCACCCCGTCCTTTGAAATACTCTTTGATGCATTCTACCTGGCAATTAAAAATGGGGTTATCTAAAGTCATTGAAGTTGATGATTCTAATGTCGTTGAAGTTGGTAATCTACTTACAGTGGGTAATGCCCTTTCCTTGAACTCGTCTCCCTTGGCTGACTTGCATTCTACGAATGATTTCTTCACCATGTCCACCGCTAGGAGAACCCAATGGAAGTCTTGATATAACGGGAGTAAGAGTATATGCATCTCCTCCAACGGGATATCGTCAAGAGTAGACCGCAATTTCCCTAGGGCGATACCGTGCTTCTCCTGCTTCCTTTTCTAATTATGATGATATGACATTGAAAAAAGGATTCCTTTTAAGCTATTTGACTAAAAAAAATTATTCCTATTAAGTCTTCAAGAGAAGGAAACTTAATAAAACCATGATGTACTATCCATAGGATCCACATCAACACTTCTTAGTTTTCCAAAACTGGACATTGAATCACCTCAACCTTTTCCAAATGAAAATAAAGTCATAAAAAAATCAAAGAGAACTTAACTGCTATCAAATATTTGAGTCAAGCTAAAAGAAAATGATTCCAAAATTTTGAAGTATAACCATCTACACTGTCCCTTTCTACAAAGCTAATTTTGTTGTTAATAACATTTTATTGTCGAAGACAAACAAGTTAGTTTTACACCTCAAGGCCCAACGAATTCTATAGCTGATATCAATGATATTAGCATCATAAATGTCAAGTCTTATAGCAGCCCTCCCATCCACTTTTTGAATAATATCACCACAAACATTGCTCATACAAAAAGAGAACAGTTACATCTATTTAAAGCCTGAACAAGGACACTAACATGAAAGCCAACCTATTTTAATAGTCTCATCCTATTTTTGAACATTACAAAACAATTCAAATGAATATAAAGTTTACTCCTTTCTCTTTCAATGCATTAGTAGAATTAAAATGTTTTTCATTTTCTCATAGTTTCCCCTAACAGACGTATCATTTCTAAATTTTACACACTCGCAATAAGCAAAGCATTCAAACCCAATACTAGATTTTATATTGCCCCATGCTAAAAGAAATTTTATAAACAGTATTACACCTATCAAAAACTAGATTTCAACAGGAATCAAACTATAACATTAGCTAACATTAGCTAACCCATGTAATATTACCAACATGCATATCAATCTCTTTTCTAAATTGATGTGCAGAAGAAAAAATCCCAAAACCTAACAAGTTATCAAATGGGGAAAAAATCAACACCACAAAGGGTTGAGAAGCAAAACAAACATATCAACAAAAATTCCACAATCATCATAAATAAAAAACCCAAAAATTCAAAGATGGGCCACACATAGAAACTCCTAATTTAATTAACCAAACAAAGGTTCTCACCACTTTTATGGTTTTATCAGCCCATTTACAGTTATGATAACCCATTTTACAGTTTTATCAGCCCATTGAGGGTTACAAATGGTGTATACTTGGGCTTTAACACTGTAAAAGGGCTTTAAAACAGTGCATGGTTGGGTTTTCAACAAGCCCGACGCCGATTCTCAACATTCTTCAGAAAACCCTATATCTAAAAGGGGTTTATTAAAAAATAGTCAAAACCCTAGCATATTTAGGTCAAAAAATGATGAAGGAGAGAGTGAAACTCATACCTATGTTTTTGGCCGAAGATGGAAGCGAAGAAGGCAATGACGAAATAGCCGATCCACGGGAAGAAGACGACTTGCGTCTCTCTCTCTCTCTCCGCTGTAAAAAATGCAGGTAAACGAGGGTTGTAAGCCTGTAAATAAACAAAACAGCCTGAGTGGTATTTAGGTAAAAAAAACATGTCAATAAAGTAAAATGGACCCATTTCACAAATTTGAAATGTGGGGGTACCGTTTCACTATTTCTGCTATTTTTTTTTTACCCTTTTGACCAAACTTGCTTTAAATAATTCTAGCTTTGTTAAACACTTTCCTGATTGGCTGGTTATAACTTCTTGGGAAATGTAATAGCCTCTAGCTGCTAATTAGGAAATGGTAGAATGAAGAAGAGTGCTGTATCACCTCTTTTTATTTCAGATGGGCGCTGATAAATTCGCCCCCTTATCAATGCGCAATTAACGTCCGTTTAATGTAAAATGTTTAATCCATCCCCTAGTTACCCCTTCTTTATTACCGGCCCAATCTTTATTACCAGCTTTAGAAAGCATCCGGTTACCCATACACTTTGGACGCGTTCTGTTCGCTGGAATAAGGAATAAGAATCAGTATCTTATTCCCTTTCCACAGATTCGGCCGTTTGAATCTCCTCTTTTCAATGTAATGGAATATGCAAGTGAGAAAAAAATGTGTGGAATAGAAAGAGGGCCCTCTTTTCATTCAAAGGAAAAGGGGCACTGCAGCTGTTGACGGTGTTAAGTAAATGTGAGGAAAGATTATTCAAGGCATTTTAGGAGAGAATTATGTGAGAGAGATGTGAAATATTTAGAAAAGTGTGGGAAATGTGTGCGTACGAGAGAGAGATGTGCAATACTAAGAAAAGTAATGGCCGTTTGGATAAGCAGATTTTAGAATACAGGTTTTAGTTTGAAAACAGTGTAAAATAGGGTTCATTGGGATGGCCAAACCAACCAAGAACCCATTTATTTATTCTGGAAGGTCATAGTTTGACCCTACGAATGAAGCAGATTTTAAGCGAACCTTTCCTTATTGGCTTGCAAAATTTTGGGCAATTCCATTCAGGTCATGACAACGTTTCTTGGATTTTAGATAAGAAATCCAGGTTTTAAAAATCTTTCCCTCATCCTGAGATTTCTAAAACCCAGAAACAATGGATGATCTGCTACTCTTGCTGACGGAAAGAAGGGCGAGAAATCAGAAAAAGATGGCTGATCCACTCCTTCTCGTCTCTCATCTAGAATCTTGAAGAAATCCCAGATTCTAAAATCTACGAATCCAAACAGCCCCTAAAAAGGAAATGCGTGAGAAAAAAAAGATTTTTCAAATTTAACAGATATTTACTTATTTAGGGCATTTGGCAGCCATGAAAAAATATTCCATGAAATAATAGAGGGGCCAATTGTAAGAGAAGGAGGGTGAGGGGAGCATGCTGTTTTTATTAAGGATTTCTCTCCATGCTTTCTTGAATTCAGCCTTCTCAATTCTCTCCCCCCTCCCTCCTCTGCAGCTCCTCTCTTACAATCCCGAAGAGAAATATTCCACGAAACAATTTTTCATGATTGTCAAACAGTCCTCAAAGAACAGCGAGGAATGAAATTTCAAACAATGTGTTGACGAAAAAGAAATTAGCCTACTTTAACCAATCAAAAAATCTGGAAAATCTTAAAAAAAAAGATAAAAATTTGAAGAAAATTTGTCATAGAAATGGGTGGGGCATAAAATTTGACCATCGTCCACAACTTTGACACAAAAAATTTGTTAATTTCAATTACATTTTAATTACTAAGTTTTTAATCTCATGTTGCTAATATAATTTATTTAGTATTAATTACCGACATATTAAACATAAATCACCAATACATAGCAGTTACAATCGTTACAATGTTGCGGTTCTCCACTGAGTGGGGTATACCATACAAACAGGTGGCCAATCCAAAGCTTTATTCAAGATAAAATTATCAAAGCAATATAGATTTCCATCCCCATGAAGAACAGCCCAATATGTTGCCTAAAAGGCTATGGTTAACCATACGTATATAATTTTGCTACTATGCACTAAAAATGTCAACCAAAATGGTGATCTGCATTTCTGTTGTAACATATGGTAAGTGTCAAGTCATAAAATTGATGCATACAGCCCAAACTTTCCACATCCATACCTATTTCCAAAGAACTGAATATTTTCTATGACGACTAGTTACACTCTCCAAAATTAAGCCGCATAATAGCAACACAGAAGTAGCAAAAAAAAGAGCAGGCATTGCTTACTCAATTTACTTAACATGAACCAACTCAACATCAAATACAAGTGTTGACTTCCCTGGTATCTTCCCTACATCTTTGGACCCATAACTGCATCAAGAGAGACCAGAAGGATATAGTAGTAGACAAGTAAAACGAAAAAAAAAAAAAAAGGATTAAAGAGTATAGGCAGAAGACAACATCAAGATTTGGCTTTCGAGATTACATACCCCATTGATGGAGGTATAGTGAGCCTTCTTTTGTCGCCAACATGCATGCCTAGGGATATACATACGTACATGAAATTAAGAAGTATACCCCAAAAACTTATAGAAAAAATGAAATTGGCCTTGGAATCAAATAAAGATTTTAGGCTAAGAGATAACTACCTTCAATACCAACATCAAAACCCTTTATAACTTTTCCTTTACCTGTATTAAAAAACTATTGGTTAATGATACGATTGTTTAAAACATGAACGAATCAAGTTTGTGGCATATGCAAATTAAGTTAAGTATGACAATATACCTAGGCGGAACTTAAATGGACTTTGGCCAATATTTGAATCAAACACATCTCCATTCTCTAGCATGCCACTGTAGTGGATAGATACCTGAAACCAAGTGTCAGTTCGATCAATTGATTTTCACGATAAATGTTTTCTATGTTGTTTGAGAGAGCATGATAAAGAAAATAACTACTATAGGATTGCAGTGCATATGAACTATGTTTTCAGATCCATAGAACATAAACTAATTAACAGTTGGCATCAAAAAAATCAAAGCGCAAAAAAAGTAACAATCGATACTGAATAAGCATGTGTCATCTTCTATGTAACTACGTCCTGTAACACCACTTACAATACACCACTCCACTCATTGGAAGTTAATGAACATCAATAGGATTTACCTTTTTTCCAGGAGAAGCCCTTTTGCCGTGTTGTTTGTCTGTTGAGAGTTCCTCAACTACAAGCCCATTGGGGTATGTCATTGCTTTTAATGGCAGCACTTCAGCTTTCTGCTCCTTAATAGGCTCCTTTTTCACTTCTTCCATTTTCCCAGGTTCCTCACTGTTTGCATTTGCATCAACCTCATTGGTCTTACGCTTCTTATTATTCATTTTCTTATTCTCATCTTGAATGACAGCAGCGGCATTGATACTCCTGCACAGAACAACAATAGCAAATGTTAACACAATTGCCAGAACAACAATAGCAAATGTTAACACAATTGCCAGCATATAAACATTTCCTAAAATATCCTAGACTCTGAAACTGAAACAAAAGATCAAATAATCAGATCTCTTTGATACTCCTGAACAGAATGGAAACAACAAATGCTTCACACTCTTTGAGAACAGTTCCCAAAAAGAAAAGGAAAAACATTCCTTTCTTCATCCAATAACTTATTGGGTCGGGAGGACTTGAAGTACAGGAAAACAAATATTTGGGTGATACTAACAAAGGGACTAATCAATATCCAAATGCAATGGATTCAAACTTCTCCTAGAATACTTTCAGTCGAAATGAAATTATGCAGTTACCAATGAAGGTTAGGGTTCATATTGGTCGTATGTAAATATTCTTCACTCGGCAATCAAATAACTAAACAATCATTTCTTTTTTGTAAGATACAAATAGCATTATAAAATTATGCAAAGAGTTCAATAAACTACACAATGTTACAGAGAACATCCGGACATTATAGCTTCCCTTGGGTCAAATGAATTATTCGAAGATCTATCCATAGCATGATCATCAAAAAATGAGTGGAATAGGAACATACCAATTCATTGGGCTCAATGGGTTCTAATAATTCATGACAGAGATTATAATATTATCACAATTCAATTAGATGCAAAATCCAAATGTCCCCTCTCATGGGCCAAAATGTGCTGAGACGCAACAGAGATTTATTTAAAAAAGACATTAAATTTGAGTTTCAATAGCAAAACAAAATGGATTTAACCAAATAAAGGATTTAATTAGAGTTTCAATACCAAAACAAAATGATTCCTTAACCAAATAATGATTCCAAGGACCCAAAAAGTCATTCATACGATAAATATTTAACACAAAAAGTAATAAATTTGTCTTTAAACTATTCATACTCACAGCTAATATCTCAGAAAAAAACTAGTTCATAAAGAAATTGTCACCTGGTTGAGTCACCATCTTGATCAATTGCATCGACCTTCCTTTTTAAGCACGTGACACGATGGCTCTCATCTTTTGCCTTCTTCGTCATGCATTCCTCATCTGTCTTCTTATCCAGTTTTTCCTTTGCTTTGGATTTTTTAATATCATGTTTTTTGAAGATTGAAGAAATAGGAAAATCATCTTCATCTTCGCTTTCCAAAACTGGAGTGTTGGAAGTCTTGATAATTTGCTTCTCTGAACCACCATCACCATCAGAGTCGCTGATTTGAAACTTCTTCTTAAGACGTCTGTGAGTACCATTACCATTTGCAGATTTTTGATCGTCTACTATCTCCTCAATTTCAGCTAGAATCAGAACCAGTAACATTACAAATGGAAAGAATGTTCATCATTTCGTAGAACATTAAATCTCAAAACCAAGTGTATAAATTTCCATCGTATACCAACGATTCATCAAACAAAGAAACATCTAGTATTCCATAACTACTACAAATTTAACATAAGTAGCATACATTTGGACTAATCCATTCTATACATCGGCATGCACATGTTAATGCACTATTGAACATACATAAAAGCATACTCGCATTTCTTAATTCAAAAAGATAAGCCACTCGAGAACAAGGATACCTTCGTTTTTGGGCTTAGGAGAGGCATCGGACATTTCAAGATCATCATCATCAATGAAATCATCATCATATTCACCTTCCGATTCATCATAATCACTGGACTGATCAGTATCGGTCTCGACAATATCTTCCCCATAAGAATCACTTGAACATAGCAGTAAAGGAAAACATAAAAGAAGTAACAAAAACAAGATTTGGGAAACAAACAAAAAAAAGGTTGTTGGCTGCTTCTTTGAATAGATTAATCATGTCCAATGATCTCATAGAAAGTCCTATTAAGAAAGAAAACATAGGAAAGATTGAAAGAAAAAGAAATTAAAGGGGAACACCATGAAAGTATTAATTTTTTTATGAAAAGGATACGTTTCTTCGCCATCACGATTGATTAGAGGCCTCAGATAGTAACCACTAAGATGCACACTCTTTGGACCAAGAACGGAGAAAATGACATCGTCTTCCTCCTCAAATTCGAGATTCAATGGGCACCACTCGGATTTATCAGGCAATAAAGCACAAATTAGAACAAGACTCTTGTTGCCTATATTACACTGGACAACAACCTTATTCTTTGTTTTTGGACCAGAACCCAGTATTGCCTGCAACAACACTACTTTTCTCAAGCAAAAAAAATAAAGACCGACATCGAAACAGATGCTCTTATACACAACACAGGAATTATATAAAAAAACCAAAATCAAAAGAAAAATCTCGTGGATTTTTTAAACAAACCTGACCAATGTGAAGCCTTACTCGCGTCTCATCATTTCGATGGGTATATGGTGTTCCTGGCTTTATTTCAACCCCTAATAAAAAATCAAAGAAAATCAACCATAAACACCATTTTATTGATAAAAGCAGAAGAAAAATATAAAGGGAACAAAGACACTAAGCAATGTTCTATAAATACTGAAATTTCTACATAAGCACATAAGGAAAAACAAGAAAAAAATGGGAGATGGTAGAAAGAGATCAAGAAAATACCCACCCCAAAATGTCATTTTCGGATACAGATAGATTGAGAGTTGCAACGATTCGAGTGATTTTCAGCAAGAGTGCCCTAGAACACTTGTAGACAGCTAAGTTCTACAATTTATAATACTCTTTCTTGGATATAGTGCAATTATGTCTGAATGTGCTGTGGATGTATGCTATGAAAGAAAATATTAAACCAGAAAATATCAGCTCAAGTGAATGACCTTTGTATGTGAAATGCATGTGATCTGAAACAGAAGATATCAAATAAATTTCACTATTCCTTTCAAGGGAACAAGAAATAAGGTTAGTAGAATAACATTTTAATTGAGAAAAAGAATAACATAGGATGAAATTTGCAATGCCAAAACTAATTTCAAGTATACATAGCGAAATAACAGAATAGAAATCTGTGAATTAGAATCTAATTGTCCGATCATGCATCCGTAAGTCTATTATTTTCGAATTTGTGCAGAGATGTCTTTTTTTTCGCGTGCGCGCATGTGTGTGGGGGCAGCTAAAGAAGAAAACATCCCCACACAAATGCATCATCGAAAAGCGAAGGGAAATTTATTCTGTCTATGTAGGGAGTGGGGAGATATATGAAGAAATATTTGGTTGAAATGTAATAGAAGAAAGTATCCCAAAACTGTTGCCAGACAAGTAACATACTTTTTTGGCCATCAATACTCGTTCATCCATAACAAGTACAAGCCTTTCATGAGTACAGAAAGACATGCAGCAGCAACTAGCTTCAGAAGCAACAAAGAAAAGAAATAAATGTATGTCAGGGGCTGTTTTCCCCAAATTTATTCTGGTAGCCGAGTTCCAGCATGCCAACTTTTGTAATATCAAAGCGATTGGGGGCGAAGGGTTTTTTCGCTAGAGATGGACAGAAGGCTGGTACTGTTCGAGATGCAGCTAGGGGAGAGGGCTGTTCAAGAAGACGGAAAGGAGGAAAGGACACACATTCATTACCAAATTCATAATAATTCCATCTTGTTGGGCTGATAAAAAAGGAAATAGTGCTTATACAAAAGTAGTAAGGATTTGTTTGGAACTCAAAGGTCAAGAACTATCACTTGTGAACTTCCAAAGTAACTACCAAATTGGGGTTACCAGAAATTTGGTGAGCAGCACACTCAGTTAACTGATTACCAGAACAATTCTCATGCCCATAGTGTTTGTCTATCTATGCCCTCATTGATGCAGACCCTTAGATTTGTTGAACTTCTACTAGAATTCAGCATCCTACATAACACAAGATGCATCCAACAATAGTATGAAGGATTGTAATATCCCAAACAAACAGGTCACGCACAAACAAGGCTGTTTAGTTTGGGATTCAATGTAATCTGAGCAACGGATAATGGTGTTCAAACACTGAGATTCATAACAGTTGGAAGGCACACAAGATGTTCAGCAAACTCTGATCTCAATGACAGATAATAGCCACAAGAACTATTTAAATTCAGACCTTGTATATTTGCTAAGTTCCACAAAGAACTTCCACTACATTGAGGGGAATGCAAACACCACATCCAGCAAATGACTCAAGGCAAATTGTCCTAAAGAAGAAATCAACCACGAAATTGCAGTCCCAAGTCATAAGTCGAGCTCTTGGATTAAGCCCTCTGAAATCATTAAAAACTCTGTGCATATCTGCTTGTAATATGATTGAGCCAGGCCATTTGTTGGACTGTGAAAAGTTTGCTTAATGACTTTTTGTGCTGTTTATGCTCAGGTATAAAAACTCCAGTTTATCAGATGTCCTAAATGCATGGAGTTATGTGGATATATAGAGCTCAGAGAGAATCTAATAGAGATGAATAAGAGCACTAAATTGCAGTCCCGAGTAATAAAAAAAAGAAAAAAACAAAAACACTCCCAAAATGCATGGACTAGATTGGAAAACTTCAAAACACCTGAATTAGATTCTCGGTTTGAACAAACATCCAATAAGCAAGCTGAAGTTAATTTCTGGACAAGGCTTTGCTTCCAAATCCACAATAAACCATTTCGATGGCTTGAAATGTGAGTGTCCTGTTCTGAGATTGAATGAGGTTTAAAATGTAGTGGCTGAAACAAACTCAAACGGATATTTTACTCAATTGAAGAGAAGATCTTATTGCTGTAAATATTTAGGTCGCCTATCATTTGAAGGAACTGAACTAAATGTTGTTCAAGAATTCAGAGTGATTTCGATGGGCCAAAAATGTCACTTGCTTCTATTTATCGGGATAGAAATCGGTCCAGGCGTGGAGACACTTGAACACCAAATCACGTATGTAATTCTCGCTTGCAACAAGAAAATGATAGAAAAGACTCTATGATGCAGAAAATTAATTCAGAAATCTGACCTTGAACACGCCACAGGTAAAACATCACTGCTTGAAATCCCTCAAGCACAAAACAAAGTCTCTAATTGAAAATTTTGTAAAAGTCCCCTCTAATGACAAAATGCATCCTACTTATACTAATCCCTACTAACATAAAAGGACAAAATTACCCCATATATGGAATATTACATAGACAAGCACATGCCCTCTCACATGGAAATGGTGAAAAGAAAATAGCAACCTACGTGAAATATTACCCACAATCTATGGCTAGGACCTGCTCTACATCAAGGCCATACACTCTCATCTCAGTTAATGAACAAGAAATATTTCATTTTACAAACCTGCGGGAAAATGAAGAGTTCTTCCTTTTAACCATTGGTTGTGGCCCAAAAAGAAATGAATATGTGTAACAGTTATACTTAGGGGCCATCAATTCAATGTCTTTCTTCTTCTGGGGAGATCAATGTGGACTCCAAGAAGTGGATGGCCTAGATCAATTAAAGGTTTCAACTAATCATATAATGAGAAAAACATTTTGACCCACTAACATGTGTATGGTGATTAGGTATTGGCGACTACAAGTTTGGATTATTGCCCTTGGTCCCAGTCCCATTGAATGACTCTAGACATTTGATGAAGTCGTTAAGCCATTGAATTCTGTACACCTCAATCTTGCAAATGAGATCTCTGTTTGGGATACCAATTTAGACCCAGCGATATGGCCCATCATATGCATTGTCGTTTCCATTTTCTTCATCCATCTCTTAAATAATACAAGCATGAAAGTTATATGAGATGAATATTTCTTAAAATAATTGTTAAATAAGTGAATCCATTTTTTCCATGTTTGGCAAGTGTGCGATGATTCATTGCAAGTCTGATAATCAAACCTTAACTAGCTTGTTCGACACAGAGGTACCCTTGCAATCGACCAGTTTGAAAACAACCGATTGACATATTCGCTGTCTTTATTTTACCTCGTTTTTTGTCATTCATTGTTTCTAACCGATTTCACCATGACTCTATGTTTTTTCGCTAATTATTGTTTACTGGTGGGACTACCTGTGCAATGCATGAGAAGAAAATTATGTTGGATCGAAAAGAAAGCACGATTAATTGAAAGTACAATAATTTTTCTTATATGCAAAGAGGAAGCCTAAATGATGGCATAGTTAGAATCATCTTAAAAAATAGAGTTAAATGAGCATGGCGAAATGTCTTCTGCGATGGATGCTAGCAAATCCCAATAAATTATTATACAATCATTAATGCATTATTATAAAAATTAAAAACAAAAAAATCAAAAGCCCACACAAATTATAAATGTTCATGTTCTGGATTACAGTATAGGATTCACATAATATGATTTCCAACTTTTGGTAACTTCTCTTTGTTCTCTTTATTTCTCCCACACAGTATACAATCCAAATGTTTTGGACTCGTCTGGACCACCAGGCCAATTATTCCGGGCTTCCATCTCATGATTAACAAATTGAACGACTAGGGACAAGAAAAGACCCTGCAAGCTATATGCTTGAAGAAACTAAATATCATATTCTAGCAATCCAACCAAGTTGTGCTATATACATCTTTCAAATGCATAAGCTCAAGAAATTAGATTTTCAAAATGCAAATAGGAATTGATATCCCATGAAGAATCTTAAATTCTTAATTTTTATGGAAAAACGCATTGAACGCAAAATTCTATATTTAGAGATTTTCAATACAGAAAATACTTCTAAAGGTCTCAATATTGTTGGAGATTGGCAAAATCAACATAGAAGCCCTAATTTACTAATTACAACACATAAAACAAGATAATCATATTTATCCAAATAATAACTAATCCAAATTTCCCAATAGTCTGGATATAATTGAAACTTGTAAATTAAACCAAATTTCATTAAAAGTCCAGACAAGACACCAACAAGGAAGAATAGAGCTTACGTATAACAGCAACATGTGTTTCAACAACACATTCATAAAAACAAGAAAATAATATAATTTGAAATGGCTTGGAAAGAATGCAGCCATTTCAAGCAGACCAATAATAACAAAGAGAATCTGAAATGGAACATTCTTACATTTGTAAGTTGCTTGATGAGATAGTTTATAGAAGATAACCTAATTACAACTTGTAGTACAACTCCCAGAAGGCCAGAACAAAGAGAATCCCACTAGAAGAAGAAGAAGAAGAAGAAGACCTTACTGCATCCAAAACAGAGCTAAAAGAAAAGAAATGAAATGAAAAACTCTAGGACTGAGGAGGAGGGAGAGAGAGACTTCTGATGGGACTCATTGACGGTGTAAGTACGAAGCTTTTATTTGAGAGAGGAGCATTTGCATTGGTTTTCGTAATAACTAGGGAAATGATATCATGGCATAAGAAGGGCAGTGGTATCCCACTACCAAACCGGTCCATCTCCCTCTCTCTCTCTCTCTCTCTCTCTCTCAACGTTGGTGCGCCCAACAATTAATTTGTTTAAATCTTTGAAAGGTAGGCTCCACTCATATTTTACAAAAATTTAAATCTTTGAAAGGTAGGCTCCACTCATATATTACAAAAATAAAGCGTACGGTCCACACCATAGGAAGATCCAAACCCTCCATTTGATGGACCACATCATTAATAGGTTGTGTCCTAAAAATCATTTCCACAAGATGATCCTAGATGATCTAAAGAGAAACCACATGGAAACCTTATAGATCAGAGGGTTGCAATCATCCTATGGAAATGATTATGGGGCACAACCTATTTACGTTGCGGACTATCAAATGGACGGCTTGGATCGTCCTATGGTGTGGACCGCACACTTCATTTTGAAAAATATGAGTGGGGCCTACAATTGAGCCTTAATGTTATTTTACGGCCCACACCATAGGATGATCCAAGCAATCCATTCGATGGGCTGCAACGTAAATAGGTTGTGCCCCAAAAATCATTTCCATGGGATGATCACAACCCTCCAATCTATAGAGGTTTCCATACTGTACAATTTCTCTTTAGATCGGAGGGCTAGGATCATCTTATCGAAATGAGATTTTACAGCCCAACTTATTTATGTTGTGACCCATCAAATGGACGGTTTGGATCATCCTGTGGTGTGGGCTGTGTACCCTACATTTTGAAAAATATGGGTGGGGCCTACCTTGAAACAAATTAATTGTGGGGCACACCAACTGTGAGAGGGAGGATTTTAGCCTAGGGAGGGGGGGATATCACTGCCTTATCGAAAAGGATTAAACTAACATAAGTGAAAGGGTATTTTAGTCTTTTGAATCATCTTATTTTCGGTAAAATTGCCAGTGGGGACATCAAAATACGGGAATTGCCAATGGGGGACAACCTTTTGAAAAATTGTTAACGAGGGCTGATAACCCTCTTTTGAGAGTTTGATAACCTCACTTAGAGGGTGGATAACCCCATTTAGAGACTTGATAACCCCCATGTCGTCCCTCTCTAACAATTTTTCAAAAGTGTGTCACCCGTGGGCAATTCTCGTATTTTGATGCCCCCATTGGCAATTTTTCCTTTTGAAAAAAGAAACTGTAAATGTGATAATTTGGAATGTGTGAATATTCTCCGCATCATACTCATTGCAGTAATTTCGCCGTTACTTCTCCTGCCGCCGCTTCTTATACCACCACCAATGGGCTATGAAAACGAATTTCAAAAGTAACTGTTGGAAAGTTGCTTGTTTCCCAAGCCACCAACCTATGAGTCGTGTGGTTTGGGGAAAGTGTATTTTTGCTTTGTAGCCAAAATAGAAAGTGTGTTTTTCTTTTTTTTGGAAAAACTCTCCCTCTCTCATACGATTCCTTTTGGAGAAAGAGAAAAAAAAAAGTGACGTTTTCCTTGGCCAAGAAAAGAGAAGAAAAACCTGTTGTTTTGTGCCTCTTGAATTGGGAGAAGAAAAACAAGGGTTTTTTGCCTCTTGAATACAAGGGAAAGAAGATATTCTCTTAGCTTGTGGAGAAGGACGAAAGCGACGGATTTTCTCTTGTGTGCACTACAAGAGAAGAAATCAAGAGGGACTTTTGTGAAAGGGTTACAAGGGAAGGGTTTGGAAATCGATCAAGTGTTGGATCGATTGAAGAAGCCAATTGTAATCTTTATATCTTTCTTGATTAGTGGAATATTTCTCTTGAATCGCCTGTGGGCGTAGGCTTTGCCGAACCACGTAAAAATTATGTGTTCTTTATGGGTTGCAATTGTGGTTTGTTTTATCTTGCTTTAGATCGCGGATTTTAATCGGACCATTGTCCGTAGATATTCTACAAATTGGTATCAAAGCTGTTGGATCAATCTTGCCGGGCAAGAACAGCGGAGCGTTCGGCGTTTGTGGTGGATTCTCGTCGAGGTGGAGTTTTCTTGACGAGGTTGTGGGTTTGATCCAAAATGGCTGCGAAAGGCTCAAACACGAAGTTTGAGGTAGAGCGATTTGATGGCAAGAGAAATTTCAGCCTATGGCAACAAAGAGTTCAAGGCTTGTTGGTTCAACAAGGGTTATATAAGGCATTGTCGGGGAAAAACAAGAAGCCGGTAACAATGAAAGAAGAAGAGTGGGAGGAAATCCAGATGAAAGCAGTCAGTGCTATCCACTATGTCTCTCAGATGAGGTAATGTACAATGTCCTTGGAATTAAAATTGCACCTGAATTATGGAAGAAATTGTTAGAGAATTTTCAAAATGCGAAGTAGTATTTGGAAATTAAAATGTTTTTACAAGTTTTTAATTTTAAATATAAAAAGAATTTTAAGACAGGGCCGGTCGACCGGAGTTTCCCGGGCGACCGCGGATTGGTTACTGGAAACGTAATTGATTTCCAGTGAGGTGTCGGAGGTCGATCGCGAAAGGCCGGTCGACTGCGGTTCTTTGGATCGTAAAAAATAAAATGGACAGGCGCATGCCGGCAGGCGACCGCGGCTGTTCGAAAAACTATTCGTTGGGAGAAAATAGACATGACTTTTCACTTCCGTTTTTAATCTTTTCTTCATGTCTTTTGCTTCCCAAGAGTCATGGATGTTTTCCAAACACAAAGGACACTTTGTGGGTGATCCAAGACACTTAAATCACCAAGAGTTGTAATCAAATAATCATTATTCAAACCAATCAAAGGGATGTTTTTAATAGATGTGTCTCTTAATGAAAAGACATCAAGGATTTTATAAAAGAAGTAAAAACCTGTCTTTTAAAAGAGAGAGAGAGAGAGAGAGAGATAAAAAGCAGTTATTGCTGTAGTTTTTCCTCTCTCTAGCAATCTCTCTCACTTTTATTTTCAAGATAGTTTTATTCATAAAACAGTGCACTAAAATCTGTTTTCTGTAGAAACAGTTTTAGTGAGTTTCTCTAAGGTTTGAAGTTCTAAAAAGGTGTTTTGGGGTTTGATTCCGCTTGTGCAAAGCGTCATCAAACATTTGTAGAATTGTTCTACAAGGCTTCATTGTATCTTATAGGCAATTCGCGGATCCCCTTTGCACACAACTGGTGGGGGCGAATATTGTCTTAAGGAAAGCGATTACGCGCCTTGAAGCTTATCTTCTTCTTTCTCATATCCTTGACTGAAGAACATTACCACCAACAGAAATTAGAGAGTCTATACATGGCTAAATCTTTGTCAAATAAATTATTTCTTAAGAAACAATTGTATGGATTCCGAATGAAAGAAGGGACTCCTCTTATGTCCCACCTTAACACATTTAACAAGATTATAACTCAATTGTTGAACGTTGAGGTGAAGATTGAAGAAGAAGATAAAGCTTTACTTCTTATTGCTTCCCTTCCTCCATCATATGATAACCTAGTTACTTCTTTGTTATTTGGGAAAGTGTAAGCCCAAGGATTTCCATGGGTTCAATCATTCACATTACCTGCTTGTTTTGATGCTAGCAAACTCAAATTGATTAGCATTTATAGACTAATGTGTTGCTTTGAGGTGTTGTGTTCTATACAGGAATTTCATGTCATAATCGCCATTACACAACTCAGCACAACACATGGCTTGTGGATCCACACAAATAATGATCAAGAGCTTGCACTCACAGTGAATACATCACCATTTGAAGATGTTCAAGTCAAGAAAGCTCAAGTTGAAGATCCCACAAGTTGCCTAGCAAGTGTCAAAAAGAAGCTTGGAGTTGAACATGCCATGGTGACACCTCATGTACCTCTTTCAACATGGACTGAAGATTGGAGGAAGAGTCACAAAAGCCAAACAAGGTCAAGAAGTTCATTCAAGCCGAAGAAGTCCAAGGAAGTGCAAAGGAGCTGATACATTCCAAGAAGACTCAAGGTTCTTATTTTTAGAATGTATTTAGAGTCCTCTTGATTTTATGTTAAATGCACTTTCGAAAGGTTTTCAATGGTTTTCATACTTAACTTTTTACATCTTTAAAAACCATACACATAATAAAAAATGTGTTTGAAAACTTAGGACTTAAGCCCAAAGACCATGGCCCAAAAGCTCCTGATCTTAAATGTTAAAATAGAATTTTTACCAGGGCCGATCGACCAGGGGTGTCCCGGCGACCGCGGCAATGTAGCTGGAAATTCAGCACTTGCCGGATATTGGCGGGCCGGTCGACGGGGTCAAGCCGGGCGACCGCGGAATATGTTCTGTTTCAACAGAACCATTCCAGCATGGTTTGGGCAAGTGACTGCCAAGGGTCGGTCGATCGGGATAACTTTTATGAGCCGAATTTTTGAACAAACAGGTAGCCCTTGCCGGACGACCGCCATGGGCCGGTCGACCGCGACGGTAAGAAATTTGAAAATAAAAAAGGGCGATCGATAGGGGCGGGCGACCGCTGTGGCTCGGTCGACTGCGACGGTCGGGTAAACTACCCGTTGGGGCTTGCGCAGGTTGACTTTTTCAACCTAGTTTTTACAATTTTACCCCCAAACGGTTATATTTTCAAATACAACTTATATATACTATCAAAACCTATCTAAACAAGCTTTTGAACATTTGAGAAAGATAAAATCCTATTTCTCTTTGAGCTTCATCTTTTAAAATCAAAAGCAAAAATCTCTTTGAGCTTGTATTTCTACATCTTATCAAGAGGCACTCCATAGGGCTTTTATTTGCTTATTTCTTTGGAGTGATTGTGAGCTTAAACTTTGGAATCCGCCTATTAAGAGGCATTGAGAGTTTTTCTTTTTATTTGTTCTTCATTGAGAGTCTTCTCTTCGGCCCGTTAAGAATTGTGAAGACATTGTGAGGATCTCCTCTTCGGCCCGTTAAGAAAAGTGAAGACGTGTGAGGGTCTCCGATTCGGCCTGTTAACAAAGGTGAATTAGGTACGAGGGTGTGTCCCCTCGTCAAGGCTTCGTGTAGAAAAGGCTTGTTCCCTTTGGAGATGGAGAAGTCGGGTGTACGGCTTCATCATTTTTAGTGAGATCCCATGGAGGAAAACTTGGAAGAGTGGAGTAGGTCTTGTGATAGACCGAACCACTATAAATCTTGTGCCTTGTGGATGCTTACTCTCTCTCTCTCTCTTTTGCATGTGTGGTGATTGGTAATCTCTAACCCTAACTTGTTTATGCTTTTAATGAAACAAGGGTTAGTAAATGCACTTGATTGAAATGTTTAAACCCTAATTACAATATCTATTTGAACCAGAGTTAGCAATTGTGCATGATTAGAATGTCAAAACCCTAGCTTTCATTAACATATTTATTTGAACAAGGGTTAGGATATTAATTAGTGCTTAATTGATAAAGTGATTTTAATAATCCATCTAATTAAGCCTAAAATTTCTAATTGACCAATTTCACCCCCCTCTTGAGTTGTCACACTTGCTTTTCAGAAAGACACTTTGGTTTTTTATGATGTTACTACAGTATTATTAGAAAATGATATACATAAGAAACCAAGTGGGGGTGATTCTCAAGGCGAAGGCTTGGTAGCAAGAGGAAAAAGTAGTGGTCAGGGGAGAGGAAGGTCAAAAGATAAACGACCTTCAGGAAGGGGTCTCGATCTAACTCAAGAGAAAAAGGTGGCAAATTCAGATGTTTCCATTGTAACAAGGAAGGCCATATAAGGAGGAATTGCAAATAATATAAGCAAGAGATGGAGGAAAAGAAGAAGAATAAAACTTTTGATCAGGCCAGTGTTGCAGCTGAGAATTTAGACGGTGATAGAGATGTCCTATCAGCCTCCACGCAAGTAAATCACTTGAGTAAGACCTGGATTTTGGATTCAGGATGTTCTTATCATATGTGTCCATTTAGGAATTGGTTTGACACCTACCAACCCTATAATGGAGGAATCGTTCGGATGGGGAATGATGCAGCATGTAAGACAGTCGGCATAGGCACCATTAAAATCAAGATGTTTGATGGAATGGTGAGAGCTCTATCTGATGTGAGGCATGTCCCAGATCTGAAGATAATCTTATTTCCTTGGGGGCCTTAGATACAAGTGGGTGCAGTTTCATAGCAACAGGAGGAAACCTTAAAGTGACTAAGGGGGCAATGATTGTCATGAAGGGAAACAAAGAAGGCAACTTGTACAGGTTGCTAGGGAATACAGTGACAGGTGGAGCAGCTGTTACTACTCCAGTTGACTCAGGTATAGATGACACGGCTCTATGGCACATGCGTTTAGGCCATATGAGCTAGAAGGGGATGCAGGTTCTTCACGAGAGAAAATTGCTTAAGGGGGTGAGAATGTGTAAACTGGGCTTCTGTAAATATTGTTTGTATGGAAAGCAGTGCAAGGTCAGGTTCAAGACAGGGTGACATACAAGCAAGGGTGTTTTGGATTATGTACATTCAGATGTATGGGGACCCGTGTAGGAACCATCTAAAGGTGGAGTAGTTTACTTTATTTCTTTCATTGATGACTACTCCAAAAAAGTATGGGTGTATTTTATGAAACACAAGTCAGAGACATTCACAAAATTTAAGCAATGGAAAGCAAAAGTGGAGAAGCAGATAGGAATGCATGTAAGGTAGTTGAGAACAGATACCGGGTTGGAATTCAAGAACAGGGAATTCAACAAATTCTGCAAAGACGAAGGAATTACAAGACACTTCACTACTCCAGGTAGTCCACAACAGAATGGTGTATCTGAGCGCATGAACTTGACACTTTTTGAAAGAGCTAGATGCATGAGATTGAATGCAGATCTTCTAAAGCATTTTTGGGTTGAGGCAGTTAATATGGCATGTTTTCTACTAAACAGATCACCATCTACTCCTATTGACTTTAAGATTCCAGAGGAGGTGTGGACGGGGAGGACAGTTGACTATTCTGCATTGAGGATATTTGGTTGTTCAGCATATGTTCACATTTAAAGTGAGCAACAGTCAAAGTTGGATCCAAAGTCCAAGTCGTGTATATTTCTCTGTTATTAAGATGGAGTTAAAGGGATGGAAGAGATGGAATCACTCCAGAAGAACGACACTTGGGAGCTTGTTGAAAAGCCCAAGGACAGGAAAGTGATCGGGTGCAAGTAGATATTTCGAAAGAAAAAAGCTATATCAGATACGGAAGAAGAGAGATTTAAAGCTCGGTTGGTAGCTAAAGGCTACGCACAGGAAGAGGGGGTCGATTATAATGAGATCTTCTCTGGTAGTGAAACACACATCCATACGTGTTTTATTAGCGATGGTAGCTATGTCGGATTTAGAGCTAGAGCAGCTCGATGTTAAGACAACATTCTTTCATGGTGAGTTGGAGGAGGAAATATATATGGAGCAACCACAGGGGTTCAAAGAGAGGGGTAAAGAAGAATATGTTTGCAAGCTAAAGAGGTCGCTTTATGGATTAAAGCAATCTCCCAGGCAATGGTACAAGCAATTTGATTCCTACATGTTGTGGATTGGCTACACACGTTGTGAGTATGATTGTTGTGTTTATTTTAGAGCTACTAATGCAGGTTCTTTTATTCTCTTGATGTTATATGTCGATGATATGTTGATTGCTGCAAAGAAAAAACATGACATTATTTCTCTAAAGTTTAAGTTGAACGAGGAGTTTGATATGAAGGATCTAGGGGCTGCAAAACAGATCCTTGGGATGGAAATCTATAGACACAGGAAAGCAAAGAAGCTATGGGTAATGCAGAAGAAGTATGTGGAGAAATTTTGGAGAGGTTCAACATGTCAAATGCTAAGCCAGTTAGCACTATGGGTGGACATGGTTCGGTTTAGTTCGGTTCTGAGGTAAAACCAGAACCGACCATATATAATCGGTTCCCAGAAATTGGAACCAGAACCGAACCATATATGTTTGGAACCAAACTGAACCAGAACCGAAATTGATCGGTTCAGTTCTGGGTTTACCTAGCCTTTGACCAAAAGAAATCCAAAACCAAATAGGGAGAAGATGAGAAGTTTCAGGCTCAGCAACTTGCACACTAAAGAGGAATTTGCTTTAAAATGAAATGCAAAAGAGAAACCTTAAATTGGAATATGATTCTAAATAGCCCAAACAAGAAATGAACTTTACCGTGAAGGGGAAGAGGTGGCCGTGAGAAGCTTGATCAAACTACCTCTTGTTTGGCTAAGCATCGAAAAGTTTGTAAAAAAAAAACCCCTAAGTTTTTAGAAGATAGAGTTTAGGGTTTACAGTTGGTGGAAAGAGAGAGCGGAGGCAGCAAGGTCGATGAAAGAGGTACGCTTTGTGAGATGAAGGTAGAGACTAGAGAGTAGAGATGAGGGTTGGGTGTGAACTGTGAAAGAGTGCTAAGGTTGGCTGGTTGGGTGTGAAAAGAGAGAGAGAGGGGAGGCAGCAAGGTCGATGAAAGAGGTACGCTTTGTGAGATGGAGGTAGAGACTAGAGAGTAGAGACGAGGGTTGGGTGTGAACTGTGAAAGGGTGCTAAGGTTGGCTGGTTGGGTGTGAAAAGAGAAAGAGAGGGGAGGCAGCAAGTAAGATGACACAAAGTCACAAACAAATGCTAGATCTAGTTAGGGTTTTTGACTTTTTGTTTTATTGAAGTGAAAATAATCCAAGGGAAATGATATCGGCACCCCCTTGTTTTCTCATCCAAGTTTTAATATAAGAACCTTTTTTCTAAAAATTCCAATGTTTTTGGTTCTTGGTTCGGTTCTCAGTTCCAAACCCCAAAACCAGAACCGAACCAAAATCATACGGTTCCCAAAACTTTGAACCAGAACTGAACCACTAAAATTTTGAACCGAACCAAAGAGGCCGGTTCGGTTCAGTTCCTCGGGTTGAACCAAAACCATGTCCACCCCTAGTTAGCACTCCACTAGCGAATCACTTCAGGTTGTCTACAGAGCAATGTCCTACTACAGATGGGGAGTTGGACTACATGTCTTGAGTTCCATATGCCAGCGCAGTGGGCAGCCTCATGTATGCAATGGTATGTAGTAGGCTAGATTTATCACAGGCAGTCAGTGTGGTTAGTTAGTATATGAGCAATCCAGGAAAAGAGCATTGGAATGCAGTAAAGTGGATTCCCAGATACTTGAAAGGAATGATGGATCTTGGCATCATGTTTGATGGGCATTGTACTTCTATACAGTTAGTAGGATATGTGGATGCCGATTATGTAGGTGATTTAGATGAGAGGAGGTCTACTACATGTTATATGTTTACATTAGCTGATGGACCTATTTCATGGAAGGTGACACTTCAGACTACGATTGCTTTGTCTACGACTAAGGCAAAATATATGGCAGCAGATGAGGCAGCCAAGGAGGCCATTTGGTTGGGTGGTCTTGTTCGCTAGATGGGACTTAAGCATGGAAGTGTGTTGTTGCATTGTGACAGTCAGAGTGCTATTTATTTAGTGAAGAATCAAGTGTATCATGCCAGGACTAAGCACATTCATGTTAGACACCACAAGATAAGAGAGTAGGTGGCAGATGAAAGTATTCACTTGAAGAAAGTACATACAAATGACAATGCAGCAGATATGTTGACTAAGCGAGTTACAGTGACTAAGTTCAAGCATTGCTCGGACTTGGCCAACATCACCAGACATTGATCATTGGTGGGGCACCCCAACGAGTGGGGTGGGCACCTCATGTGTAGGAGGTGCGGAGCTGTGTTCTTTAGGTGTAGAGTAGATGGTATAGTTGATCTTCACGTGGCTGTGAAATAAGTCAAGGTGGAGATTGTTGAAAATTTGCTTATTTCCCAAGCCACTGACCTATGAGTCGTGTGGTTTGGAAAAAGTGTATTTTGACTTTGCAGCCAAAATAGAAAGTGTGTTTTTCTTTTTTGGAAAAACTTTCCCCCTCTCATACGATTCCTTTTGGAGAAAGAGAAAAAAAAGTGACGTTTTCCTTGGCCAAGAAAAGAGAAGAAAAACTTGTTGTTTTGTGCCTCTTGAATTGGGAGAAAAACAAGGCTTTTTTGCCTATTGAATACAAGGGAAAGAAGATATTCTCTTAGCTTGTGGAGAAGGACGAAGGCAACGGATTTTCTCTTATGTGTACTACAAGAGAAGAAATCAAGAAGGGCTTTTGTAAAAGGGTTACAAGGGAAGGGTTTGGGAATCGATCAAGTGTTGGATCGATTGAAGAAGCCAATTGTAATCCTTGCATCTTTCTTGATTAGTGGAATATTTCTCTTGGATCGCCCATGGACGTAGGTTTTGCCGAACCATGTAAAAATTATGTGTTCTTTATGGGTTGCAATTGTGGTTTGTTTTATCTTGCTTTAGATCGCGGATTTTGATCGGACCATTGTCCGTTGATTTTCTACAGTAACCTAATATCAGTATTTTAATAAAGGGATTTGCTAGGGTACATCACAAAAGGCATTTCGCAACTGCTATGTTGCATGTCAGACCAACCACCTCGTGAATGAAGACAACAACTTTTCTCTCCATTCATGAGGTGGTAGGTCTGACATGCGACAGACCAGCCACAAAATGCCTTTTGCAATAGACGCTAGCTCATAGGATGTAGTCCTCCAGAAGTTTTTAAGCCAGTCAGTTTTTAAACTTCCTGAGAGGTCATCTACGCGCCCATGTATCATTTAAATTCTGTCCTTTTTACGGCTCTTTATACGGTGATCCGATCATATACTGCCCTTGATATTTGATCCAATGGCAGCCCACTTTTTAAGAGGTTGCTACCGTTGGATCAAATATCAAGGGCGATACTTTTGACGCACTGTCCACATGGGACCTGACAGTCAGGCAGCCTACAGACATTTTGAGCCATGCTCCCTGTGCACTTGAGATGCATGTTGCACAAATAATGTTTAAATCTAGATCGTTCAACTTTTGGATCCCACCGTGAATGGGGAATGACCAAATATCTTTTCGATAAGGTGATCTTAACCGTTCGATCACCATCCCTCATCGACTTGGAAACCAATTCCCATCCTACTCAATTCATGGAATCCAATTTAGAACCCAAATCTAAATCCCCTCAGCTTCTTCAAGCAAATGCAAAGCCCAAAGGAGAAAACGTTTTTCCTAAACTTGGATCTTCACTTGAATCCTTTCTCCGTATGAGTTTTCTTTTCTTTTCTTTTTAATGTTTGTATAATAATTTCTTCTATTTCATTTTTGGGTTCTCTATGCACTATCCTTTGGGCCCGAGCTGTCTATTAGTATCACTACAATAAAAATGACTTTCACCGACGGTCGTGACCGACGGTGCATATACCAAAAAATATCGGCATATAATACACCGACGATTTCATGGATTGTTAGCAATTCAACTGTGCCTAAAGGTTTTCACCGACGTTTTCTATATTTCTACTGACCTTTATTAACGTCGTAAAATTAATTTTTCTAATGCCAAAAATATCAACAACACCAATGGTTTATAAAGTGTTGGTGTAGATTATTCATTCTCCGATGTTTCATTGACCGTCGGTGTAATTACTGAAGGCCACAACCGTCGGTGGTTGTAAATGATGAGAATTACCGACGGTTTAGTGACCGTCGGTGTAATTACCGACGACCACAACTGTCGGTAAGAGGACCATGGTGGTTGTAATTGATAAGAATTACCGACGGTATAGTGACCATCGTTAATATTACCAACGGTCATGACCGTCACTAAATGAGATTTGAAGGATCGAGGTATTCAATATACATTGACGTTTACAAGACCGTCGGTGAATGTTACTTTTAATTCTACCCAAATTTGGGTACATTTACACTACACACACCTATTTACATTTGAAATACAACCTGAATACAAACTACCACATAAATAAATCCACATCCACAACCTGTTTGGATACACAGTCATTACAAGTAATGACATCCACAAATTTTACAATTACAAGTAATTACATTTGATATACGACCTGAATACAAACAACCACATAAATACATCCACTTGTTACATTTGATATACAACCTGAATACAAACAACCACATAATACATCCACATCCTCAACATGTTTGGATACACAGCCATTACAAGTATAATGACATCCATAAATTTTATTCATAGAACCTGTATACACAACATAAATACATCTCACATGAACTGAAATCTTGTATACATCGACATGAGTTAATCTCCTGTATACTCAACATCACAACATCTATATAATACATCCACATGAATCCATGACTGGAGGGAGCTACACCGGGACAAAGCCTATAGTTCTTGCTCCAAGCATCCCTATACATATTTTCTTCACACTAACATAAAGGTTGTCTATGCTTGGTAATATATGCTCTTCCCAAGCAAGTAAGCAGTACACCCTTAAACTTCAAAATATCCACAACCTACACCAGGCTCCTTCACTGTCAAATCATTGTGATGAAGACAAAACCATATGTAACCAAAAGCTCCATGCTTGCCAATGATCTTTTGCAAAATGAGTAACCTACTATGCAATATTTGCAAAAAGAGTCACATGGTTTGCTAATTTGCAAAAAGAGTAATGAACTTTGGCCCTTACTAGCAAATGGGGTAAACTTGACAGAAAGCAAACGTTAATGAAAAGACAAAAATGTCCTTTACTCCTAAACGAAAAAACACATAGGGAGGAGATCGCAATAATCAATTATGTAATAAGAGGTGATTAAAATAATCACATGCCATAAAAGTAATCTCATGCTTGATAATTCCAATTGAAAAGGGCCTCAGAATATTTAGAAACCTGAATTTTTATATGGTGTAAGGCTGTGTAGTTCAATATTTTCAGAACGTAATGAATGGCCCACACCATAGGATAATCCAAACCATCCATTTGATGGGCTACAACGTTAAATAGGTTGTGCCCAAAAAATCATTTCCATGGGATGTTCCTAGCCTTCTATTCAAAATTTCAAAAAGTAATATACAGCCCACACCATAGGATAATCCAAAGCCTCCATTTGATGGGCCACAACGTAATTAGGTTGTGCCTAAAAGATCATTTCCATTGGATGACCTAGCCTTCTATTCAATATTTTCAAAAGGTAATGTACGGCCCACAACATCCAAACTGTCCATTTGACGGGACACAACGTAAATAGGTTGTGCTAAAAAAAATTCATTTCCATAGGATGATCCTAGCCTTCAGATTTATAAAGATTTCCATAACATGCAATTCCCCTGTAGATCGGAAGGCTAGGATCATCTCATGGAAATGATTTTTTGGGTCACAACCTATTTACATTGTGGGACATCAAATGGATGGTTTGGGTCAACCTATGGTGTGTCGTACAGTACTTTTTTGAAAAAAAAAAGAAACTGAACTATGCAAGCTTCCACCATATAAAAACTCTAAAAATCTATGGGTTGTGGGAATATTACATTGGTAGGTTACTCTTTTTGACATGCAACTAAGGATATAAACACAAGAGGAGTAGAGAATAAGCACCTCAGTAATATGATCTAGAGCCCCCGCTGCTCAAGTATCCACTACCACTGAAGCTGCGACTATAATAAATTGAGGAATAAGAGCCATTGCTAACTTGTAAATTAAGGAGAGTAAATAAAAAACTGCAAATCAAGGAGGAATAACTAAATAAAGTATGTACAAACAAAGGGTTATAAGCATACATATAGTTAGAGAATCGGAGGTTGAGTAACAAGATGTTTCATTCATATTAGTACAGCTACCCACCTCCATCACCACCACAAATATACTACTACAAGTACCCACCCCCACCCCAACATACTACTAAACCCCCACGCACAACACAACACACTAGTAACCCCCCCCCCCCCCCCCCCCCCAACAAAGGAATAAAAAAAACATAAGAATGAAAATAAATATAAAAATTATGCCATGGATAGATAATGGAGCTCTAAAAATCCCCAAATGTAAGTATAATAAAACAATAAAGGATTACTTTCTACTCATCAAAGATCCATGTTTCATTTCTGAACTCCCTAGGAAATATAAGTTCATTTGCAGGATCATAAGCCTATCTTCCAAACTAATATAATGGTATAATTTTACAAAAAGAAGATAGAGTATTTAATGGAAATGATCACCATCACCGTCACCACCTCCCCCACCATCACCATTACCATTACCATCACCATCCCCAACACCAAACATCTACAAAAAGCAAAAAAGTTCTACGACAATAAGATGACAAAGTGTCATACAATGCACCAAAAAACTAATTAAGTGCAAGGGAAGCCACAAACATAAGGCGTTTACTTGCTAGGCAAGACGGCCAAGCAATTGGTGCTCCTACCGCATCTCCCATACATGTGAATAATTCAGATGGTCTTACCAGAGGCTCATCTGGAACCACTGCGACCAAGATTTGGACGTCGGTGAAAAACTTCCCTAATGGCTCGTCATCAACTACATGTGATGGACCAACGCTCATTTGAATGCCACTCACAACTTTGACCGTCTCATGTTGAATGCTCATTAATGTAACTTTAGAAAAAAGCCAAATAATCAGAAATAAAATCATATGTTAAATAATTCAGGCAGTTTTTTCCATATGATATAGATTAAAAGTCACGATATTTATTCCGGTCTTACCAGAAGCTCATCTCCCTGGCTGCTAGTGGGGGGTACATGCTGTTGTGGAGGAGCAAGATCGTCGGATGCCTAAGAAAAAAACAAGATAGTACATGAAGGAAAGACCGAACAAGTAGATCTATTAAATGAAAAATATATTATAGACAAACGTTGTGTAAGCCCAATGGTTTCCACCTTGGCATTCCCATCTTATTTTGATGATTCCAATACACAAGTGATTTATGATCACTAATGTGTTTGATTGTCTAAGTTGTAGATCACATTGGTGCTAAGACAACATTGCTTGGATTAAGGCCAAGAAGATCTCATTGGACCACATCATGAAGGCCAAAGTCATCGAAGTCCAAGACGAATGAAGACTTGAAGAATCGCATTGAAGATCGAAGTTAATTTAGATTGTAAAAGATCCAATCTTAAATTAGATTTTAGAGGCATAAATTAAGTAATCTCACACACCCCTAAAATGTATAAGTGATTGTCCTTGTGGTGTTCCAACACTTTGGAACCCTCATAACAATCCCAAGTTAGTGTAAAGTTGGAAGCCCAAAAACAAGAAGTAAAAATCTGCTCAACATAGGCTTCTTGGAACTCCGAGAGAATTCTCGGAGCTCCGAGCTCGGAACTCCGAGAGATGCCTCAGAGCTCTGAGAAATGGTCCAGTAGACATTTTTTCTATTCTGTTTGTATTCCCGGAACTCCGAGAACACTATAACGGTCGGAAAAAGAGCCGTTGGTAATTTTCCAGGAATTACAACAATGCCCTTGAACGGTCATATTTGGCTTTTCCTATATATATGGGCATTCTAAACTTCAAGACCATCTATCCTAACACTCTAAAACTCTACTTGAATATCCCAAGAGTGAATCAATACTTGTTTATGCCTCTCATCATCTAAAGATTAGGATTTGGATCATAGGCTCAATTTGTACATCTTCTACATTTTGTAAACCCTTGTGAGGGATTGTTTTTGTTTTTTCTTTCTTATCAAGAACTTTGTATCGGGCGAGTGTTCGGAGAAGCGTAGCCCACTCTCCGTGGTGAAGATCGCCACCAAGGTTAAAGGCGGTTGGAATTTTGTAATCGGCATTGATCTTCGCCGAAGTTAAGAAGATCACATAGTGAAGCCATCATCGGGTTTTTGTCGGTGGAGTGGAGTAGGCCTCGCGTTTTGAGGACCGAACCACTTTAAATCTCGGGTGCACTCTCTCTTGAACTCTAGCTCTTTATTTGCATTACACCTCTAGATTTAACTTGTGTGCTTGAATTTCATTGTTGATCTCTTAATTTTCAAATTAGGTTTGAGTTTTTCAAAAGGTTAAAACTTGCTAGCAACCTAATAATTTTTATTCCTCATAGTTGCCGTACTCGGGACCACCCTTGGATTTTCACTTGGTTTCAAAGCCTTGGCTCTTAAAAGATTTTCTTTTCTTAAAATCTTTGGAAATTTTTTTGTTTTCAACAAGGAAAAGATCATAAGATCTTTGGCAACTTTCTAATTGTGTAATGGCGGATAGAAATGGAACCGGACTTCCGGAGGGCCATTCCACAACTGGACCTCCTTTCTTTGATGGGTCCAATTATGGACATTGGAAGACAAGGATGCGCATCTATCTTCTTTCGATAGATGTGGAACTTTGGCATATTGTTGAAAATGGGTACATTTTGCCTTCCACACCATTTGAAGAATGGAATACAGTAGAAAAAAGGCATGCAAATTTAAATTACAAAGCTATAAATTCTTTGTTTTGCGCCTTAGCTACGGAGGAGTTTAATCGAGTTGCTCTTTTTGATTCCGCCAAGATTATTTGTGATACACTTGCCGTTACCCATGAGGGAACATCTTAAGTCAAGGACTCCAAAATAAACTTGTTAAAGAGCAAATATGAAATCCTTAGAATGGATCAAAACGAAAGTATTTCCGATATGTATACCCGATTTTCTAAAATTTCTAATGAATTAGCAAATCTTGGTAAATCTTATCCTACTAATGAGCTTGTGAGTAAATTGCTTAGGTCACTTCCTCCTTATTGGGACCCAAAAGTCACAGCCATCCAAGAATCAAAGAATCTCAAGACGCTAACCATGGAGAAGCTTGTAGGATCTCTTATCACTCATGAGATGCTCCTCACTATCCGACAAGAGGAGAAGAAGCCAAAAGAGAAAGAAAAAGAGAGTAGATCCTTAGCACTCAAGGTGAAAGCGGACTCATCATCCTCAAGCGAGGTGGATAGTGATGAAGAAGAAGCTTTAAGGAAATTTAAAAGCTTATGGAGAAAAAAGCATAAAAAGGATAAAAAGAAGAAGAAAGAAGAAAGTGAAGTTGAGGGAGCTTTAAGATGCTACAATTGCAAGAAGATTGGACACAAAAGACCGGATTGTCCACTCCTCAAGTCGTCTTCCTCAAAGTACAAGGGAAAGAAGGATTGGAAGAAGCATAAGGCTCTTGCCGCCGGATGGGATGCTACTAGCACCTCGGGAAAGAGCTCAAGTGAAGGGGAAGAAAATAAAGATGACCTTTGCCTCATGGCACTCTCCCATGAAGTCGAGGTAAATTCTAACCTCTCTTATAATTCATCAAGTAGTGATAGTGAAAAAATATCCTATGATGAATTGTGCTCAACCTTGCATTCTCAAATTTCTAAAAATAAAGTTCAAAAGAAATCTATTTCAAAATTAGAAAATGAACTTAATTTTTTGAGGAATGAATCTTCTTCCAAATCTCAAGCACAACTTGAAATTTTTAAACTTGAGATTGAAACCCTTAAGGGTATTTTGGATGAGAAAACTTGCCAAATTGTAAAACTCCAAGATGTGACAAGCTCTTCCAAATCTTATGAAGATGAATTTAATAATTTTCTAAATCAAATAACCCGTCTTCATAATGAAAATGAAAGGTTAAGATTATGTCTCCATGGATTCTTAAATGGTGACAAAATTATTGACATAATCTTAAAGAAGACTAGTCAAAGACCTAAACATACATGTTATGATAGGACTAGCGTATCTAACCCTCATGTTAGATGCCATTATTGTGGAATAAATGGTCATTACCAATTCCAATGTGCATCTAAGATTAGGGATAGCGGTGGATCCAAGAAAGCTTGGGTTCCCAAAGCCCCCATATGATTTTCATCATATGTGCTTAGATTAGGGGCTTGCTCTAAAATTGAATATCTTTCTATGGATAATTAAAATATCCCCTCTTATGTTGAATAAAAATTCTAAATAGGGGGATTTCTAGGTTTGTCTTTTTCCTTGAAAAAGGGGGAGCCTTAAATTGAATATTTCATCCCTTTGTTTCTCTTTTACCCCAATTTTTTTGATTGATGCCAAAGGGGGAGAGAATTCTAGTGTAAGGAAAATATGTATGCTTTTATTGGAAAATCTCTTGTGCTTGTCATCATAAAAAAAGGGGAGATTGTAAGCCCAATGGTTTCCACCTTGGCATTCCCATCTTATTTTGATGATTCCAATACACTATTTATGATCACTAATGTGTTTGATTGTCTAAGTTGTAGATCACATTGGTGCTAAGACAACATTGCTTGGATTAAGGCCAAGAAGATCTCATTGGACCACATCATGAAGGCCAAAGTCATTGAAGTCCACGACGAATGAAGACTTGAAGAATCGCATTGAAGATCGAAGTTAATTTAGATTGTAAAAGATCCAATCTTAAATTAGATTTTAGAGGCATAAATTAAGTAATCTCACACACCCCTAAAATGTATAAGTGATTGTCCTTGTGGTGTTTCAACACTTTGGAACCCTCATAATAATGCCAAGTTGGTGTAAAGTTGGAAGCCCAAAAACAAGAAGTGAAAATCTGCTCAACATAGGCTTCTCGGAACTCCGAGAGAATTCTCGGAGCTCCGAGCTCGGAACTCCGAGAGATTCCTCGGAGCTCCGAGAAATGGTCCAGTAGACATTTTTTCAATTCTGTTTGTATTCCCGGAACTCCGAGATTTTTTTTTGAACTCCGAGAACACTATAACGGTCGGAAAAAGAGCCGTTGGTAATTTTCCAGGAATTACAACAATGCCCTTGAACGGTCATATTTGGCTTTTCCTATATATATGGGCATTCTAAACTTCAAGACCATCTATCCTAACACTCTAAAACTCTACTTGAATATCCCAAGAGTGAACCAATACTTGTTTATGCCTCTCATCATCTAAAGATTAGGATTTGGATCATAGGCTCAATTTGTACATCTTCTACATTTTGTAAACCCTTGTGAGGGATTGTTTTTGTTCTTTCTTTCTTATCAAGAACTTTGTATTGGGCGAGTGTTCGGAGAAGCGTAGCCCACTCTCTGTGGTGAAGATCGCCACCAAGGTTAAAGGCGGTTGGAATTTTGTAATCGGTATTGATCTTCGCCGAAGTTAAGAAGATCACATAGTGAAGCCATCAACGGGTTTTTGTTGGTGGAGTGGAGTAGGCCTCGCGTTTTGAGGACCGAACCACTTTAAATCTCAGGTGCACTCTCTCTTGAACTCTAGCTCTTTATTTGCATTGCACCTCTAGGTTTAACTTGTGTGCTTGAATTTCATTGTTGATCTCTTAATTTCCAAATTAGGTTTGAGTTTTTCAAAAGGTTAAAACTTGCTACCAACCTAATAATTTTCACTCCTCATAGTTGCCGTACTCGGGACCACCCTTGGATTTTCACGTTGCTACTTTGAACGCCCTGAAAATGAGAAAATAGTGTCGCCATCTGTCACTCCTTTTCGGTCTTCCTATCTCTCATACGCACCACCTCATTATCTAGTTGTTCATTGGTCCGCTCAAGTGATGCAGCCTTCTCTTACCACATCCCACCACCTGACAAAGAGCCAAACAACCTAGATGGGGAAGGGCCAAGTCCCAGCATGCGCACCCTGCCCTGTCTCTCTACGCCAAAGACCCGCCCTAAGTCATCATCTGGGGCAACCGAGGACCTAGACTCGGGATGCTGAGTCTGGATGTCCTTTTCTGTGTCTATAATAAAGAGAAGGTGAAATAATCTAGTTTTATATAAATTGTAATGTCTGACTCAAGGAATTTATGCTTTCAAAGTGTATGTTCTTTGCATGCATCAATTCATCTACCAAAGAAAATCTGGGAAAAATTGTTCATTTTTTGCTCAGGTCACTGTAATGTTTGCTCCACACAAATTCAAAATGGTCTGCTCCGAGTAATACCCCAAAACCTTCAGCAATTTCCTCATAATTCTCACACATGGATGCTTGGAATTTCCAAGATAAAAATAGAGAAACAAGCAATCACAGATCTAACTCTTGCTAAAAAGTATAAAAGATCAATTAACACCTTCTCCAACAGCTTAAGCTTTTGGAGTGACTGGTTGTTTCACATGACCACACATGAGGGGGAGTGTTAAAAAGTGTAAAAGATCAAATAACACCTTCTCCAAGAGTTTAAGCTTTTGAAGTAAACTGTTGTTTCACGGCTATGATATGGCTTGTTCATGATTGAAACAAAAGTGTAAATCCTCTAACTATTAGTGTCTAATCAGCAGCAACCAAAATTATTAACATGCAAAAGAAAATGGTTGAATTCTAATGGAAAATCCTTGGAAATTTCTACTTGTGACAATCGTAGTTTAATGCATAGTACTAAATACCAGTTCTACTATTTCTGATGATTCATCGCCGAATTCATCATAAGAGATTCTTATCAATCAGTCTCCCAACTAACAGAAGTCCAGAATACTACCAGAATAAAGAACAGGGATGAGAATCATGCAAAACTCCAAGAACAAGCATCCATGGCAGATTCAATTGCAAGATCCGAGTTGGTGATAGCAAGAAGTGCTAATTCTATATTTTATTAATAAGAATTTGATGAATCAAGAGGGGAGAGGCATGATTGTTCTAATACAAAGAATTCCTTGCAAACAAGGAGTAACTTGATGAAGAACAAGAGGAAGCTTGGAAGAAAACAAGCCATGACCTCCCTCCTTGCACAAAATTTCACTTCAAATTCAGTTTTTTCCCCAAGAAATTGATGCATGCAAAGAACTTAGAGTAGATTAACAACGAATGTTAGGAAACTTACGATAATGGCTCCGCAGGTATCATCATAAGCCGTTTCACCTTTCTTTTGGTGGGTACGTATGAAGATATCTCCACAGTTTTGATGCCTACACTTCTTGACAGTCTGCCCTCATATTAGAAATATCATTGTTTGTCAATATCGAAGAGTAGAAAAGTAAATCAATTAAAGTCATTATAGAAATTACCTCCTCTTTCAATATATTGCGTTGCTTTTTGTCCCACCAATGTGTTTTATTGTTTGTAAGGTGCGATTCGCTTTGTTTTAAATGCAAAGGTCCTAAATCATGACATCCAAAAAATATTCAATTTCATTCTTTTGTAAAGAACCCAAAATTTATTTAACATTGAATCTTACCTTTGATGCATGTGCACTCTAGTGGTCACACAGAAATTGGTACTGCGACTCAATAACTCTACCTAGTGGCAGCGGAAGATCCTCGTCAAAATAGACTATCTTCAGGGTACACTTCCATTTCCGCCACTTCCTTCTGATGTTTGCAACAACCCAACCCTTATGGCTATCACCAAAAGCCCATTTTTCCGACATTACATGTAAAAAAGAATAAGACCGGAGTATGTTATAATTGGCAATTTGATGATGAAGAAACAAAGACAAATATGTCTCTCATTTCAGTATACCATAACAATATCCCATGAATCATCTTTTTTTTGCTTAGGCATCTTCCTCCAGTCAATAATAGTAAGCGGCAATTTATCGCCCATTCTGGCTAGTCCCGAGGAAATTCGCTAATTTGCAAGTTTTTAGACAGTTGGGCTGCCTAAACTCATTAAATTCCACATTTTTTCTCTTTAGAACCCCACGTATCTTTGCAATGTGTGGCCCCTCGAGTCATCCTCGATGAGGAGGGGATGAAATGGGAAGACGAATCGGGATCCAGTGAAGGTGGGATCAACTCATGTGCATCTGAATGTGGGCTCCTCTCCTGCATCTCTGAAGGTGGGATCGTCTCTTGCCACTCTGAAGGGGGAGCGTCTCATCTGACATGTAAAGTGCGTGTGGCTCTGTCTATCTGTCTCCTCATAGAGGGTGGCAATGAGTCATGGGAGGTGGGGATATTCTTCCTCTTTGCTATGACCGAAGGATAAAGATGTGACCTGTAATATCAAAAAAAGGGAGATCTACATCAGGGATCTATAAGATGCAAGCATTGAGTGCAAAAATAACATGTTCATAGATTATTTGCAACGAAACATACAATGTATTAAAAGCACAAATGTCATGAATTAAAATTATAGATATCTATTTCAAATTTGATATTTTTCACCTATGTGGATAAATAATCAACATATGCACTTAGATACTTGTCTTAAAATACAAATAAGTGAATGAGGGGATGTAGACACCCCATTTTGACCGGAACCTTTTTCCCAAAATCAGATAAATTCCCGAGGTTGAGTCGAGGTCCCGAACCGAATCCCCAAAATTTCTGAAGGAGTGGGCCCCAAGTGCGAAGAAGAAACCCAAAATGGTACCAACCTGTTATGCACATCGACAAGTGCAAAGTTCCCAAAAGATAGTTAATGTTTCAAGAAGGGTGCTCGCAAAATTTCAGGTAAATCAGATGGAGAATCACAAATAAGACAAGCTGAGGTGAGTGCAAAAATCAAATTGATGGAGCTAACATTATTTTCTTAGTTAAATAAGCAGAAGAAGGGTGCATTATCAAGGCTAGAGTGTCCAGGTTGATCCCAGATCCGTTGGTGTAGAAAGGACAAAGTAAGTTGGTGCAAATATTAAATCATGGTTGTGCTACTGTCATTTCTATTTCTTTGTACAAGAGGGGAGTGAATTAAGCACAGAGAGGTGTGCCTGTACCAATTTGATAACCACCAAAAACATCCTCTATTTGCCCTTCATTTTCACCCCAAGACCACCCCTATTGTGTGTAAGGAGTAGTAACAAATGTACTGAGACGGGCTGTCCTGTAAAAAGAAAAGGGGGCGAGAATATCATTTTCTTTATCATCTTGATTTCGCCCAGGACACCCCTGTAGAAAAAATATAGTAGTCATAAATATGCCATATGGGGGATGTCCATGGAACAAGGAGGGGGCTAATTTTATCATTTTGCTTGTTCTCTAAGCAACCGAATTAGGGCAGAAAAAGGAGGCTTCCTCATTTTTTTAGTTGAAGGGTAAAAACCCTAGCCACAACAGAGGAAAAATAGGGGAGAGAGCCTCATTATTTTCCAGCCGCAAGAGAGAACAGAGAGGGAGAGGGTAGCTGCCATATCCGACCATTTTCCGGCCTCCATTGCCACCACCATATCATCACTCCAACCATCCACCCTCTTCTCTTATCTTCTACCACCATCAACCACTCTCCCACCTTCTCCACCTCCCTCCGGTCATCCCCACCTCCATCTACCTCTCCATCAGCCATCTCCCTTTCGTTTTCCTAAACCCAAACCCCAATCCTTCGTCTTCTCTAGCCACCTCCACCTTCGTCCCATCTTCTCTGGCCGGATTGCCGGAATCCGGCCAAGCCGCCTCCACCTTCCTCCATTGCAATCCCCATTTTCTTCTTCTTCTACCATCATCCTCTTCATCTTTCCCATTGATTTCAGCCACCACAACCACAACAGATCTATTCCCAAACTCTTCTTCAAAACCCATATGGATTCTTCACCTTCGGCCAACATCTCAGCCTCCATCTCCATCTCCTTCTCTTTGATTATTTTTCCAACAAAAAAAATAGAGCAATAGAGAGAAAAATAGAGAGTGAGAGATCTAGAAGAATAGAGAAGAAGAAGAGCTTGGAAGGGTTTGGGCATTTTGCAGAATAGGAGGGTTTAAGGGGAGTTTCAACCGAACACCATTGAAATCTGGCCATGCAACCACTCTACCTCCTTCTCTGTTAGCCCCATTCTCACCTTGATCCACCCAACATCTCACCCTATATCTCTGGTCTTTGCTTGATAAATTCATATGGGTTTGAAGGAAGAAGGAAAGAGCACCATCAATGCGCGGTTCCGATCATTGCCATCACAATTGTACAACACAGGTAACTTCATTTAAAATCCCATTTCCTATTCTATCTTCATGATATGAATATTTTATATCCTCTTTTTCTCTTGGATTTCCTTCTCGAGTTATGAATTTGATTCTTATCTGATTTTAATCTCAACCATGATTTTTGGTCTGGATTACAAATGGATTGTGTAGCGATATGTGCTAGCAAAATTGGTTGTGTAATATTTCAGATTTTGTAAGCTAAGTGAAAATGCTTCATGCTAATGAGGCTGATTTAAAAAAAATATGGAGATTTCTATTAAAATGATGTTCAGTCAGTGTTGTAAGGCTTTGTTAATTTCAATGTTCCAAAGTCTCTTAAATCATTTTACCATGGAGCCTGTAGATCAAACCCCTCTTTAGCTTACTTGATTTCATTTTCTGATTTAATCTTTAATGCTAAATTTCACAGGCTTATTCTTTTTCTTTACATGTGTGTTAAAGATATTTTTTTTAAAAAGGTCTAAATGACATGGAATGTATAGCCTGTTTCATTACGGATGTTAACACTTCTATATGTCTGCTAGTAGTTTGATGCTCATTTGCTTGGCGTCTCTTCTACTTTTATTGATGATTGTATGTTTGCATAGTTGGATACTCGTCATAGAGTTCGTTGTGTTTTCATATTTCGATTCGAGTGGATCTTTGCATTTTATTTTGTGACTGTTCTAATCGAATGTTATTACAGTAGATGTGGAGTGGAATTTGTTTAATCTGGTGCTTTAGGTTATTACAATGATTTGAGATCAGGTGGTTTGACCAATCATAATTGAATTTTACTCATTTCGTAGTAGTCTGTCATTGCAGGATCCTTGAGAGGAGATAAATTGATTCTACATCATTGTTGATAACAAAGATATTCCTGTTTTATTCCACCTCCATACTCCTTGATACTACTTGACCTTCATATCTATAATCCCGCAACGCTTATTTTCCATCCCTGCTAACTCGATCTCTCCTTCTATTAGTGGTTCAATTGTAGTGATCTTCGGGTTGTTGTGAATATCAAAGAGTGCTTGGGTTTATTTCGCTGACATGAGAAGGCTTCCTTTGGGCCTAAAATGGGGCTATTCGGAGTTTGCCCTTTTCCCTCCCTTTTCCAAATGTTCTTCGCTTTTAGTTGAGGTTTCCTACTGCTTTCAGAGTTTATACCATAACTAGCAATTCCATTTGGGGATTTGGGACATCCGTTCTTTGGGAATATTTCCTCATGTCAGGCGATGGCGGAATGCTTCTTGAGCAACCCCTTTATCCCTCTCGTCTCTTTCCTCATCCTAGGAATTCTTACAGGGTTTAGGGGTACCCCCCTTTTTCAGGATTATCACTCTTTGTAGGGTTTAGGGGTTTTCCTTCTTACCATCATTCGGGATTATTCTTCTTACGTCCTAGGGATTCTCTTTACATTTCAGGATCCCATCGATTTTGGGAATATCTTATTCGGGTCTAGGCGACGACGGATGGAAACCTCCTGAGCCAAAACCCCCTTTCAATCAATAGGGATAAAAATACAAAACAACAAAAATCCAAAAACAACAAAAAACATAAAAAAACACTCAAAGCGTATTTCGAAAAGCTGTTTCGAACTACATTGGCATGATCCCTTTCTACAGGGTATGTAGGCAGCTTGGGACCGTCATCCCGAGTTCAGTCAAACTTTTCAATAAATTCATTTAAACCCTTCAAAAAATCATTTAAACATAAAAAAATCTTTCAAACCTTTCAAAACAAAAACCAAAATGGGCAAGGATGGTGATGGCCAGGTCATTCAGAGCCCTCATTTCATTCCATTTCCGATCTTGATCGTGGTTTTTCGGTTTTCATCGATTTTTCGACGTTTTATCAGGTTTTGGGACGGGTGACAATGTAGCGTGGCCCCTTCACAGGGATTGTCATCGCTGAGCCAACGATAGGCTATGACGACCGGCGAGACTTGTCCGATCTTTAGCGGATCAGGATCACTGAGGTCGATTCCTTTAGAATGGCTCCCTGAGTCTATCGTATGTCCCCTTTTCTTTTTCCTAGCATTTTGGGTTTACGCATACCGTCGATTTTCTGATTCCTTTCTTTCCTCGCATCTTTTAGCTTACCGTGTGTTTGTCTTTAGTTCCTTATGTGTTTACTTTCAGCTTGCTTATTCCTTGTGTGTTTAGTTTCACATGCTTATTTACATGCTTAGCTTTAACATTTATCGGCTTACTTATCATGATCATATGCTTAGCTGTAGATATTTACTGTTTTCCCGCTTATCATATCTGCTATATCACTTGCTTAGCTGTAGCTGTGCATGCGGATGTTACTGCTTTCCTAGATGTGATGGGTTAGGAGTAGATGCAGTGAGTTAGGATTTGGATGTTTATTTTCTTTCGCCCATCCCCGGGTCGTGCATGCTTAGATAGACGTTTTCTCAGGGATACTCGTACCCATTTCATCTGATTTTTTCCCTAAACTCTTCAAACTTAATAATAAATGGCATAAGAGACCAGGTGCTCGCACTTGGGCGAATTGGGGGTGCTCTTCGAATCTTCCTCATTCGTCACTAGGAGCGCACTTTCGTATCTTTGGTTATCCGTTGCGACAGAGTATTGTATGGGATCCAGGGCCCATTTTCTTGGATGGCGACTCTTCTTTGTTATAGGTACATCTTAGTTCCTAGCTAGTCCCTGAATCAAGAAGTATCTCATTTCTATTGCCACCCATGCTGTGAGTGGTATCATTTCGAGAGTTCCTTGGTAGAGCTCTCCTTCACATTGTGGAGATCTTAGAGGATTGATGTGGGATCTCGTATCTCTCGCTCACCGTCCTCGGGATCGGAGTCCACAGGCTGGCGACTCTGCTGGGGAGTTCTTGGAACATTGCCTAACTCTGTAAAAATGCCATTTTTATTAATTTTGAAGAAATTTTGGGGTAAAATCATTATAAATGGGAACCTTTTTCGCTAGAAGCCAGGGGCACTAAATAGGTGCGTAAATTAAAACAAGGGATTCACACACTGCACAACATGCATTATCATATTCCTTACTTCTTTCATGGTTTTTTAGTTCTTTCATTATTTTTTTATTGTTGGCTCCACGGGGTAGATTTGGCACGTACTAGATGGGATGTCATTACCTTATGGGCCGTTGAATCTATTTCCAAGCTATGCGCCAGTGCTGCAGCCATAAACACTAGGTGTACTTGTGTTTACAGCAGCCAATGAGCAATGAAGCATACTATGTATAACACTAGGTGTACTTGTGTTATACATCTAAAGTATGGATCATATGTATAGTGCCCGATAGATTGAGTCCGAAGACCCTACTTTATTTTATATATTATGTATATACTTACTGACTTAGTGAACAACTAGGAAGTGCCCGTGTTTATATATATATATATATATTGCATTCATATGGGGATGAACATGTGTTGCTTACACATGTGGAGCCTAGAGTCAGAAGCCTTGACCCATTTATAGACTAGGGTAGTTCACCTCGTGTGGCTACAAATGCGGTCCTAGTACACTCATCAGTCTGTCATGAGTTAAGACTTCCTTGACTCTGCTAGATTAGACTAGGGTTGGTGCCCCTGGTTAGGATGTATATATATATATATATATGTATATGTATATATATATATTTACTAGATTAGGGTCTGCTTCTTAGTTAGGTTTTCCTCCTTAATCTTACCATTTTTTCCCCATCTATCCATCTTTTGGATTATGATCAGATCATTGGTTTCAACTCATTATCTTTATAAGCCATGATCTATCTTCCATGAGCCGGATCCTTTGATTGACCTTGACCAGATCGTGTTCCGCTTGCCAATTATGAGTCTACTTTGCCATTATCATTACCGGAGTGTGTGTTCTTTCTGAGAGCACTGTTTCATCTTGACCTTGTCGGCATCTTCTCTATACTTAGTTGTCCAGACCCCTTTGTACAGCCGTCATGCTGTTGGATTTTCCCTAAAAACCTTAAAGTGATCATTATTCTTTTAGGCTTGTTGACAAACCATGTGTTTACCGTACCACATCTCCTAGTATAGCTGTCATGCTGCCAAATTTTCTCTAAATACATTGAGTGTGGTCATTATCCTTTTAGGCTTGTTGACAAACCATGTGCTTACCTTACCACATCTCTTTGTACAGTTGTTATGCTGCCGGATTTTACCTAGAATATATTGAGTGTGACCGCTATTCTTTAGGGTTATTGATAAACCATGAGCTTACCTTACCATGATCCTTCTATGGGGCCGTCATGCTGCCGGATTTTATTTAAAACCTTCTGAGTATGGCCCTATTATTTAGTGTTAGTGATAAACCATGAGTTTACCATGCCATGATCCTTCTGTAAGGCCGTTATGCTGCCGAATTTTTATCTGAAACACGCTAAGTGTGATGGTTATTCGTTTAGGTTTGATGGGCCGTCATGACCCTTCTTATCATTGTTATACTGCTGGTTTTTACCCAAAGGAGAGATGTGTTTGTATTATCTCTTGTTTCAATTTGTGCATAACATTCTTTCTGATTATCTTAATTTAAATTAGTGTTTTTACTTCCATTTCAGGAGTCTGAGTTAAGCAATAGCCATTGCTCCGAAAAAAGTTACCATGTTACCATTTCACAGCCTACTTGGTCCCGACAATCTTCTACGTCGAGACTAAGTCGTAGATCTTTTTCACCTATCTCACAAGCTTTATTTCCACTTGTCTCCCCTAGTCTTAACCAAATGACTGAGTCAAATGAGATGCTGTCTGAAATGAGAGACATGATGAGGAACCTTACAAGAGAGGTATCTTCCCTGACGGAAGAAGTTACTCAGTTGAAAAGTGAGAAAGCCGCTACCTTGTAAGCACCTGTCGTCCAAAATCCTCCTAATGTGATTCCAGGCTTTAATCGGTCTGTCATCTCCCCTGAAGATGATTTCTATGACGAGCAATATGTAGAGGAGAACTGTCTCCTGCAATTAGTTAAGCCAAACAAGGAGAAGGAATTGGTTGATAAGGTTGAAAAGTTGACCCAACAAGTTGAAAGCATGCAAGTTAAGGGCCCAAAGAAGATCAATATGTTTGAGTTTTTCCTTTTCCCTGGTGTCACCCTTCCTCTAAAATTCAGAATGCTAGATTTTGATAAATATGATGGGACGGGGTGCCTGTGGAGTCATCTGAGGTCGTTCATTTCAAATCTAGAAGGGTATGGGCTGTCTCCAGAGTAGATCGCTAAGGTATTTTCAATGTCTCTAACGGGAGTAGCTAAGAAGTGGTTCCTTCATCTGAAACCCGAAGAACTCGGAACTTTAGACGAAATTGCTAACAAGTTTGTTGAGCAATTTTTGATGGAAGAAGGAATAGAAGTTACGAAGAGGGATCTGAAAGCAATAAAGCAAGGACCTCAGGAAACGTTTACCTCTTTTGTAAGAAGATGGAGGAGAAAAGCGGCCCAGATGACTAATCGCCCTCCTGAAGAAGATCAGATCAAAATTGCGTTCAACTTTTTTGATATCTCCTCTCTTCTTCCCTCATCAAAATTGCGATCAGATCAAGACTAATCAATTTATAGAATACCCTTGACAACTAGTAACATTAGGATTTGGGCGACCACTCAACCATATCAACTTTTTTGATATCTCCTCTCTTCTTCCCTCATGCAATGCTTCAACCTGTTAAGAGTGACATTCTATTAAAATTATAGAATAACCTTCTGATAAAATGTTACATGGTAGGGGCTGGGTCGGGACGTGGACGTCCAAGTTGATGTGATGTGCACATGTCACTTATGTTTAGACCTGAAAAACAGGTGGGCCAGGCCAAGGTTTACCCAACCCTTACGGGTCCGGGTGGTACGGGCTGGGTCACAAATGATACAAAATCTTACGGGTCACAGTTTATTACCTGTAAGAGTCAGAGGGCTAAGATCTTCCTATGGAAATGATTTTTTGGGCACAACCTATTTACGTTGTGTTCCATCACATGGACGGTTTAGATCATCTTATGATTTGGTCCATATAGTACTTTCTGAAAAATACGGGACTATAAGGGCTTACAACTTATAAAATCTCAATCATTTGGGTTTTTACGGGCACCCACGCATCCCGGCCCAGTTTTGATGGGACTCGTACGGGCCGGGCCAAATTTCAACCGATCACTAATTTAGTGATCCAGACCTGTACATTACAGGCGGGCAGGGTGGCCCGCGAGTCCAGGTCACTTTTTGCCAGGTCTATTTATGTTTGTTAGTAACTAGTTAATTAATTATTATTTAATTAATAACTTAATTTAGGTTTTTTTTTGTGAAAGTCAAGCATATACACGAAGATTGAAGCATTCTATCCTATTTTTATTTAGATAGGAACATACATTCATTCAAAGCACAGACATGTATACGTCATGGACCATAAGGCAACCATCTAGATAGAGAGGCAAACTTTGCAGACATGATCCCAAGCTGGCTTACATAAGTACTCTCCTCCCTTGCCGGCCTTAGGGTGCGCATGATCGAAGTGTTCATGAACTTTTTGATTGTTTCACATGGGACTACCCCCGGCTTAGATGTATAGGACATTGGTGGAGAACAGGTTGCCAATCAGTTAGTCAGATTTCTAGCCATACACACAGGCTCCAGGACGGATTGTTCACAGATCGAGATCACATGCGCATTAAATAATAAGGAAAGGAATGAGTGATTACTCCTGCCACCGATTTCTTATTGTCAGTCAGGTACATAGATTGGGTCTCGAGCATATACTGTATCAGTCCGTAGTTAAGAAGAATGGGAAGCTGTGTGTGCGAGTCGATCGAGTTTAGAAACCTGAATTCCATCATTGTTGAGAAAATCCGTCGGGCAAAACAATCCGATTGTGCACAAATTAAACGGGAAAGTAAAACTGGTAAATCAAGCCACAAGATTAACACCAAGATTTTACGCGGTTCGGCCAAGCCTACTCCACAAGTGAGAAACATGATCTTCCACTATGAGAAAAAAATATACAAGGATTACAATGGATTTAAACCCAAGCTCAAAACCCGCAACCCTTTCCTTGCTTCTCTCAACCCAAAACCGTACAAGAGAACACCGAGAAGAAACACGAGAAAAACCCAAGAGAATATCTAAGAAAAAACTCCAAGAGAAAGCTCCAAGAGGAACCCAAGAGAAAACCCACTTTCTTCTTCTTCTTTTCTCTACCTCTTTCTCTCTCTCTTTCTTTGTCTCTCTTCTCTCTCTTCTCTCTTGCTTCTCTCTTCTCAAGTTGTCGTTCTCTCACTCACAAGAGAGAATACCAACTCTCTTTTTACACTAGGGTTTTCCAAAAACCCAAAAAAGCATCTTACCTATTTCCCTTTTGCCTTCCCACCGACTATGGTGGAAAATAAGGCAACTTTCCAACAATCTCCACCTTGGCTTATTTCCCAGCCACCTGAAGATTTTCAGTTGATGTCACCATCGGTCCGCTGTCACCGCAAACCACCATTGGCCTTCTGAAGTACGAGCTACACACCCTCAAATTATCCTGGTTCTGACTCCTCCCGATTCGATCAACACGACCAATGCACATGTGTAGCTGCCAACCCGTTGACTCACCTAGTCAACCTTGGAGAGGGATCTCGATCCATCCTCCCCACCGCAGGTACCGTCATCCTCTCACCATCATCTGCAACCCGAAAACTTGTCTCTGCACCAACTACGAAAGAGACCTTACGTGTGCGCACACAATTACCCTGTTTTGAGCTAACCATCGAGATCTAAGGAACACTAGTCACCATGTCCCCAACCGGACGATATAATTAGCCACACTTCTCTCCTTTCATCAGAACCATACAACCACGTTTGGATCTTAACCTACCTTTACCAGATCCCCTGTCAGACGACCTTCCTCTTTGATTCCCACCATGAACAACCAACTCTTGCTCTTCATTTGCACTAAGAAGAGGTCATTTGCACTAAGAAGAGGTTTCTTTCGCATCTCATTTGATAAGAGCGATGCCGTGACTTCCTCCAACTTTATTGTATACTTACCATATAATAAAGTCGTTATCAGGTTGTCATACGAATCAGGAAGTTAAGTAAGAAGTAATAGGGCCTTATCTTCTTCCTTCAACTTTTCGTCAACCTTGTGGAGTTGATCCACAAGCCCGTTGAACACCGTGATGTGTTCTAAAAGATCTCCCCCTTCCTGCATCTTCAGCCCGTACAATTGCTGCTTTAGATACAACCGGTTGGCAAAGCTTTTTGACATGTAAAGTTTTTCCAACTTCTCCCATAATTAAGGCGCATCTTCTTCTTCCATAATGGTAAACATAACGCTATCTGCCAGACATAGTCGAATTGTGCTGACCGCCTTCGACTCAATGTCTTCCCACTCGGCATCCGTCATCTTCTCAGGCTTCTCATCCTTTCCATTCAACGCCTTAACCAAGCTCTGTTGAACTAGGATGTCCTTCACCCCTATCTGTCATAGGGTGAAACTGCGTTTTCCATCAAATATGTCGATGTTGAACTGAGTAGAACTTGATTTTACTGTCGTCTCATATTACTCTGCACTTCAGGGTGTAGCTGTAAGCCCAAGGGTTCTCATGGGTTCAATCATTCACCTTTACCTTCTTGTTTTGATTCTAGCGAACCCAAATTGATTAGTCTTTATGGACTAATGTGTTGGCTTCTAGTGTTGTGCCTTAGACCGAAATTTCACATGCCAATCGCCATTACACAACTCACTCAACTCAACACATCGCTTGCGGATCAACATGCACAATGGACCAAAGACCTTGTACACACATGGGAGAGATCATCCTCGGAAGATACTCAAGTCAAGAGCTCAAGTCAAAGATCCCACAAGTTGCCTAGCAAGTGCCAAAGAGAAGTTTGGAGATGAACTAGCATTGGTGGCCTTCTCATGCAACATTGAAGATGTCCAAGAGATGGAGGAAGCCACATGATCCGAATAAAGTTGGAGAGTTCACTCGCAAGTCAGAGATGTCCAAGAAAGTGCAAAGGAGCCAAGCAATCCAAGAAGACTCAAGGTTTTATCTTTTTAGATTGTATTTTGAGTCCTCTTGTAAAATGAATTTGCACTTTCAAAAGGTTTTCAAAATGGTTTCGTAAAACAAATTTGATATCTTTAGAAACCATCTACACTCCCAAAAGGTGTTGAAAATCTTGGACAAAAGCTCAAAGACCATGGCCCAAGACCCTGCATTTTTATAAGTTAAAAAAGATTTTCAAACAGGGCCGGTTGACGGGGGTTACTCGGGCGACAGCGGCAAGGTGGCTGGAAATCCAGCACTTGTCGAAACATAGCGGGCCAGTCGATCGAGGCTTCCCGAGCCACCGTGGAGGTGTTCGTGGAAATTCAAAAACACTCCATCATGGTCGGGCCGGTCGACTACCATAGGGCCGGTCGATCGCAGATAGGGAACTGGACAAAAATATAAAAGTTCAGGTAGCCCTCGTCGGGCGACCGCCATGGGCCGGTCGACCGCGTCGGTTTAAAATTTGAATTTTATATAAAGAGCCCGATAAGGGCGGGCGACCGCTGTGCCTCGGTCGACCGCCGCGGCCTGGAAAAAGTGTCGTTGGGGCTTTCGCAGGTTGACTTTTTCAACCCAGTTTATTACGGTTTTACCTCCAAACGGTCATTTCTTTCCATGGGCTATTTATAGCCTATCCTAGACCTTCTAAATAACCTTTTGCAAGATCATTTCACATCTTTCTGAACTTAACTTGAAATCTAAGGTTGTTTTCCAAAATCCTCTTCGATGCTTTAATTTGTACATTTACATTCAACAAGAGGATCTCCATAAGGCTTTTATTGGTGTAAGCTTTTGGAGAGAGTGTGAGCTTTTGAGTGTTTGTATTAGCCTATCAAGAGGCATTAAGTGAGCTTTATTTTCTTCCATTCTCATTGTAATCGGGGTCTACAATTCGGCCCAACAACAAAGGTGAATCCAGCGCGAAGAGGAGCTTTTCCCATTGAGGCGTTTGCGAAGAGGGATTGTTCCTTGGAAGCGGTTTGCAAAGAGCGTTTGTTCCCTTGGAGGCGGTTTACATTGTAAAAACTTGGGGATTCGGCATTTGAAGAATCCCATCATAGTGAAGGAAAGACCAAGTACTTGGGTAGTGGAGTAGGTCCGTTTGTGACCGAACCACTATAAATCTTTGTGTGGTCTCCTTGCTCTCCTTCTTGCCTCCTTTGGGTGTTTGGTAACTTCTAACCTTTATTTATGTTTACGCTTAATTGAACAAGGGTTAGATTTAAACTTCTGTTGATTTCAAAATCCTAATTGAACTCATAGTTGCTAATTGTTAAAATTGGTTTTAATATTACACTTAATTAGGGCAAAAATTTTAATAACCCAATTCACCCCCCTCTTGTGTTGCCTATTGGATTTCAGTAGCGCTCCACCTCGAACGAGAATCTTTCTTAGACAATCTTTCCACTCACAAAGATCGCTCTAACTGCGATCCAACCACAACACCTACGATCACTCCATCCGGCCTTGACGATCGCTCCACCTGAGCTCTGATACCACTTGTTGAGAAAATCCGCCAGGCAAAACAATCTAATCGTGCACAAATTAAATGGGAAAGTAAAACTAGTAGATAAAGCCACAAGATGAACACCAAGATTTTACGTGGTTCTGCCAAGCCTACTACACGGGCGAGAAACAAGATCTTCCACTATGAGAAAATAATATACAAGGATTACAATGGATTTAAACCCAAACCCAAAACCCGCAACCCTTTCCTTGCTTCTCTCAACCCAAGGCTGTACAAGAGAACACCGAGAAGAAACCCGAGAAAAATACAAGAGAATATCCAAGAAAAAATTCCAAGAGAAAGCTCCAAGAGGAACCCAAGAAAAAACCCACTTTCTTCTTCTTCTCTCTGCCTCTTTCTCTCTCTTCTCTCTCCTCAAGTTGTCGTTCTCTCACTCACAAGAGAGAATGCCAACTCTCTTTTTACACTAGGGTTTTCCAAAAACCCAAAAAAGCATCTTACCTATTTACCTTTTGCCTTCCCACCGACTATGGTGGGAAATAAGGCAACTTTCCAACAATCATGCAAAAAGACCAGTACGTACCCTATGTCCATGGCCAATCTACTAGTTGATGGCATGATATTCTTTCTTTCATGGATGGAAAATCCAGTTATAATCAAATATTCAGTCAAGGAATGTGTCCACCAAATAGCCTTTTGATGCTTTTTCTGATTAATAGTGGCATTCATTCTACTGAAAGGTCATGCCCTTACTTTGGACTAAGGAATACTGACTGGTGCAATGTGCCAAAAGGGATGAACATTGTGAATTTGTGATCTTCCACGACATGATTGGCCGATTCATGGAGGTATAAAATGGAGACATCATTAATTATAAAATAAAAATGCTCGGTTAGTTATGTTGAAGACGTAATGCTGGCATTTGTGTGCATGAGGGAGCACGGATTGAACCTTTTGAATGCATCACTGATGTGCCCGCTAGACCGATTCAACTTTTTGACAGGCCGTTTACGATGAGAAATGTACGGAATGTGTGTGATAGTTTCGAGAAATTACGGATTTCTGGCACTTTTGAAAACAAGCACCAAACACGGGTGATTCTTCAAAATCGAGTGGAAAAAATACCCTAATACCCTTCTGACTTTATCAGAGTCCTTGTCTAGTCGTATGTTGCCCTTCCTGATGGATGAGAACGTTAATCATTATCTTTAAAATTAAAAAGGATGAGAACGTCAATGCAGGGGGAGTGAAAATATCATAAAAAAGCGTTAAAGTTTCCCACTTAGAACGACGACGTTATTGAACATTTTATTATTTCCCACGTCTATTTTGGCTTAGAATGCCGCTGGATTCTTGAGTACGCCGCCGGAATATCAAGTATACCGCCAGATTCAAGAAACACCCATCGTTCAAAGATATCAAGTACGCCGCCAGAATATTGAGTACGCTACTGGATTTTCTGGGTTCAAACATGTGTTCCAAACGTATCGAGTATGTCGCCGGAATATCGAATACGTCACCGGATTCTAGAGAATGCCACTGGAATATCAAGGGATATGCCAGCCGAAATAGGGTGTAAGAAAAAATAATGGGTATGCTGGCGAAATCTCATACAGAGAGGCGGTATTATTAGAAGATGCCACCTTTCCATATTGATGTCCACGTGTCATGGATTCGACCGTCTATGCATATTGGCGACGGCCAAGATTTAAATGAACCCAAGGGACTCTGGGTTCAAAGAAAGATTTCAAATCCAATCCAAACCGGCTGTGTATAGATATGCCAGCATTCCAAAAAGTTTTTCAACACGTGTCAAGCATCCATCCGTCTCTAGTTATTTCTGACGGCCAAGATAGAAACGAGCTTGTGGACCCTGATCTTGAGGATGAGGTGGGGGATGAGCCTCCAGCGGCCTCTGGATCATCCACGTATGAAGGAGAGCTCTACCAAGGAACTTTCGAAACGGTTGTCACCCTCATAGCATAGCTCGAGTGGCGATAAATGAAAGAGATACCTCTTGATCCAAGGATAAATCCTCAAACCAAGATGTACATAAAACAAACTCAGAGTCGCCATCCATGGATAGGCCATGGAACCCAAAAAATAAATATGCTCTGTATACCATAGATAACCAGAAATATATATGAGCTTGTGCCTGATTACGAATGGAGAAGGCCTGAAGAGCACCCCCAATTCGTCCGAGTGCAAGCGCTTGGTCTCTTATGCCAATTATTATTAACCTTGAAGAGTTTAGGGCAAAAATCATGTAAAATATGAACAAACATCCCCAAGTGGACGTTTACCGAATCATGCATGATCTGGGGATAAAATAATAAGCATGTACAAAATAAATGGAAGAAGTGTCGCCTAATCACAGCTAGGTTATCAGTGACATGCCTAACTGGTGTCTAAGTTTTGATGGACAAACACATGCATGCTACAGCTAAAGGTATAAGGTCTACACAGGATGAGAAATCTAAAACTAGCAGTTAATCATGAAATGAATTAGGATACAGTAAATGAAATAAAGAATACATAGAAATACAGGCAGATAAAAGAATAATGAAATAAAACCTAGGGCGAACACATAGCGCCTATCTACATTAGGGTGAAAACAATAGCACCTAATATAATATAAGATCCCAAGACACCCCATCTATAAAGCGGTAAATGATAGATATGATAAGCAGTAAAGCGTTACAGTTAACTGACAATCAAAGCAGGTAATTACTACAGTTAAGCATGTAAGTAAAACAAATAAGCAGGATAATGCTACAGCTAAGCATGTGAGTAAGCAAAGAAATGAACACACACTATCATGATCCTATGCAAAAATCATCATCAATATACAAACACAAACCCTAAAGTGCCAACAACAGACCCTAAGACTCTAATGCTTAAGCTTGAGTCTTTAGATGATCTGATGTTAATCTAAAGAAGCCTACGTATCCCTGTCTCCACGAGAATCAAGGCAACGTAGTTATTCGCACCTATCTAAGCTATGATGCTTAAGACATCTAGACCACTATCCTAGACTCGACCTAAAAGACCGGACTAGTTATTAAAGCTTCTTATGCGATTATTTAAATTTGAGTGGATTGTGGATTTTAGGACACCATATATGCCCTAACTAAGTGCAGGTTAGCCCTAAGCTAATGCAGGTGGTTCCTAAATCCTATGTGCACTAGGCCAGGTGTCCTAATGAAAACCATGGGATTACTAACGCATCCTAGATCTAGTCATCAGTCGGCGATGTGGATCGCCAACTGACCAGACGGAGGCGCTCCTATAACTCTAGGACAAACCCCTAACTCTAAAAAAGCACACAACAAACAAACAATACATCAAGGACAAACCCCTAACTCTAAAAAACTCTCTACCTAGGACAAAGTCCTAACTCTAGAGGAAATAGAGGAGGATTTATTTGATCGCATTGCATAGGCTCCTAGAATATGGTGCCCTTGTGATAACCTGTTTGATTATATCTTTTTTTTTTAAATTTAACCTGTTTGATTATATCGAAAGACCCAAAGAATTGGGCAGATCATAACCCTTTGCTATCGTTACTAACATACCTCGATCCCATCACCCTTATTATGTTCCCCTTTATACCACTATTTAGACATTGATTTGGGCCAGTTTAGACCTTTTTCTTTAGATCTGTTATTTATGTTAGATGCATTTGAGATCTGATTTTCTTTCTAGTTAGTTTAATTTCTTTCATGAATCTAATGTATGGAACCTGCTTGGACGGATTTTTGTTCTATTATTTTTCCTATCATAGGATTTAAGCTATAACTATATCTATGTTTTTGTATTTTAATTAAGGTGTATTGAAAGTTTATTAGTTGTATCGACAAAATGTATTCTGTATTATTTATACGTGTCCGATTTTGAGGTACCCATACACCTTCAATGCTTGAAACCTGATACCTTGGAAGAAGTTCACTATGACACTGATAATTATCAAATTACTTATGACTAAAAATTGCAACAATCATAGTACTAACAACAAGCACAACAACACCAACTATGATAATTATTATCTTTGAAAATTGTTAATAAAAAAATTGTGTTTTGCTTAATTGATTTTTCGCATGCAAACACATAAACCTTGGTTTTGTAGCTTAAATGTCTAGTTTATAAGCAAATAGTGCTACCGATACATTATCTAGTTCTCAGATTTATATACTTAGGCATTTTTGTTTTTCTCCTAAAATCTTGTTTTTGGGATATGACCTCATTTTCTTTTTGTAATTTGAGCTTCTTGTTTTTTTGTTTACCAAATTTCATTTCCATGTCTTGTAGGAAGAGGAGCAAAGGTGCAAGAAAGTAGACATCAATGATACTGCAAAATCTCCTAAATCTCCTAAATCTCGTAAATCTAAAGTGAGCATTTACTCAAGATTTTATTGTCATTAGAGCTAATTTGCTTCCTCGCATGTTTGGTTACACTATTGTCCTATCGAAATTCAGTTTAAACATTTACTTGATCATGCCTTCTTTGAAAGTGTTGTTTTGACACCTTTCTATTCATCAACCATGGTTTTTGTGATATGCATTACATAATATATTAATGTTGTTTGTTGTTGTTATTAGTGTTATTATTCATTGGCAAGCATAACCCTTTTTTTTTGTTTTCTTACTTTCCAATACTACATTATTGTTTTGCTTTCCACTAGGTAAATGACTATTTATTCGTGAATATGTGATTTGTTTTTAAGCCATTTTATTGTAGACTAACACTAATCTGATATTCATTTTATTGTACGCTCAATAGGAAAATGTATTGCTTCAAGGGAGGGAGGGAGGGAGTTGTTGGATAAATTCATAATTGACAAGGACTGCAAGACATTATCGAAGCTAAATGTGCTCCAACAGTCCAACTCCTTATTGTACAATCACCTTCTCTTAAAAGAGTTGAAATATTGTTGCTCCATCTCCCGTTTAGGATATAGTGTCATCATGGTTGCCTATCCTCTTTTCGTTTTACTTTATCAATTTATTCATATTAAGAAATCTATCAGGAACATTGTCAATTTATTCATATCCTCTTGTCGTCATGGTTGCTTCATCAACCTGCTCAACTTTGAGGCTCCATGATAGCTAACATAAAACTTCTTTTGATAGGGGTAAGGATTCAAGACTTGATTCGAGAGACTCGATGAGAGAGAGAGAGAGAGATGCTGTTGGATCAAATATCAGAGGCGGTACCGCCCTCACGTGACTTGACGCTCGGACACCATATAAAAAATCATATATAAATATATTCATAAACATATAATCGTATGAAGGGTTATGTTGTTGGATAAATTCGTAATTGACTAGGACTACAAGACATTATCGAAGCTAAATGTGCTCCAACAGTCCAACTCCTTGTTGTACAATCACCTTCTCTTAAAAGAGTTGAAATATTGTTGCTCCATCTCCCGTTTAGGATATAGTGTCGTCATGGTTGCCTATCCACTTTTCGTTTTCCTTTATCAATTTATTCATATTAAGAAATCTATCCGGAACATTGTCAATTTCTTACTTTTGTCTTGTGTGTTTGTGATCTCAAGTCTCCATTTCTCCTGTGCGGATAGTATGTAGAGCACTATTCAACAAGAGATCTTGTTACAAAGCCTTATGATGCTCATATATTAGGTTGTAAGTTGTTCCTTAAGATCAAATGCATATTAATGTCTGTTATTCTCAGGAGTGCGACATTGGCAACAATGAACCTTTGTTCGTGTTGCAAAGATAACTTACCCATCCTTGACATTTTTATTAGTCAAATTAGCTTATGTTCCAGCTTGATGTGAAAGATGATTTCCTTTAAGAAGACAACTATATGATTGTTTCTTGAGGCTATCTTAATTGAGAATTGCCTTTGTTAGTGTAAAAAGAATAGATGGAAACACTTGGAGAGATAATCCAAGTTTAGGGAAAAGAGATGGAGAGATTTCATTGGGTTTGGGAACATAAGGATTCCCATAAGAAGTATGTATATGCATATGTATTAGAGAAAATTGTAAATATTACAGATGTGCAACTCTTATTCTATGTAAGATGGGATCCACGCTAAATACATGAAAACAGGAAACACAAACTATCATGTCTCTTAATTTACTTGCTTTAAATGTGCTAGCCTCACTAGTTGCCTATGCTGATGTCGATTGGTTAGGGTGTTCAGATACGTTTTGTTCTACTACATGGTGATGTATGTTCCTTAGAGATGTTTCGATGTTGTGTAGATGCAATAAACACGATGTGGTCTCCAAGTCATTTGTGAAAGAAGAGTTGATTTATGCCAACAAGATCTAGTGAGGGTGTATGGCTTAATTTGCTTCTTAAAGTTTCCTATTTCTCTTCTTCCTTCCACAACACTTTGTGGAGATAATACTCAACTCAACTCAACTCAACTCAACTCAACTCAACTCAACTCAACTAAGCCTTTGTCCCAAACTAGTTCGGGTTGGCTATTGAATCCTTTAGAAAATTTTCATGAAGAAGGTGAAAGGATCTACTCGGCTCAAATTGACTACGTCTAATCCTGCGACTAGTTGGGTTCGTCTACATGAATCATTTTCTCCCATTCTATCCTATCCAAGGTCATGTTTTTTGTTATGTTCCTAGCCCTCAAGTCTTTCCTCACTGTTTCTACCCAAGTTGTTTTCGGTCTGCCCCTACTCCTTTTTACTCCATCAACTTGGCACGAGTCACTTCTTCTCACTGGAGCATCCAAATGCCTACGTTGGATATGCCCATACCATCTTAAGTGACGCTCTCTCATATTCTCCTCAATTGGTTCCAACCCCACCTTTTTTATGGATGACTTCATTTTTAATTCAATCTAACCTTGTGTGGCCGCACATCCATCTAAGCATTCGCATCTCCACCACACTCATCTTATGCACATGCTGCTTCTTGACGGCCCAACATTTTGAGTTGTACAGCATGCTTGGCCTCATAGTCTCTGCTCTAAAAGGCCGCCGCCCAGGCTGCTTAGGCGCTGGGCGCAAAAAAAACGCACCGCTTGGCCGTTATTAGGCGGCCGCCCAGACGATCTGAGCTTGGGCCTGGGCGGGGTGGGTTTGAAGACTCAGATGAAGATAGAGTCTTGGTCTTGGAGGGAGAGGACAATGATTGGTGAAGACTGAAGAAGTGCTTGGATTTTAATCTTTTTTTGGTCATGGATTTGTGTTGTATTGTTAAATACTTAAATTATTAAGTACTTTATGCTTAATTTCTTATTATGTTTTTAACTTTTTATTATTTAATGTTTAGTGCTTATGCAAAAATGGTTTGGATTGTTATGTAGTCAAGTATTTATATTTTATATAAAAATTGCAAGATATTATGAAAATATATTAATGTCTAAAAAAAAAATGAAAAACGCCTCAAAATGCCTGGGCGGCCTAGGCACTGGCAGGTCAGTCAGCCGCACAGCTCCGCTCAGCGCTTTTTAGAACACTGCTCATAGTTGTCTTATAAAACTTTCCCTTCAACTTGGTAGGTATTTTACGATCGCACAGAGCGCCTGAAGCATGATTCCACTTCAACCAACCTGCTCTTATTCTGTGGTTAACATCCTCTTCAATCTCTCCTTCCTTATATAGGATTGAACCAAGATAGCGAAAGATATCCCTCATAGGTACCTCCTGTCCGCTCATATTTACTAGATCGTCGCCCCGCTTTCTTACATTACTAAAGTTGCACTCCATATACTTTGTCTTAGTCCTGCTCACTCTAAAACCTTTGGATTCCGAAGCAGTTCTCCATAACTCTAACTTAGCATTAACTCCTGCTTTGGTTTTGTCAATTAATACTATGTCATCTGCAAATAACATAAACCACAACACCTCGTCCTGAATACCCTCCGTTAGTTCAACCATAACTAGAGTAAAAAGATAAGGGCTTAGAGCTGATCCTTGGTGCTGTCCCATTGTAATTGGAAACTCACTTGATGTCCATCCGTAGTTCTGACATTAGTTACTGCTCCATCATACATATCCTTAATCATATGAACATATTTATTAGGCATTTTTTTCCTTTCAAGGACCCACCACATAACACTCCTGGGAACGCTATCATACGCTTTCTTCAAATCAATGAAAACCATATGAAGGTTCTGTTTATTTTCACTTAATCTCTCCATGGTACATATCCTTAAGAGGATAGCTTCCATGGTCGATCGTTCGGGCATTAAGCCAAACTGATTCTCCGACATCTTAGTCTCTTTTCTTAGTCTATGCTCAATTACCCTCTCCCAAAGCTTCATGGTATGACTCATTAGCTTAATCCCCTGGTAATTGGTGCAGCTCTGAATATCTCCTTTATTTTTATAAATAGGTACTAATGTATTCTTCCTCAACTCATCATGCATCTTCTTAGTCTTCAAAATATTGTTAAATAATCTAGTTAATCAAACCAAACCCACATCACCCAAGCATCTCGAAGTTTCAATAGGAATATCATCAGGCCCCATAGCCTTACCTAATTTCATCTCCTTCATAGCCACTCTTACCTTTGATGTTCGGATTCTACGAACAAACCTCCGGTTATCTAAATAGCACTTTATGGAGATAATAAAAGTGCTATTTAGATTGTCACTCTATGTCAGCAGCATCTAGTGAGGGTGTATGGCTTCTCTTAGAGGCTTGTTTACACCATTTTGTGGTGTACATAATCATAAAATACATTACTTATATACACATCTTTTAGTCACATCGGCATTACGCATTTGGTCTTCAATTTTGTTTATAGTATATGAGTATTTAAGTCACCAAGTCATATGCATTTTGGGAAATTACTCCATACCCTATAGACAACTTTTACCACCCTAAACCCTACCAACCTTGAAACATGCTTGCCTTTCATCGATACCCAACTGTCCCATTCCCACCTTCTAGTGATTTCCCTCTAAATTCCAACCTCCTTGTCGTAGCCAGAAAGATTGGGAGCTTCAGATTGATCTAGCAACTTCATGAGACATACCTTTTCACCTGAATGCTTGGTTAAGCGATCTATACCTTATATCAAAGGTCATTTAGATTTTTGGTGGGTTTTTCCACATCTCACCTTTTGAGCCTTACAATGTTGGTCCAAAATCCAATTCCAAGAAATGTGACTAATTTCAAACAGTGAGATCTATGGATGGCTTGCCCACAAGTTGATTGCCACCAATTTTTGTTATCATTACATCTTAGGTTGTAGTTAAAGTGATCTTAAGTTTGGCTGCGATAGTTGCTAACATATGTTCTTTAAATGTGTTATTTTGATCATATTTCTCATGATTGGTGATGTTAGCCAATTAAGTTAATGCGTTTGGTAACTTGGGGGATACAAAGTATCAATATTTCTTGGAAAGAGAGGAGTTTCTTTAATTTCATTGAGTTAAAGAGTAAGGCTTCCAAGACTTGGGAAGGTGATGGAGCTACATATCAACAAAGTGAATTTATAGTTTTTTTGGTTACGATGCAATCTTTGGATCCATAATGTTGGGAGACCCAGTTTAGGGTCAAGCTCCCTAAGAGAAGTCATTTGGAAGATGATAGTTTTGCTTGAAGGCCAACATCCATATAGTTAATTTTAAAATTTTTTCTTGGAGGCTAATTTTCTCAACTTTCTTGATCTAAATTACAATACATTTGATGAGTAACACATGCGAATAAACTTAGACATTATATCCCTGAAGAGGAGGATTTTGCATAAGAAAATCATGAAGACAAACTTTTGGAAATTGTAAATGAACATGTTTTAAAAGTAGTATGAAGCTCAGTTCAAGTATTTAGCTTGTTGAATTGATGAACGAAAGCTGCTTGGCTCACAAATTGAAATAACTTGCGGATGCATCCGCTTTTAACAAAGGAAATACTAGTGCTTGTTTTGAGGATCTTTCAAGATTTGTAATAATTACTTCTAAGGATTTTTCAAGGCTTCTCTTTTGGGCAGTAAACTGCAAGTCAATGTGCAATAGTAAAATTTATGATGAATTTCAAATGGTGATATTAGCAAGGGACACAGCCACAATTCGACTGTGTAAATTTGATTGATCTTCCCATTCAAACTTTTCAGAATTCTATTTTTTTCAGTATGAGTCGTATAATTTTCTTGAGAAGTCAAGGAGTTTGAACACATTTACTTGCTTTTGTTATTCAATTCTTGTTTGAGATGAGTAATATTGTTATTAGTTTTAGTAACTTGTGTCATGCAGGGAAATATGTCTAAAGTTTGTATGAACCTAGAAAGGAGTCCTTTTCCTAGTGCTATGTTTTACATATGAGCTTTAAGATGTAGGAGGAACATTCTCAACATTAAACCCGTTCTCTTTAATCTATTTATCTTATGGTTTGTCTTTAAGTCTTTCTAATAAACCACACACACACATATATATATATATATATATATATATATATATATATATATATATATATATATAGAGAGAGAGAGAGAGAGAGCTTATCTAAGCTATAGCTCAAAAACACATGTGGCCCCACATTTTTTTGGGGGGATCCAAAGCATTCATTTGGAAGGCCCTTCCATAGATAGGGTGTGTACCAAAAATCAGCCCTATAGGATCATCCTAACCCAATCAAAGGTGGAGTGGAAAATGGACAGACACTGTGTGTCCATGTTTCTGCCCATTTTTTCCCTCAACAGATGGCAGGGTTAGGATGATCCTATAGGGCTGATTTTTGGTACACACCCTATCTATGGAAGCGCCTTCCAAATGAATGCTTTGGATCCCTCAAAAATGTGGGGCCACATGTGTTTTTGAGTTATAGCTTAGATAAGCTTATCTAAGCTATAGCTTAGGAACACTTTCCTCATATATATATATATATATATATATATATATATATATTATATTTTCAGGAATTAATATTTGCATCCATAAAGTTAGAAATTTTCTTTTGGGAAATTATCTTTCCACTCCCTGCTGTTGCCTACTTACCTCTCTCTGTCTAGGAATTTGTTCAGTCGGTGCTAAATGCTCTAGATGATAATCCATCCCTTTTGATTATTGCTTTTTTAGGAGCAAAGAGTAGTGCTACCATTCAAAAAAAAGAAAAAAGAGAGAAGAGTAGTACTTCCATGATTCTCTCTCTCTCTCTCTCTTTCTCTCTCTCTGCCTTGTTGGCTCGAGGCAAGGCAAGGTTAGTCCTTTAAAGAAATTCATTGATAAAGGGTTTGTTATGATGGAGGCCAAGCTGAGACCATTGGCCATCCAATTACACCCATGTCCCGGTGATGCAGGACGGATCTGGAGCGGCCACATTGAACGCAATCCCCCATCCACATAGACATACTCATGCAATTCGACAACCACAAAATAAGTAAATCCCCATTATTTTCATAAATTTGGCCCAAATCCAAATTTGCAAAATGATAATTATGCCCCCCTATTGGGGCTTGACTTTTATTGTGTTCAGTGCTGGGCAGGTGGGCCACATATGGTTGTAACCTGTTTGGGAACCACTGAAGGTTTCCTTATTTGTGTGGTATGAACAGAAGTCTGTTGTTGCATACGAGTTGGCAAAAATGAAATTTATAATGTCTTGTGATGTGATTACCGTCACCTTCGAAGAACATCATCTCTTCCAATCACTTACTTCTTGTGAGATAGCTTGTGATGGATCTAACCAGCATATTAAAAGCACAATAATCACTTTGTTGAGCATCTATCCCAATTTGCTATCTTTGTTGAAGGTTCAAAACTCTTGTTCTCCAATCTGCACAAATTAGTAGCATCATCACCAACTCTCATCGCTAAAAATGACGCACCTAGACTCATTCCTTGCTAGCTGTCAAATCAAGAAAGAAAGACGGGGTGAATCTTGCCCAAGATGTGCTAAACTAATAGAATCTTGCCCAAGATGTGCTAAATCTTGCCACTCCTCATTGGTTGCTTTCCATAATAGATTACCACTCTTGGGACACAAGGCGTGTTGTTCTAGCCTAAAACCATCCAAATAGCCCTCTTATGTCTCTAAATCTTGACCAATTCCTACAACCATTCTCAACCTATTTCTTTGATCTCTTCCAACTCTTCCACTTGTCATTCTTCTTGCAACAATACGGTTATTATTGGTGATAAAATCACAGTCCTTCGCCAGATTTTCTTTGTGCCACTCAAGTCCCACCAAGATGGCTAACATCACCGCCTTTGAGAGTTCGTTGTTGCTTGGATGGGGAAATAGAAAATCCTAAAGAAAAGAGATTGAGGAAAGGGAGGTAGGCTGAGCTGGTGATTAGCAAAAAAGTCAAAGCAAGGGGAGCTAAAAAAATTAGGGGGTTAAAATATCATTTCCTTTTATGTCTCTAAAACTTGACCTATTCCTACAAACCTCTTTTACCTCTTTCAACCCTTCCTCTTATGATTCCTCTTTCAACAATACCCTTGATTGTATTGGTGATAAAATCATAGTCCTTTGCCAGCTTCTCTTTGTGCCAATCAAGCCCAACAAAGATGGCAAATATCAGCGTCTTTGCGAGTTAATTGTTGCTTGAATGGGGCAAATAGAAAATTCTAAAGAAAAGAAATGAGGAAGGGAAGCTAGGCTAGGTTAGTGATTGCCAAAAAAGACAAAGCAAGGGAAACAAAAAAAAATTCGGGATTAAAGTCATTTAATATTTTACATATTTATCATGTTGACATAGGGAAATGATACCAGCAATCGCTTTACGCTTATCTGGTTAAGTGCTATCAACCATAGTTTCAAAACTGCCCCGTGTCATCGTGAACTTGCTTGAGTCAACTCCCTTTTACCTTGTCTGCCTTCTTGTCGAAGTCTGTGTTTTGCCCAACAAAGTCAATCAAAACTTCGTTGACTCTTATGACTGCATCAACAGAGAACTCAGTCGCGTCAAGTAAATTAGGATTTGCTCTGGCTTCTTTTTAACCCGCATCCACGTTTTGAAACAATGCTATCAAAAACTAATTGAATACATGTTTAATATAGGGACGAATGCCGTTATCGAGATAAAAAAGTGTCGATGTCATTTCCCACACATATATTCGATTAGTCTTTGCACTTTCATTTCACAAATGAACTTACTTACGAGTACATTATTGCCAATTCCAAAAAATGTTTTTCAAACAAGTAGTAATGATCCTAGTGACAAAACATGAATTTTCTTCCAGGAGTCCATACTCATTTTGTGGTATGATCCTAGCAAAGAAACACAATTTCTAACAAGGAGCAATTGAGTACTTCTAATGAGAACGCCAAGCAATGACACCAAGTTCAGCTAACAAGCCTATCTAATACTTGGCAATGCTCTCTAGTAACTAGTCGACCTTTTGACAGTTTGTTTGCCGATAGAAATTAAACTTAAAATGACTCGTAACGAGATGGAGGTCTAATCACTCGCTTCTCACACATTTTCACATGTTATTGTAGCATGATAAGAAATAACATGATACAATTAGATTTTCAGAATGCCATTCAAAAAAAAAAATTACAGAATTATGATTATTAGTGTATTGAATGTAGTACATGGTTGGAAATTTTGGGTGTGTAAAATGCATATTGCTCTTTGTTGTCGTTTACATTTATATGCATTAAGGTTTTGCTTTGATATCAGTTGTTTTGACATGGTAAGGAAGTAAAATATTGAGTCCTTAGTTGTAAATTTCGTTTCGGTTGCCATTTCGTTTTGGCGACGGAATGGAACTTTTTGATCATTTCAATAATTTCTTTTTGTGTTCGATTGAAACTTTTCCTTCCGCTACGATGAGGGATTTTTTAATACTTAAAAATATGAAAAAGTCCAAAAAAATCTGAAATTGTTAGAAAAATATATGAAACAATTAAAAATATGAAAAAGTCCAAAAAAATCTGAAATTGTTAGAAAAATATATGAAACAATTAACTGATCCAAATATGTAAAAGATCCAACATTTACTTAAAGGAAAATCACCATCAGCTGAAATGCCTTTGTTGACCTATATATTGACCAGGACACAATTTCAAAGACCAAATTATGAGATTTTTTTACCCATCTTTTGGGATTTAATAATGTTTGGGCATGTATGAATTTTTAAAATTGGAAAAATACCATATCGTTTGGAAGTTAAGATTTTGACCCTGACCGATTTTTTCAAATTTTGTACTAGAACTGGAAATTTTGGGGTGAAATCCGGAGTTTCAAATTTTCAAGGAGAGTAGAAGAAAAAATGATTTAATTTCCAAATTTCCAAATTTAGGGTGAAATCCGGAATTTCGTCCATTTCAAAAGAAATTTTGGATTTCGGAAAATTTTGTCTGAAATTTCCGTAATCCACCGAAACCTGGAACGAAACGGTATTTATCAGTGTTTAAAAACTTGTTGACTCAACTCGGAACTCGCGCAAGTCGACTCCTTTTTAGCTTGGCGGTGTTTGTAGACACCCCATTTTGTTTTGTTTTAATCAACAAAGAAGTTAGTGTTCTTGTTATCAGTCTCCTTTAGTGTTTTCCATTCCCGTGTCCGCTCCTCTTGTTTTCTCGATCTTTTTGGTTATTTTTGTCATGTTTTGTGTCGTCCTGATAATTGTTGAGAAAGGTTATTCCCAAGAATCCGAGCAAGAGAGAATTTGGATCCGATTGATGGGCCCGTCTTGAGCATTTGTTTAGATTTGGATCAAACAGGGTGGCCCGCGCATTGTTTTAGTGAAAAATGAGTTTTGAACCTACTTCGATCCAACACCTAAAGATGATCATCAAGAGAACGGTCAAGATCTCAGAGAAGTCGTTTTAACAACCAATTTTGTTACGATCATCAGGTTGAGTTACTCGGATCAGCCCATTGAAATGATTTAGGAGGACACAACCTACTTAGGTAGGGGACCCATCAATTGGATGGTCTGGATCGTCATAGAGGAATGATTTAAGGGGGCACAACCAATTTACATTGCGACCCACCATTTGAACGGTCAAGATCATCAATTGTCGCCCATCAAATGGACGGTTCGGATCATCAAATGGGAGTGATTTAAAAATGGGGTAACATATTCACATTTTGATCTATTGGATGGTTTGGATCAGCCCATAGGATTGATTAGTGGAGCACAAATTAAATCACATCGCAGCCCACTATTTGAACGGTCAAGATCATCAATTGTCGCCCATCAAATGGACGGTTCGGATCATCAAATGGGAGTGATTTAAAAATGGGGTAACATATTCACATTTTGATCTATTGGATGGCTTGGATCAGCCCATAGGATTGATTAGCGGAGCACAAATTAAATCACATTGTTGCCCATCAAATGAACGGTTCCGATCATACTTTGGAGTGGGGCATATGATTTTATGCACAATTGGGAATTTGGTCACATATGGGACCCACTTGGGTTATCTTTTACCTACTCAAAAGGACTTTAAAAAAACATGCATGGGGCCACACACATGTCAAAATTCAATGTCCACAATGGTGGCCACCTACCATGGAATATGTCCACAATGGTGGCCACCTACCATGGAATAAGTCCACAATGGTGGCCACCACCCTCCCATTCCTTTGCTATAAATGGTTCAATGAGGGTGAGTAAGAGGGACAACTCATTTCTCTTCTATGATGTGTTCTAACAAAGTTGCTATACCCCTCTCTTAAAAACAAAAACCCTTTCTCTCTCTCTCTCTCCCCATTCAAAGTGAGGAGAACAAAGAAGAAGAAAAAAAAAGATCAAGAGGAAGAAGAGCGGAAGCGATCGCACATAGGCGGGATTCTCGTGTTTTTTTCGGCTTTTGGATTCGGCAAGGAACTCATCACAGGTAGGTACACTGTTCTCGGAATTTTTCAGAATTATTTGGTATACATGATTTTTAACGAAGAAAACTAAAAGATATACTAAACAGATTCCAAAAATACTGAAATTTCGTGGGAAAATAATATGTTACTGATTCATTTTACCATGAATTTGTAAAGATTTTTGGAGTTTATTTGGTATATTATTTAATGTTTTCTTTGAAAACTATCAGATTTTAGGATAATTTGTACTAACATCAGATCATCATTAAAATTCATAAACTTTTTACAGAAGTCTTATATTTCACATTTCTTTCTGCTGTAAAAGTTTCAAGTGATTTGGATCTGGTTTCATGTGTGGTGTAGTGTTAATTCATAATCTGGGCTGAAAATTGAAAAATCCGAAGTCAGTAGTAAATAATTTCTAAAATTCATGAAAATCTCACTGCATGCTATTTATATTCATATCTTATTTCTGTAGAAATTTCATAGAATTTAGATTTATATTTCTACTAGTTTCTGTGTTAATTGTGCAATCTGGTCATTTAATTGTTTAATCAAGATTAAATGTGAAATTAATGTAAAAATCTGCAAAACTCATACAGTAAGCTACATACATTCCCATATTGCTGCTGTAAAAAGTTCAACTTATTTCGAATTTGTTTGCAATAATTTCACTTGTAAAATCACTCATATGCTTAAAATTGATAAAATCCATTGAAAATTCGAAATTAATTAAAAATCATTGTGAAAATTTCCAAAGAACTTTAAAATTCTGTCACATGTTCACTCCTTAATCCATTGAAACAGAAATTTTAGGATCTTTAGATTTCCCTGGAAAAATGGCCAGTGTATCCATAATCGTATCCCAATTGCAATCAATCTTTGACAATTTGAATATTTAAGCTATAACATGCTATTGGCTCCGAGGTTACTGTCCACGGAAATCCTGAGATTTGCCAGGCAATAAGATGCTATAACCTAAGTACTAAATTGCACAAGGAAAGAGCGCACGATTCCCTCCTTTGGATGCCATTCTGGGCCGAAATTGGTGAACCCTAGAACCATTGATATTCCTTAAGTGTCCAAAAACTGAAAATCCTTAAAATCTGAAATTCGTTAACCTCAAGAACTCAAATCGATTTATCTTGTGTCTTTCGGAACCATTGGATCATGGTTTCCGATCTAAGAACCATTAGAGCCCAATTTAGGAACCCTGGTGTCAGGTCGTGTCCTAGGTTTTAGGGAGTCCTAGAGTTAGGAGTCCAGCCTCATCACGAACGTTTGTTATGTATAACAACCGTGCCATAGGTCTAGTCACACTAGTCACCCAATCTTTCCTTAAGACAAGCCTAGTAAACTAGGATGTAGGCAAACCTGCATTAGTCTAAGGAACAATTTGCATTTAGATAAGAATCATATAGCATCTCAGATGAAATCCTAAGATAATAAAATCCTCAACTTGAATTAAATAACTTCTCTCAAAACTGTTGAAACAGTCAATTCTGTCTAGGTCGGTGTCCTAGTTGAGTTAGGCATAAGTAGCTTAGCTTAGGTGCACCGAACTACGTCGACTCTGATCCCAGTGAGGCTTGGGTACGTAGGCAGCTTGGATGTCTGATGGCATACCACCCGCGAGTCGGCACCACAAACAAATTGTGGTGTTTTGTATATTAATTTTCTTGTAAATGCTTAATCAAATCACTTAGGACTTTCCATGAAATTAGAATTTTAGGAGAACTTTCACTTAGATTGAATCCAGACAAATTAATAAATCAAGATACACATTTAGGATTCACATTGAAATTAGATCATAGGATGCATGTCACTTAGTTCGCACATTAACATAGAGTTGAATGAGCCATTTAAAATAAATTTAAAAGAGTTAGCTTTTGGAATCGAAGACCGATTATCGGGCAAGAATGGTGCATGTGGTGGATAACTCCCCATACCTTCCATTCTCGTAACCAGGTAGCGAGTCTAGATTTCTGGTTAATTACGGGTCCTAGATCCCACATCTAGGTGGCGACTCTGTCAGTCTCTTTCGTGTGGAATTCGGATTGCCTTAGTGATCCCAAGTTCACAGGAAAGATTAATTCAAATCAATAATAAAATGCACACGCCAATCGCGTGGATACGAGAGACCAAGAGAAGAGAGCGCGGCGGCTCGCCCCACGCCCCTCTCGCGGGATCAGGGTACCACAGTCTGGCGACTCTGCTGGGGATCACCTAACTTCATTAAAATTCCAAAAGATAATTCATTTGAATTTAATTTAACTGGCTCATAAGAACTCTATCTCTTGTATACTTGTCAGATTAGTTTGTCTTGTTTTATTCTCTCATCACATTTTACTCGAACTTAATTTAACAAAACCTGAAGGCATCATAGATTGCGCGAACTTATTGCACACACTTACATCACTTGCATCTAAACCCTTGCATCTCACGTGCACACACGTCCTATTTTAGGAACCCGGAGTGTTATCTAGCATGGTTGACTGGGATTTCATCACCTGGTGCCTCTGTGCTAGAGAAGCATTCCACCCTTAGCCTGGTACCTTTATGGTACGTAAACGGATCTCTTGTTCACGTACTGATACGCCGGACACTGGTACAGTATATCGAACATGGATTCGCGCTAAGGGAACTCTTGGCCTTACCCCTAGATTAACCCACACATGCATGTAGTATACGAACACATGTGCATCACATGTGTGAGCCTAGTTTAGGATATCCTACCCATTTGTGTCTAGATTAGACCGTAGTCCATCTTCCAATGGCTACGATCGGTCCTAGGTACACAAACAAAGTCATGAGTTGAGATCCTATCTCCACTCCGCTAGATTAGGATTAGGGTTGATGCCTTCAGGTAACACTGATAAAATGTGTGAAGAATAAAAACTTTCCCTTTGGGGTTAGGATATAAATCCCATCATTTCCAAAGATCTCATAGGATTAGTCATTCATGATCTATCCGTTGAAAGTAATCCTATGCAATCTCATCTTTTGATCATGTGTCTATCATTCGTCTTTTGTGGGATTCGATTGTGTCTTCATTGGCGGAAATTGTGTCTCAATCATTTGATCGTGCAATCTTGATGATCCAATCTTGCCTGTACCCTTGATCTCTTCCTCCTCTAGGGGCTACCTTTTTCAAGAATATTTCTGCTAAATCCTTCAGAGTTTACTCTCATAATCCTTGAACTAAGGGCATTCCCCTATGCGAATCTGTCATCATTGTCATGTCTTGGTCCTTTAGGATTCATTCTATTATCCCAATTACTTGCTTAAATGTGTAATATTTTTCAGTCATTGAGAAGAAACACTCCATGAATGTCAAGCTCATATACCTCGTGTTCATTATTTCCATGACAGAGCAGTAAACACCATAGCTAACCCTGCTACTCCTTGGGTTCGGATTTCTTCACGGTTAAAGAGAAAATCTGTCTCTCCGCCACCTTCCCTGAGAATCCCAGCATCTCCTTCTTTCTCAACCTCATCTTCGCCAATGGCAGACAACCAAGATGGTCTTCCACCCGCTGCCATTATCGATACTCTTACCTTGATTCTCCAGCAGCTTCAAGAACTCAAAGAAGAGAACCGAGTTATCAAGGCCCAGCTTTCTGAAAAGTTGGGGCCATCGTTGTCCAAAGATAAAGGGTCCATGCACCATACAGTTACTTCAGCCGCACCTGCCCAGCCAGTGTTCATTCCTATCCCTGACAAAACTGAAGAAGATTTTGAAAAAGAGCAGTACAGCGAAAATCGCAGCAGGCCTTCTCAGTCCATGGTTGATAAAGTAGTTATGGAGAAATTAGAAAGTCTTACCAGGAAGGTTCAGGACATTCAGTTTCAAGACCAAGGTGGTTTCAATCCGAGTGATCTCACACTGTTCCCAGAAATCCGTCTCCCAGCCAATTTTCAAATGCCGGACTTTGATAAATATGATGGTGTGGGTTGTCCAATCACACATTTGCAAATGTTCACCATCATGTGTCAGCCTCAAGGCTTATCTTCTGAGCAAATGGCTCAATTGTTCCCGGTTTCCCTGACCAAGGTTGCCAGGAGGTGGTTCATGGTCTTGGACAAGACTCGTTACAAGACATGGAAGGATATCGGCGAGCAATTCATCAGGCAGTTCAAATATGATGATGGTACAGAAATCACTAGAAAGGATTTGGAAAGGACCAAGCAAGACTCGAGGGAGTCCTTCCTAATTTTTGTGAAAAGATGGAGGAGAACAGCAGCGCAGATGATGGAGCGCCCTTCTGAGGAAGAGCAGGTCCAAATAATCATGAAAAATATTTCCCCCCAGCTCCAGTATCACATGTCGTTGCAGTATTATCCGGACTTCAAACACTTTATCGTGGCAGGCACCCAAATAGAGGAGGCTATGGCTCAAGGTGTGTTCAACCGAAGTAACCCGAATACCAGAGAATTCAGGAAGCCTCCATCAGCTGAAATTAATAACCTTTCCCGCTCCAAGCCTCAGCCTTCAAAACCTCAGAACCCCATGGTGATGGATTATACCCAACTTGCTGTCGCACCTCGGCCACAGGCCCAGACAGAATTTACCCCTCTCCCTCTTCCACCATCTGAGATACTCAAGGAGTGTCTAGCCTCAGGTCGCATAATCCTGCCCGACATTAGGGCTCTTCCCAATCCTTTACCAGCAAATTGGCGAACAGATCAACACTGCGAATACCATAGAAATTCCGGCCATCTCACTGATAATTGCATCGCCCTAAAATTCAGGATCCAGAGGTTGCTCGACAACAAAGATCTTGTGTTCGAGCCAAAACCCGATAACTCATTACCTGGTCATGCAAACCCTGCTGATGCTGTTAATGCTATAACCATAGGGGACCCAAAATTTGATCCTCTCACTCTTATCTGTGCCTTAGAACCTACCTTTGAAACGTCTGGGTCGGAACCTTTTGAAGAAGAGGAAGATGCAGACAGTGGAGATGTTCTAGTAGCTGCTATCCCGATACGAGCCAGCCTTCGCCGAGCCTTCAACGCCAAACGGTTGCAGCAGTTAAAGTTTTAGTCACTTACTATTTTATGTTGAGTCAGTCATCATGGTCAGTATAATTGTTGAGTCCGGTCTTACAGTTCAAGGTCAATGCCTAGTCCAGGCAAGTTATCTTCTGTTTCTCTTTAGAGTTGTGAATCCTGAGCATGTTCAGGATAGGTCGTCAAATGTAATAGCTTTTCTTTAAATAAAAATTTCAGTTCCAAATCCTTAATGTAATTCACTTGTGTCTGTTTCTTAAGTATGCTTCTGATCTTAAAGTAAGACTCCCTCCTCAAATGAGAACAAAATTGACGAAACTCCACTTGAGTCAGCAATTACTTGAACAAGAGGAGGAGCGCCAATCCCAACCTTTCAAAGATGAAATTGAAATGATAAACATTGGCACTGAAACTTTGATTCAGTGAATACCGATTGAAAATACATTACCCTCTGAAGAGTGTGAAGAATTATTTCAAGAATAAGAAGATTGTCTAGAAAAGCTACAACCAATACCAGGGGCAAGACATGGATGGAAAGCTCAAAGAAAATGAAGAAAGTGAGAAGATATATGCTATACAAGGGGCATAGAGTGGAAACAACTTTCATATTTTCAATCAATGACCTTGGTTCTCAAATTCATAACATAAAGCCAACAAATTCAAGATAAGAAGTTCAAGAGCAAGCATTGAAAAGTGATCATCAGATATCAAGAGTACGAATCCATAGATGGAGGATGTCAAAGAACAAGTTTCGCTCTATGAAAGTCTAAAGCACGCTTTAGAATCTTGGAAAAAGAAGATCCATTATCTCTTACCTGGAAATGCCGTCAAACTCCGTGAAAAAAAAAACAACAAAAAAAGAAAAAGAAAAAAAGAAAAAAATAATCACTACCAGACGGACTCTAGTAACCCAGATCGATTCCCAATCTGAACATCGAAAGGCCTCATTTGGCCGATTAAATCCCAAAATCAGAACCCAATGTCAAAAGAATACCGGTTTGCAAACCCTTCGAGCCTGAATAAAATTTTCTTGAAAACCCATCAAAGCAGGGGCATTTCCCCGAACTACGCGAGACCTGATCCCTATACTGGGGTACGTAGGCAACTCGGTTGAACCGAGTTCGGTCGATTCAAAAAGGAAAAGAAATTCAATCCTTTCAAAAAAAAAAGAGGGACAAGTTCCAAAAGAAGAGAAGTTAATTGTTCCAGAAAGAAAAGAAAAAAGGAAAAAAAATCAATTAACCTTCAAACAATTTATCTTCAAACTAGGGGCATTCGCCCTGAACTACACACGACCTGATTCCTACCTTGGGATATGTAGGCGACCTGTTCACAGGTTCGGTCGAAATCTTTGTTGAGCCTTAAGCCATTCTTTGAAAAGCCCTATCCTACCTATAAAAGTCCTTCTGGTGTTCAGAACTAATGAGCTAGGTCCTGAGATACAATAAAAAAATGAAATGATGATGAATAAGAAAAATAACGGAGTTTGAAGATCTGCTAGACTGAAAACCTGAAAGGGCGGTCTAGGCAAAATTTAAGATCATTCCCCTGCTAAGTTGAAAACCCGAAAGGGCGGCTTAGGCAAAAGCTAAGGGGATAGCCTGCTGGATCAAAAACCTAGAAAGGTGGTTCAGGCAAAAGTTAAGGCTAGCGCGGTCCGCCAAGTTAAAAACCCTGAAGAGGTAACTTGGTCACGGTAAGAGAATCAGTATAAGAAGGCTACAGCCGGTATCAAGACTGAAGATCAACTGAAATTCAAGCAAATCCAAGTGATATCCTCAAAACTGGGGGCATTGAAGCTAAGCAATCTTAGGGGGCGTAATTAAATCCTTGAGGCATTACTGTTTTAAGGAAAAAGTCCAGTGTTTACCAATTGAAAAACTATTCCTCGAAAGGATAGACTTACCAAACAAAATATTAACTAAGTCAGAAGCATCACTGTGTTTGTCAGTATAGTCAGTCAATCTTTGTTATTCTAAGTTCACTCCTTCAGGGCTGCTCAATCCTTTGAGTAGTGCCTTTCATCTAAGTTTTCTCTTTAGAAAGAGTCAATCGTCGTTCTTATGTCCAAATGATGTAACTGTCTTGGTGAAGGAGGCCCGGCCTAGGCAGCTCCCTGCAATTATACCTGAAAGGGTTCGAGAATCTAGTCAAACAGCTACATTTCAAATAAGATCAACTCAGAAGAGTTCAGAAGTAGAAACATCAGAAAGCCCAACTTCCGTAAAAAGATCATACCCCAGGAAGGCACCTTAAGCTTAGAAGAGCCCCAGATGTAATGGTGGTTGAGCAAATTTCTCAGAAAGATGAACCATTAAAATTCAGGATTTCCTTCCAGTTAGTTAAATACTATCCTGGTCAAAAAAATGTTTATCTAAACACCTGTCAAGAGGCAAATCCCACTTTTCCATGATTATATCCAAGAGAGCCGTTGTTCTAAATTACCAATCTCAAATGTCTTGTTCAAAGTTTCAGTTATCAAAATCCCCAGAAGACAAGACTAGCAGTCTCTTTGAGAAAAATCTCGTTGAAGTTTCATAAAGGTATTCCTGATCCATTCTTGTTCGTAATGATTCTTCGTTCCTAAGGTTTGCTGTTTCATCTTTCGGCAAAATCTTAGTTTCCAATATCTTTGTCAGGCACGATCTATAATGTCCCCGATTTCATTAAGTTCAAAAATTAAAAAAAATAAAAAAATAAAAAATTCATCAAATCAAATCCCAATTCAAAAAAAAATAAAAATCCAATCCTACGTCAAATTCAAATTCATGGAAAATCTCTAAATTCTTCGAGCCCGTTTGTGAACGATGCCTTTTTTCTCGATGCCATTTGTGAATGGTCTCGTCTTCTCCTTGAGCCCGTTTACGGACGGTACCTCATTTCCCAAAAATAAAAAATTTAGCAAATCCAAATCCTTAACTAAAAAAAAAAATCCAATCCTACGAAAAATCTCATGTCCTCTTTGAGCCCGTTTGTGAACGGTGCCTCTTTTCTCGAGGCCATTTGTGAATGGTCTCGTCTTCTCCTTGAGCCCGTTTGCGGACGGTGCCACATTTCCCAAAAATACAAAAAAATAAAATAAAAATAATAAAAAATTTATCAAATCCAAATCCTTAATTCAAAAAAAAAAAAATCCAATCCTACGAAAAATCTCATGTCCTCTTTGAGCCCGTTTGTGAACGGTGCCTCTTTTCTCGAGGCCATTTGTGAATGGTCTCGTCTTCTCCTTGAGCCCGTTTACGGACGGTACCTCATTTCCCAAAAATAAAAAATTTATCAAATCCAAATCCTTAATTCAAAAAAATCCAATCCTACGACAAATTCAAGTTCATAAAAATTCTCTAAATTCTTCGAGCCCATTTGTGAATGGGGCCTCGTTTCTCGAGTCCATTTGTGAATGGTCTCGTCTTCTCCTTGAATCCGTTTGTGAACGGTGTCTCATTCTCTGAGTCCATTTGGAATGGTCTCATGCCCTCTTTGAGCCCTTTTGTGAAAGGTTCTTCATTTCTCGAGTCCATTTGTGAATGGTCTTCTCCTTGAACCCGTTTGTGAACGGTGTCTCATTCTCTGAGTCCATTTGGAATGGTCTCATGTCCTCTTTGAGCCCTTTTGTGAAATGTTCTTCATTTCTCGAGTTCATTTGTGAATGGTCTCGTCTTCTCCTTGAACCCGTTTGTGAACGGTGTCTCATTCTTTGAGTCCATTTGTGAATGGTCTCATGTCCTCTTTCAGCCCTTTTGTGAAAGGTACCTCATTTCTCGAGTCCATTTGTGAATGGTCTCGTCTTCTCCATGAACCCGTTTGTGAACGGTGTCTCATTCTCTGAGTCCATTTGTGAATGGTCTCATGTCCTCTTTGATCCCTTTTGTGAAAGGTGCTTCATTTCTCGAGTCCATTTGTGAATGGTCTCGTCTTCTCCTTGAACCCGTTTGTGAACGGTGTCTCATTTTCTGAGTCCATTTGTGAATGGTCTCATGTCCTCTTTGAGCCCTTTTGTGAAAGGTGCCTCATTTCTCGAGTCCATTTGTGAATGGTCTCGTCTTCTCCTTGAACCCGTTTGTGAACGGTGTCTCATTTTCTGAGTCCATTTGTGAATGGTCTCAGGTCCTCTTTGAGCCCTTTTGTGAAAGGTGCCTCATTTCTCGAGTCCATTTGTGAATGGTCTCGTCTTCTCCTTGAACCCGTTTGTGAACGGTGTCTCATTTTCTGAGTCCATTTGTGAATGGTCTCAGGTCCTCCTTGAGCCCGTTTGTGAACGGTGCCTCATTTCTCGAGTCCATTTGTGAATGGTCTCGTCTTTTCTTTGAACCCGTTTGTGAACGGTGCCTCATTTCTCGAGTCCATTTGCGAATGGTCTCGTCTTCTCCTTGAGCCCGCTTGTGAGCGGTATCTCATTCTCTCGTTGCCCGTTTGTGAGCGGCACCGCAGCGGGATTTTTTTTATTGCATTCCAATTCTAGGACTTCGTTTAGGGTCTTGCATTAGGTAGTAAATGTTTGCGTCGGTTCCGTTTTGTGTAGAGTCCTTTGTCGATTAAAGCTACGCAAAATGGTTCTGTCATTTTTAACTTTGGTATTCAATGACTACGTCATCTCTACCAAAGAGGGGCATCTGTAGACACCCCATTTTGTTTTGTTTTAATCAACAAAGAAGTTAGTGTTCTTGTTATCAGTCTCCTTTAGTGTTTTCCATTCCCGTGTCCGCTCCTCTTGTTTTCTCGATCTTTTTGGTTATTTTTGTCATGTTTTGTGTCGTCCTGATAATTGTTGAGAAAGGTTATTCCCAAGAATCCGAGCAAGAGAGAATTTGGATCCGATTGATGGGCCCGTCTTGAGCATTTGTTTAGATTTGGATCAAACAGGGTGGCCCGCGCATTGTTTTAGTGAAAAATGAGTTTTGAACCTACTTCGATCCAACACCTAAAGATGATCATCAAGAGAACGGTCAAGATCTCAGAGAAGTCGTTTTAACAACCAATTTTGTTACGATCATCAGGTTGAGTTACTCGGATCAGCCCATTGAAATGATTTAGGAGGACACAACCTACTTAGGTAGGGGACCCATCAATTGGATGGTCTGGATCGTCATAGAGGAATGATTTAAGGGGGCACAACCAATTTACATTGCGACCCACCATTTGAACGGTCAAGATCATCAATTGTCGCCCATCAAATGGACGGTTCGGATCATCAAATGGGAGTGATTTAAAAATGGGGTAACATATTCACATTTTGATCTATTGGATGGTTTGGATCAGCCCATAGGATTGATTAGTGGAGCACAAATTAAATCACATCGCAGCCCACTATTTGAACGGTCAAGATCATCAATTGTCGCCCATCAAATGGACGGTTCGGATCATCAAATGGGAGTGATTTAAAAATGGGGTAACATATTCACATTTTGATCTATTGGATGGCTTGGATCAGCCCATAGGATTGATTAGCGGAGCACAAATTAAATCACATTGTTGCCCATCAAATGAACGGTTCCGATCATACTTTGGAGTGGGGCATATGATTTTATGCACAATTGGGAATTTGGTCACATATGGGACCCACTTGGGTTATCTTTTACCTACTCAAAAGGACTTTAAAAAAACATGCATGGGGCCACACACATGTCAAAATTCAATGTCCACAATGGTGGCCACCTACCATGGAATATGTCCACAATGGTGGCCACCTACCATGGAATAAGTCCACAATGGTGGCCACCACCCTCCCATTCCTTTGCTATAAATGGTTCAATGAGGGTGAGTAAGAGGGACAACTCATTTCTCTTCTATGATGTGTTCTAACAAAGTTGCTATACCCCTCTCTTAAAAACAAAAACCCTTTCTCTCTCTCTCTCTCCCCATTCAAAGTGAGGAGAACAAAGAAGAAGAAAAAAAAAGATCAAGAGGAAGAAGAGCGGAAGCGATCGCACATAGGCGGGATTCTCGTGTTTTTTTCGGCTTTTGGATTCGGCAAGGAACTCATCACAGGTAGGTACACTGTTCTCGGAATTTTTCAGAATTATTTGGTATACATGATTTTTAACGAAGAAAACTAAAAGATATACTAAACAGATTCCAAAAATACTGAAATTTCGTGGGAAAATAATATGTTACTGATTCATTTTACCATGAATTTGTAAAGATTTTTGGAGTTTATTTGGTATATTATTTAATGTTTTCTTTGAAAACTATCAGATTTTAGGATAATTTGTACTAACATCAGATCATCATTAAAATTCATAAACTTTTTACAGAAGTCTTATATTTCACATTTCTTTCTGCTGTAAAAGTTTCAAGTGATTTGGATCTGGTTTCATGTGTGGTGTAGTGTTAATTCATAATCTGGGCTGAAAATTGAAAAATCCGAAGTCAGTAGTAAATAATTTCTAAAATTCATGAAAATCTCACTGCATGCTATTTATATTCATATCTTATTTCTGTAGAAATTTCATAGAATTTAGATTTATATTTCTACTAGTTTCTGTGTTAATTGTGCAATCTGGTCATTTAATTGTTTAATCAAGATTAAATGTGAAATTAATGTAAAAATCTGCAAAACTCATACAGTAAGCTACATACATTCCCATATTGCTGCTGTAAAAAGTTCAACTTATTTCGAATTTGTTTGCAATAATTTCACTTGTAAAATCACTCATATGCTTAAAATTGATAAAATCCATTGAAAATTCGAAATTAATTAAAAATCATTGTGAAAATTTCCAAAGAACTTTAAAATTCTGTCACATGTTCACTCCTTAATCCATTGAAACAGAAATTTTAGGATCTTTAGATTTCCCTGGAAAAATGGCCAGTGTATCCATAATCGTATCCCAATTGCAATCAATCTTTGACAATTTGAATATTTAAGCTATAACATGCTATTGGCTCCGAGGTTACTGTCCACGGAAATCCTGAGATTTGCCAGGCAATAAGATGCTATAACCTAAGTACTAAATTGCACAAGGAAAGAGCGCACGATTCCCTCCTTTGGATGCCATTCTGGGCCGAAATTGGTGAACCCTAGAACCATTGATATTCCTTAAGTGTCCAAAAACTGAAAATCCTTAAAATCTGAAATTCGTTAACCTCAAGAACTCAAATCGATTTATCTTGTGTCTTTCGGAACCATTGGATCATGGTTTCCGATCTAAGAACCATTAGAGCCCAATTTAGGAACCCTGGTGTCAGGTCGTGTCCTAGGTTTTAGGGAGTCCTAGAGTTAGGAGTCCAGCCTCATCACGAACGTTTGTTATGTATAACAACCGTGCCATAGGTCTAGTCACACTAGTCACCCAATCTTTCCTTAAGACAAGCCTAGTAAACTAGGATGTAGGCAAACCTGCATTAGTCTAAGGAACAATTTGCATTTAGATAAGAATCATATAGCATCTCAGATGAAATCCTAAGATAATAAAATCCTCAACTTGAATTAAATAACTTCTCTCAAAACTGTTGAAACAGTCAATTCTGTCTAGGTCGGTGTCCTAGTTGAGTTAGGCATAAGTAGCTTAGCTTAGGTGCACCGAACTACGTCGACTCTGATCCCAGTGAGGCTTGGGTACGTAGGCAGCTTGGATGTCTGATGGCATACCACCCGCGAGTCGGCACCACAAACAAATTGTGGTGTTTTGTATATTAATTTTCTTGTAAATGCTTAATCAAATCACTTAGGACTTTCCATGAAATTAGAATTTTAGGAGAACTTTCACTTAGATTGAATCCAGACAAATTAATAAATCAAGATACACATTTAGGATTCACATTGAAATTAGATCATAGGATGCATGTCACTTAGTTCGCACATTAACATAGAGTTGAATGAGCCATTTAAAATAAATTTAAAAGAGTTAGCTTTTGGAATCGAAGACCGATTATCGGGCAAGAATGGTGCATGTGGTGGATAACTCCCCATACCTTCCATTCTCGTAACCAGGTAGCGAGTCTAGATTTCTGGTTAATTACGGGTCCTAGATCCCACATCTAGGTGGCGACTCTGTCAGTCTCTTTCGTGTGGAATTCGGATTGCCTTAGTGATCCCAAGTTCACAGGAAAGATTAATTCAAATCAATAATAAAATGCACACGCCAATCGCGTGGATACGAGAGACCAAGAGAAGAGAGCGCGGCGGCTCGCCCCACGCCCCTCTCGCGGGATCAGGGTACCACAGTGTTCCGCGTTGCACCACATCCGCATTCCGTGTTTTGCCCTACAGAGTCAATAAAAACTCCTTTGACCCTCCTGTGTTATGAGCACGTCTACTGCGTCCTTGGCCGCGTCCGTGCCGAGTCAACAAGTATTTTTTTTGTAATCTACCGAAACCCGGAACAAAACGGTATTTATCAGTGTTTAAAAACTTGTTGACTCGACTCGGAACTCGCCCAAGTCGACTCCTTTTTAGCTTGGCGGTGTTCCTCGTTGCACCACATCCGCATTCCGCGTTTTGCCCTACAGAGTCAATAAAAACTCCTTTAACCCTCCTGAGTTATGACCACGTCAACCACGTTCTCGGCCGCGTCGGTGCCGAGTCAACAAGTATTTTTCTTGGCCGCATTCTACGTCACATCCGCATTTTTAAACACTGGTATTTATACCCATTTTGTTCCAGTTTTCGGCCAGAAACAAAAAGTTTCGCCCATATTGGGCGAAACGAAATGAAATTTACAATAGTGATTGAGTCTGCTTATTGGTACTACTATATGTATTTTATTTTATTAATGTTTCAAATTGTGCAGGGAGGTAACATGCATGCTGAGGATATTAAGAGGTCTTCCAAAAGGCCTGATCTTAAAGCAGTTACAAAGGCAAGTCTACAAGTTTCTATTTGTAGTTTGTAAGTTTATATATGTGTGTGTGGTTGTTTGTTTGTCTATATCTGTTTCCTAGGGTCTTATACTTTTATCAAGTTGTGTCATGTTTTTACACGAATGTTATTGTTTGGTATATTGATGCTCTTGAAAACATCATTCTTGGCAGATTATCGATGATCATGCTATTCTATATCCTGAAAAAAGAATTGGTGACATTCCCGGTTGGTGGCAATTTTGGTATCCTATGTTATGGTGACAACATATTAGTATCACTTAACCATGTTAAAGCACAATCTATTGTGTTTGGGAGAGACCAATTGTTTATTACTGATTTCCAGCATTGTTCTTATTAATTTTCTATCATAAGATTCAATGCCCTGAATATATAGCCCACAAGTAATGAAATGGCTACTACTACATTCTCAAGGCTAGTATGGTTCTAAAGATTCAGATGAGCATATATGATTTCTTTTCTTCAAGATGAAAAAACATTTTCATCTTACTTTTTTGGGACATTTGTTTATTGGGGGAGTTCTTTTGCTTTGATTTGATTTTGTGGTTTGCATGGGTGAGAACTATCCATCAAGATTTGCTAGCCTTGTTTTTTAATAAAATTAGGAATTAATATTAATAATGAAAGCATTACAAAGAAAACCTCCCACAAGATCTCTCCATTAACACTCAATTTAGCCAAACAGTCCACTAAATCTTTCACACTTCTATGGATACAACTAATGTGAATATGATGATTTCTACATAATTCTCTAGCTTCATCAATATGATTAGTCACCCATCACAGATGGCATTGAAGGAGTCTCCTTCGATATACAAAACTCCATGCGTTTTTCTACTGAAGATTCTAAACACTATTATCTGAGACCGTATATCAGCTTCATTTGAATCAGTTCTTCTAATCGGGTCAAAGTAGGGCCAAACAACATTCCCATCATGGCTTCTAAAGACTCCTACTCCTGATGATCCTAAATTGCCGAGCGAACTCCTGTCAAAAATTTTTTTTAACTGCATTTATTGGGTTGCCTCTTTCCATTTGTTTTTATAGGATTCACCATCTAGGATATCATTCCATTTTGTTGTGAAGTGTTTGAAAAACATAACGGAAGAATTCTTTTCTAGCACGTGTCCAATGGATGATGTGCTCTTTAATATTTCAAATCAACTCCTTGAATGATACTTCTTTATCCTCGATAGTCCTCCCATCTCTCTCTCCCTTTCTCTATAAGCTCCATATGACTGAAAAAATTATATGCCATATCATTCTGCCTGAAGTACCCAAATAGTTGTACCTCTATCCAATGAAACATCTTCAATATAGTCTTTGTTTTGATCCATGAAAGGCCATACCATCTCATGATTCTCATCTTTGACCTTCCTTTTGGATTTGAAAACCATACTTGTTTGTCATCTTCTACATGTGGAACATAACATTTTTCAAGAATTGAGAATAGGCAGAGCAAATCATCAAACTCAACTACCTTTAGATTATGGTTGAACTTCCATCTCCATGCCCAAACTACCCTCCCTTCGGCCTCTTATAGCAAAAAGGCTGAAGGCACAATTTTGTTTTTGTCCCTTGCCAACCTAACCCACACACCTACTAAAACCTCACTCTATTCCCTTTCCAAATCATAAATCTTATCCCTTGGTTGGAGGACTCTTTCAGACTACATACAGACTTCCATACTCCCTTGCTTCCCACCCACCCCATCCCTCCCTGTACGGCTATACATTCGCGAAATAAAGAGAGGCTCTCACCCACACCGATAATTGATAAGTGAAGGAGATGTGAAAGAGAGAGTGAAATCAAAGAGTGGACGTAGCCATGATACCGTGTCCCCGATGAAGAGAGAAAACGTAAATGGTCATAGGAACACTAGCCAAATAGGAGATCGAAAGATTAGGGCATAAAAAAAGGATTGGAGCCGAAACATCGATGAAGATTTAGACCACTAGGGAAGAGAAAATAGAAAAAAGAAGAAGAAAGTCTAGAAAAAACCCTTAGAGAAGAGTTAGGGTTGTTGCCTTTAGGTTTGAGGATTTTGGGTTGTAAGAGTCTAGAGGAAGGGTTTTAGGGTTAGAGTTAGGGCTCGGCTAGGGTTTTGGGATAGGGTTTGGGGTGTGGCTGGAATGCGAGGAATCAGGGAGGAGTGGGCATGCGAGGTTAGAGGAGGGAGGAGTCAGGGAGGGGTGAGGCTGTGAGGTTGGAGGGGGCGAGGGTGAGGGTCGTGGGGGTGTAGTATAGAGCTGAGGGGTTCGAAGAGTGGCGAGAGGGGAGGGGGGTCTGCGAGGGACAGAGAGGGGATGAGGGTGAGGGTCGTCAAGGTGGAGTATAGTGGCGAGGGGTTCGTCGAGTGGCGAGGGAGGGTGGATTGGCGAGGGATTGTGGGGACAGTGAGATGGGAATGGAAGTTATGGGTGAGGATTAGGGTTGGTGGGGGTGAGGTTCGAGGAAGAAGAAGATGAGGAGGAACAATGTTGGTCCCTAGGGGATCAAAACCCTAGGGCTCTGGTTCCATGTGAAACTTCGAGTTACTCCAAAAGCTTAAGCTGATGGAGATGGCGTTATTACATTTTTTATGCTTTAACACCACCCTCATGTGTAGCCCCTCTTTATAGGGTTAGACTGCACGTGGCACATGTGGCCCCTGTTTTGGGTGTTGGCCATTACTTGTGGATTTTTTGCTATCAAGGAGGTTTGAACTCGGGACCTTTGACTCTGATACCTTGTTGAGAGAAGAGAGGAAAGAAGAATGAGAAGAAAAGGGGAGTTAGGGATGCGTTCGGTGTTCCCCTCTTTTATGTATTTATATAAAGAGAGAAAATGCAAAGACTAAATTGCCCTTAGGCATATTACATTTACACACACTTCTAACATTCTATAATGCCCACATTTCTTCTAACATATGCCCTGTTTCCACATATGATCAACCAACATATCCACAACTTCAGGCGAATTTCAGCAGAAGTAGTGGAAGACAAATGTTCTTTCCTTGAAAAAGAAAGATGCATAATAACCAATTTTAGTAATTGGACAAGCTGTTTTGTAAGCTATCTTCTTGATTAGGCGGTTAATGGAGAGATTTAGAGAAAATAAAAAGGACCTTCATATGGTTTTCATTGATTTGGAGAAAGCATATGATAGGGTTCCCAGGAGTGTTATGTGGTGGGTTCTTGAAAGGAAAAAAGTGCCTACTAAATATGTTGATGTGATTAAGGATATGTACGATGGAGTAGTAACTAGTGTCAGAACTACAAATGGAATGTCTAATGAGTTTGCAATTACAATAGGACTACACCAAGGATCAGCTCTAAGCCCTTATCTTTTTACGCTAGTTATAGATGAGCTTACGGAGGGTATCCGGGATTAGGTGCCGTGGTGTATGTTATTTGCAGATGACATAGTATTAATTGACGTAACCAAAGCAGGAGTAAATGCTAAATTAGAGTTATGGAGAACTACTTTGGAATCTAAAGGTTTTAGACTGAGGATGACTAAGACAGAATATATGGAATGCAAGTTTAGTAATGTAAGGAGGCGGGACAAGGATGTAAATATGACTGGTCAGGAGGTACCTAAGAGGGATATCTTTAGCTATCTTGGTTCAATTCTACATAAGGAAGGAGAGATTGAAGAGGATGTTAACAATAGAATAAGAGCAGGTTGGTTGAAGTGGAAGCTTGCCTCAGGAGTTCTCTGCGACCGTAAAATCCCTACCAAGTTTAAGGGAAAGTTTTATAAGACAGCTGTGAGGCCAGTAATGCTGTACGGCTCAGAATGTTGGGCCACCAAGAAGCAGCATGTGCATAAGATGAGTGTAGCGGAGATGCGATTGCTTAGATGGATGTGCGGCCACACAAGGTTAGATAGAATTAAAAATGAAGGCATTTGTAAAAAGGTGGGGGTGGCTCCAATTGAGGTGAAGATGAGAGAGCACCGCTTAAGATGGTTTAGGCATATCCAACGTAGGCCTTTGGATGCTCCGGTGAGAAGAGGCGACTCGTGCCAAATTGATGGAGTAAATAGAGGTAAGGGCAGACCGAAAACAACTTGGGTAGAAATAGTGAGGAAAGACTTGATAGCTAGGAACATAACATAGAACATGAGCTTGGATTGGATAGAATGGAAGAAAATGATCCACGTCGAAGAACCCAACTAGAACTAGGATTAGAACCGGGTAGATTTCTTTTACCTCTTCATGAATTTTTTTCTAAAGGATTCATTTAGCCGACCCCAACTATTTTGGGACAAAGGCTTTGTTGAGTTGAGTTGAGTTGAGTAAGGCAATGAGGTAGCTTAGGAACTGACGTGTTTGGAATAGAAGATGTGGGAAGTACACTTTGTAAATTCTATGGATTTTATTGATAATGATCACCTGAGGTCTAAGTAGACTTTTATTCTGTTGTTTATCTAGTATAATCCTTCCTTTAATTTTCATCACCCTGAATGACATGTTAATGCGATTGTTGAGTAAGAGATTTTACTTGAGAAGAAAAGAAATGAACACCCTTATGAAATGTTATGCCCATTGAAACATTTCATTTTTCCTTCATCCGGATAGCTACACTTATAACCCATTTAGGAGTATCAATATTCTTAAAAAAACACATCTGACAGCTTCAGCCTCGAGTTTATACTTGACTTGACCAATGATATAGAGACAAAGCAGACATATCCAATCCATAGTTACTGGAAACTCTATGTTGGCCTACTGGGGTTGGGGGGGGCTCGAAGTGGAAACAAAACATTTGGCTAAATATGCAAATTGTTTAAAAAATGTGTGGGGAAAACCCTCAAAATTTGCAAAAAAAAATGTTATAAATGTCTAGGGAAATGATTGGAAACACATTTAAACCATATTCGAAATGTGTGAGAAACAAGGTTGAAGGTGTTATTGAAGCAAACTGGAAACGATGTGGCTGCTAGTGTGTTTACTTGAAACTCTAAAGTCTAAAATAAAAAAGAATACTAGAGTAAGTTTGTCGGATAAGGAAAGTAGGCAACATGGATGTGGAAATGGTCGGAAACAACCCCAACCCCTGAAACTTACATACTTTTCATGGTTGGAACTTGGACATGCTGAAGTTGAGTTGACAAGTTTGAGTTCCTAGCCGTGTTAACGAATTTTTAGACATTAACTAGTAAAAACTAGTTGTCTTAATTTTTTGGAGTGCAATTAAAATCCCCTTGATTTTGAAATAATCCATAACAACTTCTCACTAATAATGAAATGATTATACCATCTCTCTGCATTTTTTAAATGCTAATGAAAGCAAGCCTTTTATATTTGGGTGAAAAATATCCAGTTATTGACTGTCCTTTGTGTTTTCATGAATGAGGGAATGCTTATCTTATGGCTAATTTAATTCATATATAAGATGGGTGTGAATCAAATAATGTACATTATCTACCAATGTCCATGGTAAGCTTTGATTTGTTTCAAGGTTTAAAGTATATTGATAAATGATTGCATATGTATTGTAATTTGAATTTGAATGTAGTTATTGTTGACATTTGCTTGTCATGATTACAGGCATTGATGTTGGGCATCAATTCTTTTCACGGGCTGAAATGTGTGTTATAGGTTTTCATGGCCATTGGTTAAATGGAATTGATTATATGGGACAGGCCTATAGCAAATTGGTAATATATCTTTATTTTTTGTCCAATTATTGGTGATTGGGTTCTATTGAAGGATGAATGCTAAAGGGTTTAGAACTTGCATTTGCCATTTTAGATGCTCCATTATTGGTCTTTTATGTACATTCTCCCTCTTTGTCTTTTTTATTGGATTAAAGGTTCTTCTTCGTCTGGGGCTTTTTCAAAGAATGTTTGCTGAATTTGGTGTTTCTTACCGCTGGCAGCAAGTCCACTTGACATATTCTCGATACTCTTACGTAAAGCTACCAATTTTTTAGTGATAGTTTCTCTCGGTATTCTGGGCTCTAAGATGTATCGGTGACATTGTTAGGGACCTTGTAGGGGTAGTTGGGTTGGTTTTTTGGGTTCTCCAACCATTCACGACCCAAAATGAGGTTGAGGCTCGTGCCGTATGGTGCCTCGATCCCACCCCTCGTATTGGTTGAATTATTATTAATATAAAGGCGGAAAAGTCTGTTTGTGGTGCAAACCCAGAAGTTCGCAGATAACTATCAAGACTTTAGGAGCTCAATGGGCAAAAGACATTGCAATTAAAGTAATCAAACCATATCCCAAACAGATAAACAAATCAGATTTGATAAATAGCAGGGGAGAAAACTTATTTGGTTGGCTTTGGGATAAAGATAAACCATAAATAGAATGATTCTACATTGAACAGTCAGTTCATATAACAGCTCCCAGTAAGGAAAAGATAATAAATCAACGATGACAAATAAAAGTCTGCTTACAATCTGTCCGCACAAAAAGATAATGTCTGTAGGGTCCAAAATTTACTCTAACGTGGGGTAAAGGATAAAAAACATGTAGGGTAATGAAAGTGATCAATCCTAAGGGAAAAAGTGTGGCTAAAACATTAAAATGGGAGCTGATGTGATAGGGAAGCTCTCATCGGGAATCATAGCAGTCTTTATGCCTCGATTCCTCATGAAAGAGGGCCCAAGAGCATATGGGAGAAGCCCATCGACATGATCTGCACAAGGGGCAGCAGTTACTTCCCCAAACAGTGAATATAGGGGAAATATTAGAAGGAGAAAGTGTTAGAAGTGGGAAATGGGAGGGTAGAATAAGAAGGGAAGATGAAGAGAGAAGTGCTGAAAATGAAATCAAAGAGGTGAGAAAGTGGGATATTAAGTGAGAAATAATAATCGGAAAATAGAGAGGGGAAGCGAGAAATAGGGCAAAAATAGGAAGAAGATAGAGGGAGAAATACAAGAGAGAGATAGAGGGGGAATAGAGAGAGATGTGAGAGGGGACAGTGAGAGACGAGGGAGAGTAGAGGGGAAGATGAAGGAGAACATAAAGAGAGGGAAATGAGAGGGGCGAGAGAGAGGAGTGCGGGAGAGTAAAGAGAGAGAAAGTAGGGAGAAAGATGGGGAAGAAGAAAAGGAACGAAGAAAAGAAGGAATGAGAATGAAAAGAAGAAAGAGAAGAAGAAAGAAAAGGGTGAAAGAGAAGAGAAGCAAAGGGAGGAAAGGAAGGAGAGAAGAATGAGGGGAAGAAAGAGACTTACGGTTGTGAGAGAAGAGAGGAGGAGAAAAACCCCATGGGCGTTTTTGGGTGATGGATGGTTACTGTCGTTGAGTTGCACAATTTTTGGTTCTTCTAAAAATTATGTATTCTTCCCTATAACTCTCTTTTATATGTAGACTTGAAGTGCTCTTGTGGTGGGCCCTCTCTACAAACCAACAAGATTCTTTCACTTAAGTGACTTAGTGGGTTTGAAAGGACTACAATGCCCTTAGCAGTAGTGTGGCTTGCTAAAACCTGAAATTTGAAGGAGATGACCTGTACAACATAAAGGTTCCTGAAGCACCTTTATGTTGTATACCCTTGGTATTGTATGCCTGTATACATGAAAGATCCAGATAATATCTGTTACCTTTTTACTTCCTAAGCATGGGGTTGGATAGAATATGTAAACCCATGACAAGGAAGTACTTACATGAATCTCTTTTTCTTTCTTTTTTGAATGGTAAAATCTCTTTTTCTTTCTTATCTTTTGGTTGATTTTAAGGTTTGAGAAATATTCAGGACAATCGTCCCCTCAGTTGAAGTACAATCGTTTTTAGACCAGGATTTGTAACTAAAAAACTTGTCTAGCAAGAGTCTCTAAATATGTAATAACCTTGTGCATTTCGTACAGCCTACGAATCTCCAAAATGTCCATGTTGTTGTCATACTCTTCCTTCTTCCTTGCAACTTCTTCTTTGATTTTTTTTTTATTTGCTCCAAATATTGAACTAGAGTCTACTCTGCTCTTGTATCCCACTGAAAAGAAGGAGAAAATAAGACAATAATAAATGTCCATTTGCCATGATCCTAGGTGTGAGGTCCTCTGCATGCTTCACGGTCCTGTTCTTTATATCTATTCCAAAGAAAAAGCATAAATTCTTACACACTGCCCTGGCTCCCATGTAAGGAAACGTACTAGGATTATTAACCTGGTGAAGAATTCCAAGCAATGTGAGCTTGTCGCCTTGCTTAAGTGATAAGCCCTGCAAGGCCCATTTGAGCACACTCGAACTATTGTCTCTCGATGCATCCTGGATCACCACTACCCTTTGAGCCGTCTCTGACATTATGTTGCCTGTTTAAGAAGCTGTTGCAATATTTGTTTACAGTGTAATATGTATTGGTATGTGTTTGCGGAACATAGTAAATTTACAGAAATAAATGACCGAGTTGAGTGTTCTGGGGCTTCGGCTTCAGATGTTGAGGTAATGGTTTGAAACTCAGGAGTTCTGTAGTTTTAGGAAATAAAATGCTGAAAATTCTGCTTTGATGTAGGAGGTTCTATTGTAAACCCAGGAGTAACTGTCAGGAATGCAGATTAATTGTGCTATTGTTAGATATCTGAGACTATCTGGTTGATATATTTCAGGGATATTGAAAAAAGGAAAAAGAAACAAGGAAAAGTGACTCTGGTTGATCCTTGGCTTGTTAGTTTTGCAATGTGGTTTCAGATGGAAAAAAGGCCCGAAACCAATCAGCTGCAAGGATGTTGTGGATTGTTATCCTTCTTTTTGGATTGAGAGGCGAGTCCAAGGGAGAATGGTGAAGGCGTGGTGGTGGTGGTGGATCCAGGTGAGCATCTCCAAAACATGTTCGATCGCATATCCGGGTATCTAAACAGATGCCCGAATATTTTTTCGGTGACAGAAAGTTTGGTTTAGATGATTTTCAATTTGTGAATTCCAATGCTTACCATCTCACAATTTTTTGTCTGGATGGACAGGAGAAGCGGAGATTCTGATGACTAATGTTAAACAAGTGTTTGGGAAGCTTCCTTTTGCTGGTAAGTAGATTTAATTTTATGGGTTGGCTGTAGTCATTCCATATTTTATTTGAATAAAGACGAGAATGAATGCATGATTAGAATACAGAGCCGTACTTGGGATGGATTTGTTGTGGTATTTATTGTTGGGTATATAATATAACCCATGTATGTTTTAATATAAGCCCAATAAGATAATGGACCGGTGTAGTGGGCTTATTTGTGCTAGAGCCCACTAATCTATTAAAACCCTAGTGTATCTAATATATATAGGGGCTGGAGGCAACAAACTTGGTATTCCAAATTAGATACCTTGGGTGTAATGCTTCAAGCAACCTCTTGCTTGACCTAATTACTCTAACAATCTTGAAGCATTAGGGCAAAAAAACCCTAATTTTTTGGACGTTTGCCTCTTCTCTCTCGTGTGATTTTTTCCGTTCTCATCAAACGTTAGAGAATTCTTGGGCGTGTTTGGAAGAAACGTAGGTTCTCGGATTCTCGTTCGTGAGTTTTAATACTCGTTGGATTCAAGAGGAAGAAGGCACGTTTTCAACTTTCGTTGGATTGAATCTGACGATTTGGGGTTGAGAGTCTTGTGGGTTGGATCTCACGTTTTTTTTTTATTCTCTCGTGGGTTGGATTTCACTTTCAAAGAAATTGAGCTGAATTTGCTTGGGTTATTCTTGGAACCGATTCACCTGCTTCCTTGTTATTTTTGGATCTCACAATATTGTGAACCGATTCACCTGCAAAACCAATTTGGTCGTTGATTCTCTCTGCCCCTCTCTTGGATTCAGAAGCCACAGGGTTTTGTTGGGGGTGACCAAGCCTCAAAATTCGTTTTTTTGTGTGGTGGGTTTCCTGTTTTGGGATTAAGAAACCCTAGTTGGGCAACCTGCATTAATATATCAAGCAAAACCCATCTCAGGGCAGTAGAAGAATTCTTTATCTGCAACAGAGAAGGAGAATCCAAGAGAATCTAGAACCCTAATTTCTGGAACGTCTTCACCTCACTCCATCTTGGTTTTTTTCCACTTCCCCCAAGAGATACGTTTGCCTCCGATTTTCACTTTTGTTTTTTGAGAATCCATTATTGCCGATTCTCTTGGAATCCCATCAACAGAACGTCGTGCGTGATGTTGCGTCTCTCTCTCATTTTTTGGAACCCCACAACGAAAGAAGGGATCGTTGACGACTTCTGTTGATTGGGTGTGGGTTTCGTGATTTGTTTTTCTCTCGTGGGATTAAGACACAGAACTAGATCTGGTCTTCCCTTGGCAAAGTCAGTTCCTATCGTGGACGACTTCTGTTGATTGGGTGTGGGTTTAGTGATTTGTTTTTCTATCGTGGGATTAAGACACAGAACTAGATCTGGTCTTCCCTTGGCAAAGTAGCAGCTCTCTCTAACCTCTCAATTTAATTGAAGAAAGCAATGTTTTCATCTGTTGAAGAGCAACGATACTCTTCTTTATCTTGTTGTTGTCCAAGTTTTGGGTGGCTGAAGCTGCAACCAGAGATATTTTTGGGGTTTGGATTTTGTGAATCGGATTTCAAGGCGTTTGGCTTTTGTGATTAGAAGCCCTCTCACATGGGTTTCTTCTGGTGAGTATTTTGGGGTTCTCTTTCTCTCTCAATTTGGGCGAGGTAACCTTGGGCGTGAATAGCAGCCATCTTACGATTCTTCAAGTACGTCGGTGGGGGTTAATCTCTCTCTCTTGGTTGGAGAGAAACCACAATCTCGGCAAATTTGCCTGTCTTGGATTCGATTGGTTTTGTATTGACGAACCAGAGAGGAGATTCGCTCATCCTCCAAATTGTTCTCACGGCAGTGGAGGGCTCTCTCACACTTTTGAGATTTTTCAATTGGTTTGGGGGGTTCTCTCAGCAGTGGTGCACGGAGAAGGAATTGGGCACGACTTGGATTTGATTCGTGGATTCGGTTATCGTGATACGCAATCAGGTGCACTCTTTCCACTTTTTATTTCATATAAATAATACAATGGGAAAGAATGGTATGCCTTTTGAGATGGTCAAACTTCAATCCTTTGGTGGATCTGAGCTTAACTCATGGAAGCGAAAGACTCGATTCGGTCTAAAATACGTGAATTGTTTTTTACACCGTTTTGAGTACCTTTGCTGACACGAATGAAGAAGTTGATGAATCTCAATGGCATTCTTTTAAAATGAAATGTATAGGAAAAAGGTGCAAGTGGGACTGGATGATCTCAAACGATCATTCGAATCAAAGATGATAATCGAGCCATGAATAACTTGGAGATGGTTAGACAGCAACAGTCTGCTGTTAACGCGGTAACAAATCCCAAGAAATTTTCTTGAAAATCCAAGTCACCTAAAAGTGATAATTCCAAGTTGGAGGCCAAAAAGCCTATCTTCCAGAAAAGAAAGGCAAGTGCCACAACTGTGAAAAATGTGGTCACTTTGCTGCAGTGTGTAATCACCCTAAGAAGGCTAAATCTGATACACCACAAAAGGACGCTCATATGATGGTGGGTAAGACTGCGCCTAAGAGTTTTGTTGCTATGTTGCGTAACGGTAAGGCCAGTACTTCTTCAGATTGGTGGTTAGATACAGGAGCCACTTGTTATGTTTGCAACTCCAAAATAAAACTACTAGTTGATGTTGTTGCCGCGAAAGAGACCGTTACAGTGGCTAGTGGAGCAGAGGTAGACGTGCCTCACGCTGATACTGCGAACTTGGTCCTTTCTGCAGGTCAAATACTATCTTTAAAAATTGTTAAAGTAGTTCTTGCTTTTCAAAAGAATTTAATTTCTTTTAGTCTTTTAGACTATGTTTTTAGACTATGCTGGCATATGTACTTCATTTATGTGTGGTAGAGTAATTTTGATTGTTAACTCATACTATTTTGATTGTGCATATTTGATAGATGGTATGTTTGATTTGAGTTTAGATAATGAGACTGTTAGTTAGGCTAGTTCACCGCTAATTGCTCCTAAGTTGTTACACAACCGATTGGGACATATGCACTATCAGAAAATGGTCTAACTTACTAATACTCATAAGATACCATTATATATGTCAATTACATTTGACAAGTGTGAGAGTTAGGGGTGATAGAGAAGGAGAAGATATACATTGACAGAGTTCAAGGAATTCTGTGCCTCTCAGGGCGTAATCCTTGAAACTACTGCTCCTCTCTCGCCTCAATCAATTGGCATAGCTGAGTGTAAGAACAGGACGTTAACTTCAATGTTAAACTCCATGTTAATGTTAGCTAGCATGCCTAGTTGCATTTGGGGAGAGGCAGCTTTGACTGCAAATCACATCCTAAATCTTTATATGCTCCTCCATGTGATAGAGTACCCAAGAATTTGGTGAGGACTTTGTGACCTACCAATTGGAGAATGATCCATCATCCTATCAGGACGTGATGAGATCTAGGGACTCTATGTTGTGGGCAGAAGCCATTTATGATGAAATGAGCCCTCTGTTAGAAAATCTAACTTAGCAGCTAGTCGATTTGCCAAAAGGGGCTAAGACTACGGGCTGCAAGTAGATATTTGTATGTGATTATACAAAGTTTGTTATGGTCTAAAACAAGCACCTAAATTGTGGCATCAAAAATTTGACAAGGTAGTAAAGAGCTTTGGTTTTCAGACCAGTTACTCAGATAAATGCCTTTACTATCGTTTTGTGTCGAATAAGGTCATGATTATTTGCTTGTATATAGATGTTTATTATTGTTTCCAATCTCTCTCTGTGGTGAGTAATGTGAAACTAACCATGGGTAAAGACTTTGACATGAAAGACTTGGGTGTTGTTGACATCATTCTTGGTATGAAAGTAAGTTTTGACAGGCAAGGGATTTCCCTTAGCCAAGCCCATTATATGAAAAACTACTTTCCTTTTGAGGATGCAGTGAGTGCCAACCGATTGAGACACCATTTTGATTATACCAAGAAGATGATCTCTAAGGAAGAGACAGTGTGAGTCAGTTAGATTATTCTAAACTGATTGGTAGTCTCATGTATGTTTTGTGTTGCACTAGGCCAGACATAGCCTTTACAGTTGGCATGCTGAGTCGTTTCACTAGTAATCCTGGCCATGAGCACTGGGATGCCCTTACGAGGCTGATGAGATACCTTAAGGGTACTCAAGATTATGCTCTTTGTTATGGTGGCCATCCTATCCTATAAGGATTTTCTGATGAATCATGGGATCAGAATTATGGGACAGCAAATCTACTGCTGTTGTGTGGAAGTCAAATTTGAACTTTATGCTCTAACTTCAGTTGCAAATGAAGTAAAAGAGATAAATAATCTAATTATGGTTATGGATATTCCACTGACCCGGTTGATGATTAGTTCCTTCAGTGTGTTCTATGATAATCAAGCAACAACTATGGTTGTGAAGAACTCAGTCTTTAATGGTAAGAGGAGATATCTTAGGCTGAAAAATGACATGCTGAATTATCTCAAGAACACGGGATTATCACTTTGATTGATACGAAATCGAAGGATAATAGGTCGAAGCTTTCACAAAAGGGATTGACCAAAGATCGAATATTCAAAATTGTGGGGGAGATGGGGTTAAAGTCTCTATAGACAGGACTTAACCTACATCCATGTTATTTTGAATCTTCGAATCTCCCTTTTGGCCAAGATAGGCACTTGATATGTTTCGATGATGTTTACAGTTGTTGTGTGTCATTCCACATTTGATGACATGTCATTTTTGGGAATGGTTGTACATTCCAAACTTGATGATACAGCTTAACTCAAATATGGATAAGATGACTGTAACATTCCAAAAAGAAACATGAAATGATTCTTTGCAAAATAAACTATTTGGTCTTGTTCTTTAATGAAACTTGACAATTAGGAATGGTTATTTGCAAAAGAAGCTGTTTCGGTCTTGTTCTTTATTGAAACTTGACAATGATGCTTATGGTGAGAGTGATACTGATACTTTTTCAGCCATTTTGAATTGTACTAAGTTCTTCTTCGGGTAGAACTAGATACTTTCGTGAATTATGGAATTGTACTAAGTTCTTCTTCAGGTAGAACTAGATACTTTAGTATTTTACACAAATGATTGGATTCATTTTCATGAAATTCATATTTGGTAATTCATAGGGATTGGCGAAAAAGGAGGAGCTTGTCTTAATTTGGACTTTGATGAAGATGACTTACTTAAATCTTCTAAAGTTATAAAGACTATGCTTTTATTTCAGTATGTATAGAGTTCACTTTTTTGTGGAACTTTATTTTGGATCTCCCGATGAGAATCATACCCTATGAATGAATTCATCTAAGATCAGTGGGGTTCACTTATATGTGAAACTACCTTTTGGTTGAGTTTAGCTTGTTATATATCTAAAACTCTTGGTTTTTTCATGGAAATGATTCGTGTTTTCAGTTGGATTACAGATCTTTTATGATATAGACCATATGGTGATGTGGATGATTCAATATTTTGTTTTGAACATTACACTATCTATCTATTGAATTGTGCTATATGTAGAACATAGGAGAAGATTGTTGGGTATATAATATAACCCATGTATGTTTTAATATAAGCCCAATAAGATAATGGACCGGTGTAGTAGGCCTATTTGTGCTAGAGCCCACTAATCTATTAAAACCCTAGTGTATCTAATATATATAGGGGCTGGAGGCAACAAACTTGGTATTCCAAATTAGATACCTTGGGTGTAATGCTTCAAGCAACCTCTTGCTTGACCTAATTACTCTAACATTTATTAGTATTATTCTATTTTGTTTTGGATTCAATGGATTGTATGCAACTGTTCTCGGCTATTTTTAAAGTAGATTATTATTCCATGGAGGGTTTGAGAAGGTGTTTTTTATATTTTTTGTAGAATGTAGTTAAATCGTTTTCGAGTTGCAAAGTTGATTTGGTTGTAATCTTCTTCCCAATCATAAATTTAGTTTATATTCCATTTCTTCGGAAATGGCAAGCAAGTGAAAGATTGCATACATTGATTCTGTGATTTTTTTTAAAAAGTTGGTTAGGTCTGTGCTTGATGTTTTTATTTTTATTTTTATTTTTATTTTTACGTCTCAAGGTTTGAAAACTTCTGTTCAAACTATCAACTCCAACCGAGACCTTTGTTTGTTAAGAAGCTTGCTTACCTCTGTGTAGGAAGGTTAGTTGTGCAGGTTGACAGGACTAAGGCCCTGTTTGTTTCAGATTTTGAAGATTGATTTTGAGCAAAATTGATAATTGGACTCAAAATTAGGGGTGTAACTTGGGTCGGGCTCAATCCGAACCCGACGGGTTCAACCCGATTTTGGCTCGGGTTGGATTGGCATTTTCTCAGGTTGGGTTGGGCTAGGGTTGCGCTCGACCCGACCAAACCCAGACCGAGGTGCACCCCTGCTCAGAATTAAGGCTGAAGAGTGTGCTTGCAAAATCCCAGCTGCAAGGACGCACCGTTGGATCCACTTCACTCAACTGCATTTATAATGGCACTTAAAATGCAAAATTAAAGGAGTGATAAATGTGGTTGGGTGATGTAGGTCCAATAGAGTGCCCTTGGGGCTGGGACTTTTGCAAGGATACCCTTTAGCTTCTCATAATAACTGCATTTGGCAGAAGCCATTTCACGGCTCACTTTTGCACAAAAGAACAGCCACACAAGCTCACTTTTTAGCAGCTTTTGTCATATTCATTTAATTCATTGATGTCCTTTTGCACAAAAGTCAGCCACGAAATGGCTCTCCTCGAAGTTGTCTAGCAAATCCCATTGTGTTCAGCTTCTTATAATGTTAAATTCTAGAGATTTCACTGGATACATTTACAAGAGGATCAATGTGTGCTTATATAGAGCACTTACATGATAAACATGGAATGGAATCAAGATAATTCTAGAAGGAAATAATCCTAATCAAATCTACCTAATCAAATCTACTTTCCTAATCTCTATTGCTTGCCTCTTCTAATCCACTTGCCTAATTTATCTAGTTGCCTCGTTTACCCAACGTACATAATCTACCTCCAAGATGATCCAATGGTGAGATCTTAACCCAATCTAACCGTTGGATCCCACATATTCTAACATGCCCCGTTTGACAACAATTAAAAAAAAAATCCAAATACAATATAATTACCCAAATTATAAATGTAATCAAAATCAACCGATTTGATGCACACTTCCAAAAGTCTATGATGAAGATCCTCTGATGAAGACTGATGATGCCGCTTGTTGATGTGTCACAAAGAGGGCTTAAAAGCCAATAGATCATAGCCTCAAAGGAGGTAGATGATACTCAAGCCTCGATGGGCCTGTAGAAATGGGTCGCTATGGACTAATGCCAGAATGGGCAAGAAATGGGTCACAATGGACCAATGCCGGAATGGGCAAGAATGAGCCTCGATGGCTAAGATAGCATGGGTCGGCTTTGAATACCGATCCTCATGGAACTAAAAATCCTCCTTCAGGCACACACTTCAAAATGAATGAAGCATCTCAACTGAAATGAGTCAATATTTCAGACACGCACCTAAAGAAAGGTACCCCAACTGAAATAGGACAAAGAAGAAGGATAAGAAAGAAAAGAAAAATGAAAATTAGCAACAACAAGCGACTTGAAAGCTAACGGCAAATACCAACAAGAAAAGTATGTCATCCGATTGGATTTTAAGAAGTGCAAGAAATGCTTTTCTTTCTTTCTTTTTTTTTTTTTTTTTTTTTTTTGTTATGTTTTTGCTGGGGGGGTGTGCAAATAAAAAATGGGGTGAGAGTTGCTTGAAGTGATGAGACAAGCCATGGGAGACATATTAAAAGAGGGGCGTCTCTATCAATTTTTGAGTTGGAAAAGGAGGTAGGAGGTGTACTCCGTTGATGAAGAAAGAAGAAAGGGCTCTGATGCTATAAATAACAGAGATTGAGTTTGCAATAAGACGAGAGTTGAAACTTTCCTACAAATAATACCCATTGGTTATGTGTAGAGACCAACAGTATCGAGAATGAAAACAATGACTTTAGATACAGATTCGAGGCGGGGATCATGGCAGCCATGGGTGCTATGTAGAAAAATGAATCTGTAACTTGGGTTTAACAATCTACTTATTCGGTCAAATAAAGTAATAGATAAATCAAGCAAAAAGGATAGAAAAATATATATCAAGTCATCAAGAGATTGAAGGGGACCGGGCGGACGGTGGCTGCCGCCCGCCCCACAACGAAATTGTAACTGTTGAGTCAAGCCAAAAGGTCAGATCAACCCGCTTTGATACCATGTCAAATTCTAGAGATTTCACTAAACTTGGATACATTTACAAGAGGATCAATGTGTGCTTATATGGAGCACTTACATGATAGACATGGAATGGAATCAAGATAATTCTAGAAAGAAATAATCCTAATCAAATCTACTTTCCTAATCTCTATTGCTTGTCTCTTCTAATCCACTTGCCTAATTTATCTAGTTGCCTCGTTTACCCAACTTACATAATCTACATCCAAGATGATCCAACGGTGAGATCTTAACCCAATCTAACCGTTGGATCCCACATATTCTAACTTATAATAACTATACTTTATTAGTTGTTAGCTAAAGGGGGCAGTGATAAATCGACTCCCCTAATGGATAAATCGATTCCCCATGTGTCTATCTCTCTCCTCTTTCTCTCTCTAACCTAGAGGAGAGAGAAAGACACATGGGAGTCGATTTATCACTCTCCAATTTTTTTTGTACGATGATAAATTTGCACCCCGTGTAGGATGATTCGCCCCCCTTTTACGCGTAGAAAAAAAAGCATTGAAGTCTGCCACAATTCACGTTAGCAGGGGTGCGAGTCATCCTATAGGGGTGCAAGTTTATCATCTCCCAATTTAAATCTAGGTACTGTTGTATGAGAAATGCTACCTGTACATGCCCTTGCAATTTGTTGTTTAATTTCGAACGGTTCATTATTTTAAAAGTCGATGGGGTTGGGCCCTAGCTTAAATAGGCCGTGCCCCAAAAAATCATTTTAACGGGATGATCTTAACCCTCTGATTTTAATTGTTTATAAGGGATGGCATGATGTATGACTACAGATCGGAGGGTTAGGATCACCCTGTGGAGATGATTATTGGGAGACGGACTATTTGAGTTGTAGTCAAATATATGAACGGTTTGGATCATCCAATATGTTTGGTGACGCATGTGGCATAGCGATGCAGAAGCTCTAATAAGGATAGGCATAGCAGAAGGTGTAATGGAGTTTATTTAAGGTGTAAATGGGTGGTTGGAAGTTGGTTAAAGGATAAGAATGGTAGTTAATAGAGGTTTCAAGAATTGTTGTGGAGGTTTATTATCTAGGAGGTTAAAAAATCTAAGTTCCCCAAGGGAAATCGGTTAGGGCCCGTTTGGATACCTCCCACTTCGTATTTGGATTTGGAATTGAATTTTGAATATAAAATGAATAAATCCGGCAGCTCATGTACAGGGATACAAAGAGGGAAGGGGGTACTTCCTAGTGGAGGGGAGAGGTTGAGGAGCAAAGAGGGTGAAGGAAACTGCCAGATCTGTGGATTTCCAATTTCTTATTTCCACAGCAAATTTAGAAATCTAATTTTTTTCACTGTCTGCTGAATTAGAAATCCAAGAATTTGATCCGATTCAAATTACAATACAAAAAGGGCTGCAAATGTGAGAAATCCAAATCAAAATCTTCTCGGCATCCAAACGGGCCCTTAAAGAAATCAAGAATGATGTTGTAAGTTAAGGAAAGATCAAGAATTAGTTGGGATTAAGCAGCAACAAGTGAATTTTCTAATCAAATGCATGAAAAATTTTTTACATGGGCTTGTCTAGTTGTCTTTATAGTCATTTCATGGATTTCTTACTTCTGCTCAGACTAGGAAAGAAAGAAAACTAAAACTTTCTAAAATCTCACAAATTTAGTCCACTTCTAAATCTGAGGTGTATCCAAATGGGCCCTAAAATTATTTGCTTATTTGGACGACCAGCTTCAATCCTAATTTCCTAAATTTCATCCAACATAAAAAAAAAACAATTTAAACTCTTAATTTAAATAAGACAAAGATTATTTTAGCCAATAAGAAAATTTCAAATAAACAAAAACTAAAACGACTAAATCTTGGATTCTTGGTGAGCAAGGACTGTTGATTTGGGCATCATCCTGTCTCTTGTCGATCTGGGGATTATCGGTCTCTAGAAAGCATGATCCGACAATCCCTCAAACTTGTTCATCTATCTGTGTCATCCTGTAGTTGATCCAATGGTCAGAATCGATTCAACCATAGATTTGGAGATCTCGACCTTCGAACGACGTAGATGCACCTGCATCAGATGGCCGCAGTGAATTTTCTAATGTATTTGCAGGTACATTCAGACGATCACACGAAAAGTTACTATCACGAGCTACCATAAAAGATGGTGTTCTTAGTACCTCTGAAAATGAGTGACGTTGGTGAGCATTAAGTTAGACACTCTAGAAACTGGTGAATAAGATGGGTTTCCAAGTTGTAGATGAGGTGAAAGCAAGGTTTCAAATTTCGGTTTCGGAATGCGTTTTGTCCCTCCCTGAAACCGAAATTTCAGCCACAATTTTGAAATTTCAGACGAAATCAAATTGAATAATATTTTATCTCACACAAGATCTCGAATGAAATTACCGAAATTTTGGTAATTTCGGCTGAAATTTTTGAAAATATTAATTAATATTTAAAATCCAGATTTTTAGGAGATTTTCCTGAAGGAATCAAAATTTCGATCGAAATTTTCTACCATTTCAACTTTACCCAATTTCGATTTTGGGGTTGACCGAAACCCGAAATTTCGGTAATTTTGGATTTCGGTCGAAATTTAAAACCTTAGGTGAAAGTTCTTGGTGGTGGAGAGGAGGAGGTTCCAGGTGTAACCTCCGGGCAGTTCTAGGATGATTCGATGATGTGTATGATTGGTGGTTGCAGAAGGCTAATGGACGTTTTTAATGATAAAAATAAGTAGAGATGCATCAATGATAAAATCTTCTAGGCAGCAAGAAAACTAGCTAAAGTGGAGAAAAAGTAATTTATAAAACTGAGGGATTCTCTGGTTGTCTCCTAGTTTAACTGTGTGTGTGTGTGTGTGTGAGAGAGAGAGAGAGAGAGAGAGAGAGAGAGAGAGAGAGACCTTATGGCTCCATATGGAATGTCAAAATTAGGAATTGAAATTGTGTTTATGTGATACACCGTTGAATCAAAATACAGGACAAACAGATCAGATTCACATCACAGCAGGAAAAGTAAGACAATTGAGAAACAAAGGTCAACCAAAATGGATGACTGACTATATTTCTAAGTAGACAGGTTGATTCAGCAAGGAGGATAAAGATCATGAATGTTAGTTAGAATTGTAGTTAGTTAGTTAGAGTTTGTTGTAACTAGAGTTAGTTAACAGTTGTAACTACTTGAGAGTAGTATAAAGACAATAGATCTGTAATGGAAAGGATAATAAAGAAATTTTCTCTGTCATTATTTCTTTTCTTTCTTCTTCTAATTCTTCTCAGAACTCTCTGGAAACAGAGTAATATCAGAACTCTGATACCAAGAAGTATCATTGGTGCTTTCATTGTTCTGTTACCATGGCCGACGGTACACGAGCTCGTCAAAATTCTCAATCTGATGCTGCACCAGATAAGCTAAATGCGCAACGGGCAATCTTGCAGAGGCAAATGCGTGAGGATTTCATGGCTCTTCTTGCTCCTATGCAACAAAAACTAGATAAGCTTTCTTCTGACTTTGAATCTAGCAAAAACCAACCTCCCCAATTCACTTCCAATTCATTTTCTAATCAAGAAGAGTTACATTCTGCTGCTCTTTCTATCCCTTTTTCTAAACACCTTAAACTTGATTTTCTGGTATATCTGGTAAGCAATGGAATTCAAAATTTGTTTCTCAGACCTCTCTTTTAGGACCACATCCTAGTTTCCCAAATCCAAAAAATCTGCAAAGTTCTTCTAATCAATTCTCTAATCCAATCTTACCTTCATCAAAAATACCTACTTCTTATACTAACCCAATACCTGCAAAATTTCCAATCAAGAAACTTTCATTTGCTGAAATGCAGCAACGAAGAGAAAAAGGGCTTTGTTTTAACTGTGATGAGCATTTTCACACTGGTCATAAGTGCAAAAATCAAAAGTCCCTTTTACTCCTTGAAGGTGATAATGAAGAAGATGCAGAATTTCCTTCAGCTGAGCTTGAACTACCATCCCAATCTCTAGAATCTGTGACAGAACCTACCATCACCTTCTATGCATTAATGGGTCTCAATGTATCAAGAACACTCCGATTGGAAGGCGTCATTGAAAATCATGTTCTTCAAGTATTAGTGGATGGAGGCAGTACTCATAATTTTATCCAAGAAAAGGTTGCTAAATTTCTGGGTTTACCGATTACTCATTCTCCTCATTTTAAAGTTCAAGTGGGTAATGGACAATTTTTGACTTGCCAAGGATGTGCTCCAAAATTCAAATTGCCATCCAAAATCACTCGTTTGTTACAGATTTTTTCATCATTTCTTTACAAGGAGCTGATGTTAGTTTGGGCGTTCAGTGGTTACAGGGACTGGGTTCTATTACTATCGATTACAATTCCTTAACCATGGATTTTATGTGGCAAGGAAAACCAGTTCACTTCTAAGGAATTCAAGAGAATAGGTCGAATTTTATTTCAACAAATCAATTGCACAAATTGGCAGATAATGGTGGACTATCATCTTGCTTCATGCTCTTTTCATCTACAACCATGAGTTCCACAGATCAACAGGCAAATTCGCCATTTCAACAAGTAATTCCAGCTTTACAACCAATTCTACATCAATTTAAAGAGGTATTTGCTGAACCCTCATCTTTGCCTCCTTCAAGATCTATTGATCATCGAATTTTATTAGAGCCAAATTCCAAACCTGTAAATATTAAGCCTTATCGATACCCGCATTTTCAAAAATCAGAGATTGAAAAGTTTATTAAAGAAATGCTTGATTCCGGGATTATTCAGCCCAGCACTAGTCCTTTTAGCTCCCCTGTTTTATTGGTTAAAAAAAGAGATGGCAGTTGGAGATTTTGTGTCGATTATAGAGGTTTGAATGCTATAACCATTTGAGACAGGTTTCCTATTCCAACGGTGGATGAATTACTTGACGAATTACATGGCTATAAGGTGTTCTCCAAATTAGACTTAAGAGCAGGTTACCACCAAATTCGAATGGATCCAAGTGATATATCCAAAACTGCTTTTCGAACACATGATGGGCATTTTGAATTCCTTGTCATGCCTTTTGGCTTAACCAATGCTCCTTCCACTTTCCAAGCTACTATGAACCAAGTTTTTAAACCTTTTTTGCGCAAATTTGTCATTATCTTCTTTGATGACATTTTGGTATTTAGTCAGTCCATTCATGACCATGTCATTCACCTCACTCATGTTCTGCAAACCCTCAAAACTCATTCCTTATATGCCAAGTTCAGTAAATGTATGTTTGGACAACATACTATTGAATACTTGGGCCATGTTATATCGGAAAAAGGAGTTCAACCTGATCCCAAGAAAATTGAAACTATGCTTACATGGCCAATACCAAAAAATCTGAAACAGCTACGAGGTTTTTTGGGTCTCACTGGTTACTATCGGAAATTTGTAAAGGGTTACGCCTCCATTGCAGCGCCTTTAACGGAATTACTCAAAGGAAATGGGTTTTCATGGACAGAATTGGCTGAACTGGCTTTTGAAAATTTAAAGCACGCAATGACAAAAGCTCCAGTATTGGCATTACCTGATTTTTCCTGGCCTTTCTATTTGGAAATGGAGGCTTCTGGCGTAGGAATTGGCGCTGTGTTGATGCAACAAGGGCATCCTATAGCATATTTCAGTAAAAAGTAAGGTCCTCGAATGCAAAAAGTCTCCACTATGAAATTGCTTACAGCTGATGCTCTTTCACGATTACCAGTGGACGAATCTCTTTCACTATCAATGCAATTGATGGCTCTTTCCGTTCCTCAGTTTGAGTTCTTGACTATTCTACAGCAGGAATTAGATACGGATGTTGAGTCTCAACAAATATTTCAGAAGCTCCAACATCAGCCTGAGAACTATCAACACTGGTCAACAAAAAATGGGCTTCTTTATTTTAAAGGGAAGCTGTTCTTACCTGGTAATTCTACTCTCAAAGATAGGATGATTAGTGAGTTTCACTCTACACCTATTGGAGGACATGCCGGTATTCAAAGGACCTATATTCGTTTGGCAACCAATTTTTTTTGGAAAACAATGAAATCTGATGTCCACAAGTTTGTTCGGCATTGTCTGATTTGCCAACAAATCAAAAGTCCTAATGTCCCTTCCTATGGTCTTCTTGAACCCTTGCCCATTCCAGAACAAGTTTAGGAAGATTTAAGCCTAGATTTTATCACTCATTTACCTACTTCTCATGGCTTCTCTGTCATTTTGGTGGTCGTTGACAGATTTTCTAAGAGTGCACATGTTTGGAGCTCTGCCTAAACACTATAATGCCTGTAAAGTTGCTTCATTGTTTATGGACATGGTGTGTAAACATCATGGAGTTCCCAGATCATTAGTAAGTGATAGAGATTCTGTGTTCTTAAGTCAATTTTGGAAAACCTTGTTTCAGTTACAGGGTACTGAATTACGAATGAGTTCTGCCTACCATCCTCAAACTGATGGTCAAACAGAAGTTGTAAATCGCTGTTTGGAACAGTATTTGAGAGCTTTTACTTCAGAATTTCCGAGTAAATGGTCTACCTTCTTGGGTTGGGCAGAGTATCATTATAATACAGCATTTCATTCCTCCCTGAGCAGATCTCCGTTTGAAGCAGTATTTGGGTGACTTCCCCATAATATTCCGGCATATTGTAGAGGAAGTACGAAATTAGAAGCATTGGATCAAGATTTGGGAGTCAGAGATGAGCTCTTGCACAGTCTAAAAGAGTACCTTCTTCAGCTCAACTAAGAATGGAAGCTAAAGCTGATGCTCACAGAACTGAATTACATTTTCAAGAAGGTGATTGGGTCTTATTAAAGTTACAACCATATAGACAAGTTACAGTGGGACATAAGCCTAATCACAAGGTGGGGAAGAAATTTTTTGGTCCCTTCCAGGTAATCAAGAAGATTGGCTTGGTTGCTTAGAAACTCAGGTTTCCTGCAGGTTCACAAATACACCCTGTTTTTCATATATCCGTTTTGAAACCCTTCAACGGAGATCCTCAATCCGTTGTCACACCACTGGAATTGCCGCTGATTAGCATCAACAATAGTCCAGTGCTCGAACCTTTAGCTATAGTGAGTGAACAAGATGTCTTGCGACATGATAAATGGATTAAACAATGGTTGATACAGTGGAAGCAATTGCCATTGGAAGAAGCTGCTTGGGAAGATGCTGCTGAATTTCACAACTTGTATCCTGCATTTCACCTTGAGGACAACGTGGTTCTTAATGGGGGTGGCAATGATACACCTTTGAATCAAAATACAGGACGAACAGATCAGATTCACATCACAGCAGGAAGAGTAAGACAATTGAGAAACAAAGGTCAACCAAAATGGATGACTGACTATGTTTCTAAGTAGACAGGTTGATTCAGCAAGGAGGATAAAGATCATGAATGTTAGTTAGAATTGTAGTTAGTTAATTAGAGTTTGTTGTAACTAGAGTTAGTTAACAGTTGTAACTACTTGAGAGTAGTATAAAGACAATAGATCTGTAATGGAAAGGATAATAAAGAAATTTTCTCTGTCATTACTTCTTTTCTTTCTTCTTCTAATTCTTCTCAGAACTCTCTGGAAACAAAGTAATATCAGAACTCGGATACCAAGAAGTATCATTATGTTACACCTTAAGGATCCATGTGGATTGTTGAAATTAGGAATCGAAATTGTGTCCTATTCTGTTTCTTATTCTGATTCTCCTTTAAATGGAATAAAGAATTTAAAAATCAAAAATTAATAAAAAATTTCATTAAAAATTTCATTCCATCTAGGAATCAAAATACCACCTCTTGGGTTAAGAAAGGCATTAGATCCCAAGAAAGAAGTGATGTTCCCGCCTAAATCCAAACACAAGTGATGGAAAATTCAGTCATCGACCCCTCAAATTGAATTTAGAATTGTTTCCTAAAACTAGCATGCAGGCGCATTCACCACAGACCACACAAACCGCTTGCACTGACTAACCACGTTGACGACATTTGATGCAAGACCCGAGAATTTAATAGGGATAATTAGGTCGTTATCATGAATTTATCATATATTTATTATAGACTTGTCATGTTTATTATTTTACATCACTTTGAATATATTTTTAGACAATAAAATTTGCATGAAAACATCGCACTTGAAATTCACAAGATATTAATGTGGTCAAAACCCAAAAGGATAATCGTTAGTCACTAATAAAAAAAGGGCGGCCCAGTGCACGAGGAATTGTTAATCACTAATTCTCAACTCAACTCAACTCAACAAAGCCTTTGTCCCAAACTAGTTGGGGTCGGCTAAATGAATCCTGTAGAAAAAATTCATGAAGAAGGTAAAAGGAATCTACCCGGCTTAATCCTGATTCTAGTTGGCTTCTTCTACGTGGATCATTTTCTTCCATTCTATCATATCCAATGTCATGTTCTCTGTTATGTTCCTAGCTATCAAGTCTTTCCTCACTGTTTCTACCCAAGTTATTTTCGGTCTGCTCCTGTGGAACCCGATCAGAGAGAGGCGGGGGACGAGCCCCCAGAAGTCTCTGGAATCATCCACGTGAATGGAGAGCTCTACCAAGGAACTCTCAAAAGAAGTGTGCCTCTCACAGCATGAGTGGCGATGTAAAGTGAGATACCTCTCGATTCGGGGACTAGCCTGGATTCGAGACGTACCTTAAACAAAGAAGAGTCGTCATCCAAGGAAGTAGGCCCTGGATCCCATACTATGCTCTGTTGCAATAGATAACCAAAGATATAAAAGAAGGTTCGTGCCTGGTTACGAATTTGGAAGGTCCGAAGAGCACCTCATCCGCCCAAGTGCAAGCATCTGGTCTCTTATGCCATTTATTTATTGATTTTGAAGGATGGGCCCCACGGCCGGCTTTCCCCTGTTTAGCGCAAGAAGGGGCAACCCTCTTGGCAGGAGGCTCCAAATCCCGGGGAGGAGACCTAGCCGTACCCCTCTCTCTGACCGATCGACCGGAAGAGCTAGACGGCGCGGACGGGGGAAGCCTAGTTTGCGACCGGTCTTTCCTGGCCGGGGCCATAAAGCCGGAAGGAATCTTCTGACGGCTAACCGGACCCTTGGCCACCGTCGCCGCAACCCCCTTTCCCCTACCAGCATCACCAGAAGAAGACATACCTGCTGCCAAAAATAGAAGAGCAACAACCACTCAGAGCGAAGAAAACGATAGCTAAAAAAAAATGGGGGGAGAAACCTAGGGAAAAAGGCTCACCACGATGACTAGCGGAACTCTCCCCGACCTCCTCGCCCGTGCAGCGGGCCCTCCTCTCCATAGCACCGATCAAACCGAGCCTCCTCAGACTCCTCTCCCATCTAAACTCAGAAACATCAATAGCCTCCCCAGAGGCGAGCTTCTCCAAGTCAAACTTACTACAGTCGGACTCGTCGGGGAGGGATTTCCTTCGCCACTCAACAAAGCACCTCCAAGAACGGGGGAAGCCCCAACCAGCATCCGACGGGGGAATAATAAACACGTACTCCTCTTTCCACTTCTTAATGGAAGAAGGCAAGTTCGCCGCGATCTTCACCTGAGGACTCTGGGTCAGGTACAACCAGCTGTCCTCCCCCTTCACCAATGAGCTAAGGGCAACACAACTCCGGAGCAGAGGGAGGGTAGGCTGAATCTTGTTAAGACCCGCCTTGGCCACAAAGGCCAAGAGAGTACGCCAACTATTGGGCGCCACTTGGGAGGGGGCCACCCGGTAAAACTCGAGGGCCTCTACTATGATACTCAAGAGCGGAAACCTAATCCCCGCCCGAAAAGCCTCCACGTAGAAAGCTACCTCTTCCTCCGTAGCGCCCTCACACACCCCATCCCCAAAAGAAGGAACCCTAATCCCGTAATCATCGAGAATGTGAAACTCCCTCCTAATCCTCTCCGCAGCCCCTTCTTCCAAAGAACTCTTCCAGGACGCCACCCGACCAGGGCGGATGACGGCACCGGATCGAATGTCCCTAATCTCCGCCTCGCGAGCAGAAGAAACTCGAAGGGGAGATTCAAAGGGAGTGGCTCCCGACAATGATCCAGAAGCCCCGGAGTTGTCTTCCAACTCCCTGGGTAGCTGTTCATCTCGAGAGCCGCCGCCGCCGCCTTTTACCAACCGCCTCATTTTCCTTGGCGGAGTCCTCTCCACTACTTCTACTGACTCGGAAGACGGACTCTGAGAACTGGTTGCGACAGGCATCGTAAAATAATCAAGTGTCAGACGAAATAAAACGCACAGAACTCACCGAGGCAAACAAACGAGGAAGGGCAAAAACCAGAGAGAAGTTGGTGAAGAGCAGCACCTAGAGAAATTGCGGCAGAAGGAAGCCCACTTCACCCGAGGAAGACGAAGAAATAAGACAAGAATGAAATCCCCAAAAAGGCCTTAAAAAGAGCTAGGGTTTCGACACGCGTCGATTAATCTCCCTCCATGTCTAATCGGATGGGACGTGCACACGTGGCGCCGATTGGGGAACTCGAGAGAACAGCCAGAAATCAAAGCGCCATCCCCTCCCGACTGAAAAGATGTGCTACCCATACCGCTAAATAACTTCCCCAGCAAGCCATCCCTATAACATCCCCACCTAATTAAAGGAAGGGCTCGGATTTCTAACCACCCGCGCGTGCACAGTTTCGAATCCTCACCACCTAGTGAAAGGAAGGGCTCGGATTCCGAACCAACCGCGTGTGTCCAGCTTCGAATCCTTGCCTCCTGGCCAATGGAAGGGCTCGGACTTCAAATCGCCCGCGCTGGCCCAGTTTCAACCCATCCCCACCTAATGAAAAGGAAGGGTCCGGAGAGGGGAAACCAAGCAAAGGGATCCGACCTCAAAGCCACTAGAGGAAAAATACGTGCCCAGACCCAGAGTCACGGCATGAGAGCTCGACATACGAACCCAACAGGCGGAGGAAACTAAATGCTCTAGGTAAAGGCTCGGAACCCCGCGCAGGTTCTGGCAAAGTGTCACAATTCCTCAGAACAAGAAAAATATGTACCAAACACAGTGGAAAAGCAACCAAACAAATGGGAAAAGCAGCATAAGAAACACGACACAAACTCATAAAAACCATCCATTCACATCCTTTTGGCCCACAGGCCTACAAAAAAGGGGGGGGATAAGAAACCAAACATAGGGCATGCAGGCCCCAAAATCCCCGACAAGAAAGGGGAAGAAAGGAAAAAGAAATAGGAAAGCAGGAGAAGCCAGAAACTAATCAGAAGAAGACTCCTCTCCCGAAGGGTCCCCCTCCTCTTCCTAGGAGCTCTCCAGCAAGGGGTCCACCTCGTATTCAAGCAGCTGCTCGTTGAGGGAGTGAACCTTTCTCTGCAATGCCTCGTTCTCCCGCTTCAAATCCTCAATCTCCTTACCCATCTTCGAAACCCGGCCACGCAGTTCCACCCCCTGGTGATAGGTCCGGGAGAAAAAATACCACTCCCTGGCGACACGGGAGTGAGACGACTTGCCCTTCCTAGGCAAGGAGGAAAGACGAAGGGGGGGAAAGCCCGAGGAAGGGCCCGAGTCCCTCCTAGCCCTTTTCCGGCGGGCCGTAAGGTCCTCCTCCGAGTCGGAGGACAGGTCGGGGTCACTCGACGATTCCTGGGAAAGAGGGGCTTTGCCCCTAACCCGCGAAGGGGAACTAGACATGTTGCCGAAAAAAGGGAAAAGGTGCGGAGAAACACTTATCTCAGAAAAAAGCAATGACAGAACGCCGGGATGGTCTTCCTTTTTAAGCTCGAGGGAGAAACCCTTGTGTCTCGAAACAAGGCGACCCACCCGACACGTGTCTCCGACTGGAAGCCACATAATGACGCTACCATTTCCCAGGGATAACCGCCGGATAAAACGGCACGTCTCCTCATACTCCGGAGCCCCCATAAATGCCCTCACCATGGCATCGCTTGACCAGACATTACACCCTTGGCCCATTCAATGGACCAAAGGAGTAAGGGGGTGTTATGATGGGACATAAATACGGCGCTACTCCCAAATCTCGCCACGTGTCGTCCATGCACCAATGAAGCCTAAACCATCATAAGGAAAGGTGCTGATAAACAACAAGACCATGCGATTGCGACACGTGTCACCTTCTCGCCGTCCAAACCTCATCATCACAAATTATGGAAGGGATTATCCAGCAAAACCACGCGCACCGTCAAAACAGGGGAACGGCCCAATCCCGCCAAGGAAGGTTTTCTCTCCATAATGATGAAAAGGTCCGCACGCCACCCCTTAAAAGAGGGAGAAGGGAAGAAGAGAAGAGGATTCTTTTGGATCTCCCACAAGACAACCAAAAAAGAAAGAGGCAAGGCAACAGCAGAGGAGGCCGGGAACTTAATCCCACTCTCCCTGTTAGTCCCCTCCGACCCATCCACCCACACACCAAGAAAAGAATCTGCGCCTTGGCCTTGGTAAACCTGATCGAACCCTCTCCTCTTCTCGCTGTTCTTTATATTGATTGGTCGAAGAATCTGACTTGGGTGTCGAAGTGGTCGTCCGGGACCCACGCGGACCCCCCTGACCCCCTTTGTTTGTGATTGCAGACCCCACAGAGGCTCTCTACCAACCACGCGATCGTAGACCCGGATTCCGACGCCATCACCAACTGACTCAACATTTGCTAGGTCTACTAGTTCCGGACCTGGAGCCGCTCGTGCTAGAGAGATTCTGACCATGCTGCGATTTTGCCTTCCTTGTCAATTAAGTGTTCGGCCTAGTGACTGATACAGGCATAACTAGAATAATATGAGAGAGAGCTAAGCTCCTCTTTTGGCTTAAGAAAGATGGCCATGAAAAAAGGGCCAAACACTTAACTGATATCATCTTCCTCCCTAAATACTAAAATAGCCAATCATGAACTAATAGAGTGAAGAGTGCCATTACCGAAACAAGAGCGCGGGAGTTCAGATGCTAATGATATTTGCACTACGGTATTTTATAATGGGCCGAACTCCCCTTGTATTTTGTTATTTAACCACCTGGCAAAGGCTGATACAATTCCCAGAAAGCAAATTCAAAAAAGGAAAGACCGCGACTTCGCCCCATTATCAGCAAATTAAAAAAGAAAAGCAAGGTGACTTCGCCCCGTGTGTATATATATATATATATATATATATATATATATATATATATGTGGTGTGTGTGTGCGCGCGCACATATAAAGTCCAACCCCAACTAGTTTGGGACAAAGGGTTAGTTGAGTTGAGTTGTATATGCACATATAAAGGTTACTGATATTGGCATTACCACATTTTAATAATTGCATAAACTCAGCTTGTCTTTTCGTTTTAATGGACTATTGAGAGTTTTTTGGGAACTGTAATAACCTATGACAACTGTCTAAATTACTGTTTCAAAACGCAGATGCGGCATAGAATGCGGCCAAAGAAAATCTTAGTCGACTCGGTACGACGCGGTCAAGTACTCGGTTGGCGCAGCTGAGTACTCAGTAACAGATAGGCCTAAAATCGGTAACAGATACGGCAGTGACGTAAGAGCTGATCTGGCGGGCCCAATGAGCTGGACTGAAGGAACTGAAGTCCTGGACAAGAGCACACGAGGTCAGAAGACCAATCCGGAGTAGTTGCTCCGGACGGGCCCTTCGACACTCAAGTCAGTATGAGCAAAAGTGCAGAGCCAAACTTTATGAGTGGTAGCTTAGAAGTTATTACCTCTTGCTTTGAGCCTTGAGAGGCCTTTTATAGAGGGAGACCTGGGGTGGTTGGATTACCTACCCCAGGACAGGTGTCGGCCCTTTTGTGGATTTAGGTTCACCCATTCTTAGACAATTACCGAATTACCCCTGGGCAGCTGTCAGATTTGTGGTGGACCCTTCTGGGGCCACGTGTCGACAGCTCATTAATCGATGTTCTTCGTACCCCATCAGTTGCCCCCCAGTTGTCCAAGTCATTGTAATGATTTGAGGAAGTGTGAGGAGTTATATTCTTAAATGGTAGGACGAACCGGTGTTCGGGATGGCTCAATGGAAAACCTGTCCGGCCAAGCCGTCTGTCCGGCCTGGGACGATCAGAAGTGGAGCAGAAAATCTGTCCGGCCTGGGACGGCCAGAAGTGGAGCGAGAAATCTGTTCGGCTAAGCCGTCTGTCCGGCCGGGGACGGCCAGAAGTAGAGCGGAAAATCTGTCCGACTAAGCCGTCTGTCTGGCCTTGGACGGCCAGAAGTGGACCGGGAAATCTGTCCGGCTAAGCCGTCTGTCCGGCCTGGGATGGCCAGAAGTGGAGCGAAAAATCTGTCTTGCTAAGCCGTCGGTCCGGCCAGGGACGGCCGGAAGTGGAGCGGAAAATCTGTCCGGCTAAACCGTCTGTCCGGCTTGGGCCGAACTGATTTTTGTCATCTAGCAGGCGCGTCATATCCTGTCCGGCTTGGGCCAGACTGATTTTTGTCTTCTTATGAGACCTGTCATATCCTGTCCGGCTTTGGCCGGACTGGTTTTTGTCTTTTTGCGGACGCGTCATATCCTGTCCGGCTTGGGCCGGACTGATTTTTGTCGTCTAGCGGACGCGTCATATCCTGTCCAGCTTGGGCCGGACTGATTTTTGTCTTTTTACGGACGCGTCATATACTGTCCGGCTTGGGCCGGACTGATTTTTGTCGTCTAGCGGACGTATCATATCCTGTCCGGCTTGGGCCGGACTGATTTTTGTCGCTTTGTGAACGTGTCATATCCTGTCCGGCTTGGGCCGGATTGATTTTTGAGATGGGCACAGTCACTTAGATAACCTTCAACCACTTGGAGATTCTTCCGCACCCGCATTTATTAGCGTCGTTGCTTCGAAGTGTGTGCCCTTCCGCATCCACATTTATTAGCGCCATTGCTTCGACGGGTGTGCCCTTCATTAATGAGGGACACGTGGCATCATCCGGTTCATGAATGCCAACCGCCTTCAGTCTCAAGGCTATAAAATGAGGTTTTCACCTTTCATTTTTTCACTTTTGCTTTCACTTTTCGCTCTGCCTTCTCTGCCTGTTCGGCTCTGCTAGCCTGTGGTTGTGGTCGTCCACAAGTAAGAGCTATCCCCCTCAGGCAGGTAATCTTCTTTTCAGGTCGTACATATTTGATTTCTCTTTGAGTGTCACCTATGTCCAGTAGTGCTTCGAGTTCTGAGTCCGGTCTAGGTCCTCTTCAAGGGAGTCCGCATCTTCTAGTAGTTCAGAGTCTAGTTCGTCGGAGAGGACCCAAACTAATCCGATCAGGACTCCCGACCCTTATATGGCGAGTCCTGATGTTAGTGTAGAGGTCGTAGATAGTGGAGACGAGGTAATTTTGGATCTGAATAACACCCCGCCCCCAACGGATAGTTACTTCCGGGCAGAGATGAGTGCGGGTAGTGACGCCGTCGAGGCGTCCACTACATTCCTTCCGGGCCGGGCCATCGAGGTCACTGCTAGGGCTCGGATGGACGCCAATCCCAAATATAACACCCAGGCTGTTTACGAGGAGAGTATCCTTGATGAGTCCAGACTAGGGGACATTAGAGATAGATATTGCATTCCCCAAAGGTTCAGGCTGAGGGCTGCGATAGAGGGAGATAGGGCTTGCAACGACAGCACCGACGTCTGTATGTACGACGAGTCGCTAAGAGCCGGACTCAGGTTCCCTTCGCACCCCTTCTTCATTGTAGTCCTTCGATACTACGGCCTGGCCCCGGCCCAGGTTACGCTGAACTCGTGGAGGACGCTTATTGGTTTCATATACCTCGTCCAGGGCTGGCTCCAAAGGAGCTTGTCCATACCGTTGTTTCGGATGTGTGCGCACCTGAAGAGGCATAAGGACGGAGGCTTGATTTACATTAGCCAGTGCCTTGAGGTGAAAATGATTACCGGCATTCCCTCCTCCATACATCTATGGAAGAACCGGTTCTTCTATGTCGAGGACGACGAGCCTACTGAGTCCTGGCCGGTTCCTTTGAAGTGGGACACCCCAGATACACTTGCGCTGAGTCACAAGCCGCTCTTGGAGGGCGAAGATGTGAGAACGTTCTCCCTAGTCTGTAAGGAGTTACGCCGGGAGGGCCACATTCACTGTGCGGACTTCTCTAGGGAAGAGGTTCTAGTCGAGCTCGACATCAGTACAACGACCTCGGCACGTATGTGGCTAGTCTTGCTTTTGAGTCCTCTTTTTTCTTCCTTTTCCTTGACCGGCTTTTGTTCGTGCTGTTTGAATTTCAGAAATGCAGTCACAGTCCCAGCTGGAGAAGGTGAGGCAAGGAGCCTTTGTCAGGGGCCAAGGCCAGCAGGGCCAAAAAAGGAAAGCCCCTGAGATCTCAAGTCCTGCACCATCTAAGGACGCACCGCCCCCCAAGGGCCAGCCAACAGTGAGGCTCGTCGGCTCATACGGTCAGGGAGCGGGAACACCCAAGCCGGGGGCCGGGTCTACTAGAGTCCGTCCCACCCCCGCGAGGTCCGGAGATAACGTTTTCCGCCCAATTGGGCCGTTCAGAAGAGCGACACCGGCCTGGGTGACAGCAGTGTTGCCAGGGAGATAATTACCAAAGGCCAATTGAACCAGGATCAGCTCCAGGTTCTTAACGAGCCTCCGGATGCGGCCGATGAGGCCATTTTCTCCTCGCTCTACCAAATCGGCGTGTATTATCATGACTTCCGCGAGAAGAGTCGGAAGTTCTCTTCCGCAATCACCAAGTGTGAGGAGGAGAACGACAAGGTGATCCAGGAGGCGGTCGAGCTCAATAGGTCCATTAACGAGAGGGACGACGAGATAAAAAGACTCAAGTCCGAAAATGCCGCCCAGTTGCAGAAGGCCGCCGACGCCCTCGAATCGCAGAGAGGGAGAGCCCGGGAGAGGCAGATAGCGACCGTGGCAGACGCCGTGCAGAAAAAGGAGGACGACCTAATTAGCTTGTCAACAGAATCGTACAAGCTGGGGTTCATGGATTGCCTTGAGCAGTTCAAGGGATCCAACTCAAATGTCGTTCTCACAAGCCTTGTCCCTCCTGACCCGCTGGCGGTTCAGGGCGAGGACAGGCAGGATGCCGCGGCGGGGGGTCCTTCGCATTAGGGTGGCCATGGGGTGCCTTGAGCTACCCATTCTTCCTTTTTGGCAGTTTACTGTATTCTTTTTGTAATGGCCCTTGGAGGCCCTACCTTTTGTAATGGCCCGTGGAGGCCCTACTTTAATGAATAATTCATAATTTGATGTGCATTGTTTCCGCTTGAGTCTGCTTCTCACTAGTGTCGATTAACCTAACATTGCGTGTCTGACTGGTATCAATTACTCGACACTGTGTGCCTTCGACCGGTCCCAGTCCTGACCAAGAGTGCGCTCCCGGTCTTTGTGGAGACGAGCCGGGGTGGACCAAGCAGCGAGTACCCATGTTTTAGTGAACTGGGTTTCTGAGAAGGTTTGGTTTTTTTACGCGGGCACGTTCCCGACCAGGAGTGCGCTCCCGGTCTTTGTGGAGTCGAGCTGGGGCGAACCAAGCAGCGAGTACCAAAGTTTTAGTGTTTCTGAGATGGTTTGGTTTTTTCTGTGCGGGCCCGTTCCCGACCAGGAGTGCGCTCCCGGTCTTTATGGAGACGAGCCGGGGAGAACCAAGCAACGAGTACCCAAGTTTTAGTGAACTGAGTTTCTGAGATGGTTTGGTTTTTTCTGCGCGGGCCCATTCCCGACCTGGAGTGCGCTCCCGGTCTTTGTGGAGACGAGCCGGGGCGAACCAAGCAACGAGTACCCAAGTTTTAGTGAACTGGGTTCCTGAGATTGTTTGGTTTTTTCTACGCGGACCCGTTCCCGACCAAGAGTGCGCTCTCGGTCTTTGTGGAGATGAGCCGGGGCGAACCAAGCAGCGAGTACCCAAGTTTTAGTGAACTGGGTTTCTGAGATGGTTTGCTCGGAGATTTACAAAGAAACAGTATCCTCTTTATCATTCATATTCAAGCGTTCTTACAACGGCATTCGCTTTTGTGCCAAGTGGCCATCTATTGATAGTATTTTTGGAGGTTCCTTGAATTCCAGGCGTGGGGTAGTTGGTGTCCCCGAGTGTCTCCAGTTTGTAACTCCCGGGGCGAATTATCTCTTTCACTCGGTACGGCCCCTCCCAGGTCGGGGAGAGTTTGCCTACCTTCTTCGGTTGGGAGATAGCAGCCTTTCTCAGGACTAGGTCTCCTGCTCGGAATTCTCTTGGGCGTATCTTCAGGTCATGATAGCGGGACACTTTCTGTTTGTAAGCCGCGACTCTGATTCGGGATTCTTCTCGGGCTTCCTCTAGCAAGTCGAGGTTCGCGCGGAGCGCATCTCCATTGGTCTGCTCATTGAAGTTGGTGACTCTGGGAGACGGGACGCCAACATCGACGGGTATTACGGCCTCAGTTCCAAAAGACAAGTTAAATGGCGATTCCCCTGTGGCGGTGCGCGGGGTGGTACGATATGCCCAGAGGACGTGCTAAAGTTCGTCTGCCCATCGGCCTGCTTTCTCGTCCAGCCTCTCTTTGATCCCCTAGAGTAGGATTCTGTTCGTTACTTTGGTTTGCCCATTCGTCTGAGGGTGTGCCACTGAAGTGAATCTCTGTTCGATCTTCAAGTCAGAGCAGAATTTTTGAAAGTTCAGGCAATCGAACTGCCTGCCGTTGTCCGTTATCAAGACACGGGGAATCCCGAATCTGCAAACGACTAACTTCCAGAAGAAGGTCTGCACGTTTTGCTTTGTGATCTTGGCCAGAGGTTCAACCTCCACCCACTTGGTAAAATAGTTAATGGCTACCCCGGAGTGGGAGAGGGGTTGAGGTGTTCTGAATGAGCCAGGCTCTGCTCTGCTATTGCTGAAGGAGCCACTATCTGTGAGGCCACTCGTTCGCTCCGAGTCCTGCGAGGCGCCTAAGCTCGGGCTGTCCAAGCAGTTGGTACCCCGCCATTCCTCCGTCCTGCCATTTTATAAAGGGGACGGATGGCGCCAATCTGTTAGGCCTAAAATTGGTAACAGATACGGCAGTGACGTAAGAGCTGATTTGGCGGGCCCAATGACCTAGACTGAAGGAACTGAAGTCCTGCACAAGAGCGCACGAGGTCAGAAGACCAACCCGGAGTCATTGCTCTGGAAGGGCCTGTAAACACCCCATTTTGACCAAACCCTTAACCCGTCATTTTGAATATAAATCCTAATAAATTAGTGCATTAGAGTCCTAAATTTGTCCCTAGAGTCGGTTAGGATCCCATTTAGGTCTCTTTAAAATTTGGTCGAAATCCGCCAAGAAATGGCAAATAAGACGAGTGTAGTTTGTAGCGTTCTGTGGTATAGTGTAGCAGCAGGGGGTGTATTATCCCGGCCAGGGGGTTGCCTGGGAGAAATAAAACGTGTGTAATTTATAGTGAGGGGTGTCCCTGGGCAATGGAAAGGGCCGAAATTTATTTGCTTAATTTTTCATTAAACTTTTTCCAAATGGCCACCGTTTTACAACCAAAACTAAAGCAAAATTTTTGAAAATGGGTTGTCCTATCAACTAATGGGAGATAAAAATTAAGGAAAAACTCTATAAATAGAGCATTTGGGCTCTCATTTGAAAGAGGATTAGGGCTCTTAATCTAATTTTAGAGAGAGGGAGAGAGAGAGCTTTATAGAGAGAGAGAAGATTCTAGAGGGAGAGAGAGCTTTCTAGAGAGAGAAGATTCTAGAGAGAGAAAGAAGGAGATCTAAAGAGAGAAAGGAGATCTAAAGAGGAAAATAAGGAATTCTAGAGAGAGAAAGGAGATCTAGAGAGATAAAGAAGGAGATCTATAGAGAGAAAGAAGGAGATCTATAGAGAGAAAGAATGAGATCTAGAGAGAGAAATGAGATCTAAAGAGAAAAGAATGAGATCTAGAGAGAGAAAGAAGCTTTCAAAGAGAGATCGAAGAAGAAGAGCACAAGGTTAGTAGATTTTAAGTTTGATTTTGAGTTTTCTTTGAAAATCGAGCCTAAAATGGGAAATCTAAGTGGAAAATACTTAAAAATGGTTAGATCTAGCAACCTAGGGCTAAAATTTACAAAAATATGTTTAAAAACATTTCTCATTTGAAGATCTAAAGCAATTCACCTCAAATTTTGAGTTCTAATTGAATTTTGATGTGAAAATGGCAAAATAAAGTGCTGTCCAGGCTCGTTTTTGCCATTTTTCGTTAATTTTCTATTGGAATTCGTGATAATTTCATACGCGAAGGTATAGTACTAGTTGAGATCTTTGATTTGGCATATAAAGGCCCAAAATTGGCCAAGAAACGAAGAAGTTATGGCTGTTTTAAAATTTCAGCTCAAAATTCGGTGCAAAATGGTGAATCTATGTGTGTTTTTGTGAAAATTCCTTAAAGATCTTCAAAACTGAAACTAACATGGTTAGATCTAAGCCTAATCAGCATGTATTATCATATATTTATGTCAAATTCCCATAGATCTTGTGTTTGAATGAAGTTTTGATTTGAAATGTCATGAAATTGTGTTGAATTACATGCTGTCCAGATTTTATTTTTAATTTTTTATTAAAATCCGGTTAGATCTAGCGAAAGTAATACACATAGAAGTTGTAGATTTCTCCGAGATCTTCGATTTGACATCTCTTGGGCCTCGTAACGATGAAAAATGAAAGAGTTATGCTACTTTTAAGATATCAGCCAAAAACACTACATTTCCAGATTTGGACTTGATCGGAGATAGTCGTTTTCCGGCCACTTCCGGCAAGATCCACCCGATTTTGTCAACAGAGAAAAGTTTATTGGATCAATTTACGAAAATTTTGTAGCTGAACACTTTTCTTGAAAATGTATTTTTGATCATTTGTTTTGCAAAACCAAATCAGAACTTTTGAAAAGCAAAACTGCATAAATGAAATCTGAAATCAGCCAAAAGATGGCCCTTTTCTAGCTACTTCCGGCACGATCCAGCCAAAATTGTTAACGGAGAAAAGTTTATTTGATCAATGTTATAAAACTTTGTAGTTGAACACTTTTCTTAAAAATGTATTTTTGATCCTCTGTTTTGCAAAATCAAATCAGAACTTCTGAACAGCAAAACTGCAGAATTGAAATCTGAAATTTGCCCGGAGATGGTCGTTTTTCGGCCTCTTACGGTGAAAACCGGACGAATTGCATAACTAATCAAATGTTCCCCGATGTGTTCCATATAACTTTAACGTGTATTACTTTTGCTAGGTTTGCCATTTGGATAGTGTAATTGTAAATACAATTTTTCAGCTTCCATGTAGAATGCAAATGCGTGCTTTTGATGCTTGATTCATGCTTAGCCTAGTTGGCAATGAAGGCGTTAGCCCAAGCCAATCCTTCGAGGGACCTACTTGGATATGGTAGTACCTTCTTCCCTCTTCTTTTCTCTTTCTTTAGGAAGAAACCTTCTTAGCATTTTAGGTACCCTTAGACCTTAACCCCATTCATTGTGAAAAGGGCAATGAAGGCGTTAGCCCAAGCCCATCCTTAGGGGACTTGCTCAGTCCAAGTAGCATACCCCTCATTTGTATAGTACACTTGCTTAGTCTTTTAGATGCCTTTTAGATATTAGAACCCTTCTCATTGCAAGGGCGATGATAGGGATACTTTGAGCCCTCCTTTGTATATAGGAGACTTGCCCAGTCTCATCAGAATCCTTGTTGACGTCATTTGTGTCTCAGAGACAAGTCTTGTCTCATATAGAGAGTCTCCCCTTTAGGAGGCTTACCTAGTCTCATGTTAGAGTGGCCTCCTCTTTTAGAGCGAGTCTTTGACTTTGTAGTGTTATTAGAGAGTCTCTGACTCATTTGTACTCCTTCCCTAGTGTTATTAGTTGGGAGTTTTTCCATTAGAGACTAACTCATTCATATAGAGCTTTCCCTGCTTGGGATCTTAGATTATTTTCTCTATTCTTGGGACATTTTTTTACGTGTTGTGGTTTGTCTCTTTGAGACGCTTGTTGTTTGTTCAAGGTTTCCCCTTTAGATTTAGGGCTTTGCCCTAGTTTGTGGTGTTACTTGCGTGTTCTCTTTAAGAGTGAAAGCATTTAAAGGTCCTAAAACATTTCAGGTTTTAAAATCCAAAAAAGTATTAGAAATTTGAAACTCAAAAACATTTGAAAACTTTAAAAATATCAAAAAAATATTTGAAAAGCATTAAAACCGTTAAATCATTTGAAGTGTTAGGTTTTAGTTAGGAGAGTTCGTTTCGAACTACGTTGGCTTGATCCTCTTCCACGAGGTACGTAGTGCAGCTTGGGATTTATATCACAAGTCCAGCCAAACTTTTGTAAATAACATTTTAAACCTTTTTGAATAAGCAACCTTTAAAACCTTGTTTTCAAAAGATCTTCCTCTAGAGTTAGGAGTTTCTCCTAGATAGAGAGTTTTAGAGTTAGGAGTTTCTTTTGATAAGTTGTTTGTTTGTTTGTTTGTTGTGTGCTTGTTTTATAGTTAGGGGTCTGTCCTAGAGTTATAGGAACGCCTCCGTCCGGTCAGTCGGCGATCCACATCGCCGAGTGATGACTAGAGTAGGATACGCTAGTCCACTCTTTGTTTTCCTTAGGAAACACAACCTAGTTACACATAGGTTGTAGGAACCACCTGCATTAGCTTAGGGCTAATCTGCATTTAGTTAGGGCATATAGGATGTCCTAAAATCCACAATTCACTGGAATTTAAATAATCGTACAAGAAACTTTTAATAACTGGTCCGGTCTTTTAGATCGAGTCTAGGATAGAGGTCTAGGTGTCTTAGGCATCACAGTTTAGAATAGGCGCGAAGAACTACGTTGCTCTGATTCTTGCGGAGGCGGGGATACGTAGGCTTCTTTGGATGAATATCAGACCATCCGAAGACTCGGGCTAAATGATTTAGAGTCTTAGGATTTGTTGTGTTGTTATTGTATGTTTTGATGTGTTTTCTTACTTTCTTGTATTGATCCTATACCTTTAGCTGTAGCTTGCATGTGTATGTCCACCAGAACTTAGACACTCATTAAGAATGTCACTTATAATCTAGCTATGCTTATGTGGCACACTTCTTTCATTTATTTTTTGTATGCTTATTATTTCTATTCTCAGGAAATGCATGCTTAGGTAGACGATTCCTGAGGATTGTTCCCATTTCACATGATTTTGCCCAAAATTCCTTGCAATTAATAAAAATGGTGTAAGAGACCAAGTGTTCGCACTCGGACGAATTGGAGGTGCTCTTCAGACTTCTCCATTCGTAATCAGGCACGAACCCATATATATTTCTGGTTATCCATGGTATACAGAGCATATTTGTTTAAGGATCCATGGCCGTATACCATGGATGGCGACTCTGAGTTTGTTTAGGTACGTTTCGAATCCGGACTTGTTCCCGAATCGAGAGGTATCTCTGTTATATCGCCACTCGTGCTATGCTATGAGGGTGGCATCCGTTTCGAGAGTTCCTTGGTAGAGCTCTCATTCACACGTGGATGATCCAGAGGTTGTAGGAACTCGTTTCCTCATCATCCTCGGATCGGGGTCCACAGGGCCCTTCGACACTCAAGTCAGTATGAGCAGAAGTGCAGAGCCAAACTTTAAGAGTGGTAGCTTAGAAGTTATTACCTCTTGCTTTGAGCCTTGAGAGGCCTTTTATAGAGGGAGACCTGGGGTGGTCGGATTACCTACCCCAGGACAGGTGTCGGCCCTTTTGTGGATTTAGGTTCACCCACTCTTAGGCAATTACCGAATTACCCCTGGGCAGCTGTCAGATTTGTGGTGGGCCCTTCTGGGGCCACGTGTCGACAGCTCATTAGTCGCTGTTCTTCGTACCCCATCAGAGGCGAAAATAGTCGTCACTAAATATCTTGAAGTCGCCATTAAAAGGTTTTAGTGGCGAAAAATTCGTCGCCACTATAGATGTGTCACTAAAGATAATAGTAACGACTTTAACATATCGCCACTAAATAGATATCTTTTAGTAATTACATAATTGTCGTTACTAAAAGCCCATATAATAGTGAAAAGACTTGTCGCTACAAAATTGTGAAGAAGTTGTCACTAAAAGGCCTCTAGTCGCCACTAAAAATGTGGTTGAAGGATCTAAAACTCGCTTTAGTGGCGACAATTGTCGTCACTAATTATTTATTATTAGTAAAAAGAATGGTCGCTACAAAATTGTGAAGCAGTCGTCATTAAATGTCATACAGTCGTCATTAAAAGAATGGCTTAAGAATTTAAAACATGCATTTAGTAGGGGTGTTCACTATTCGGTTAAAACCGAAATAACCGAATTTGGTCGGTTATTTCGGTTCGGTTTTTTATGATTCGGTTCGGTTTCGGTTTATAATTTGTACCAATTTCGATTTTCGGTTTCAGCTTCGGTTTTTGTTCAAAAAATTCGGTTCTACCCGATTAACCGAATAGTGAATTTTGCTAATATTCCATTTGCTCTTTTATTTGTCCTCTTTGGTCTTTGCACATTTGTTTTTAGTGAATTTAAAAATGCTTTTGCCTTTTGACAGCTTTTGACTTGTTGAGCACTAATACCATTTCTTGAAAACCATGAGCTGGTTTTCACATCCTCCAACAAACTTATGACAACCCACGTGACTTGTAGACTTTACCTCCATTACACTCCTATATGGCTCCATTACAAATTTTTAACAAAATTATTTTGGGTGAAATTTCACTATGGTGCAGAGAAGGGATTTGAGCCACCTTCGCCTCCATGGTTTTGGGTGAAATTTCACTATGGTTTGGAGCCACCTTCGTATTAGTGCAGAGAAGGGATCCGAGCCACCTTCGTCTCCACCCGAGTGCCACCACCACTACCCCTTGCAAATCCGGCGCAACCCCACCTTCTCTGCACATTTTCCGACCACAATCTCCATTTTTCAGCCACTTTTGCGACCTTCTTCTCTGGGAACCCTTGCCGGAATCCGGCAAAATCCTCCATAGCCGCCATATTCCCTAGCCTCCATCTCCACTTCTGATTTTAATCTCCACCAAACCATCTTCTTCTCCATTCACCCTCCATCAAACCCACTTTGATTTTCAGTAAGAAGAAATACTCAATGACCCAATCTAATGATTTTCAGTGATTTCGGTTTTCGGTTTCGGTTCGGTTCGGTTCCTAACCTATCAGGTTTCGATTTCGGTTCCAATTTTGGGTAACCGAAATATATTCGGTTTCAACTTTTCAGTTTTTTCGGTTCGGTTTTAGCCGAATACGCACCCCTAGTATTTAGGGATGGCAAATGCCGTCACAAATTATTCAGTATTAGTGACGACTTAAAGTTTGTCACTAATATTTAAAACTTTAGTAGCTATTAAAACTTCTGTTCCAACACTTTAGTAACAACTATCTCTATGCCACTAAAGCCTGTAACAAGAATAACAATAATAATAAATTTTCTATATCTATTAAATATTTTTTGTAAAACCTGTGAAATATTTGTCACACAACTATAATATATACAAGTCCTTGACCGTAATAACAAACAATTCAAAGCACAACTAAATATTAATTGATATTAAAGCATGTCTTCATATAAACATAAATATTCATTAAACCAAACAAGCTTCCCAGTACCAACACAAAAAACAACGTTCAAACATTTAACCAAAAACCTAAAAAACATAAAATAGAAGCCCAAGTCCAGATTGTAAGTAGTGCATCTCCACTCTGAAGGCAAGCATTTTTACATAGGGAAGTAGCTCTGTCAACTCCGTCAAACTAAGTTCAACAAGAAGGCCATTAGCATCCTCCTGAATTCTGATTCAGCTATATACACACTTCAAGAGCAGCATCTATTCCTTCACTCATCTGTCACCAAATAAAAAATAATATAATTAACAAGTGTAGCGAAAATTATAAATAAGATAGGCAATGAAATAAATAAGACAGGCAATGATTATCCCTAATTGTCATAACATCAACCCAAGAAAACAATAAGATGGTCTTGATAATTACCTAATGGTAGTCTTACAATAAAAATGTTTTATCACTTTCCCAAAAAAAATATTAAATTGCATTTAACTGACAGCGTAGGAGGTGCAGACAAGAGGCCCAAGTGCACAATCGTTTCATTAATTTTCCCATAAGATTGTCTTCCAATGCCTTTTGTGATGCCTCCATCGCATTTTGTATTGCCCGAAATTCATCATTCATCTCTTGCATCTCCCTTTTCTGAGCATTGATTAGCTCATTCTAAGCATTGAGTTGGTCAGCCAACTCATTGGCCCGTTGCTCGGCTTGCTCAGCCCTCCTTCTAGCCTCCTCCAGCTCTGCTCTGCGTGGATGAGGATGACCTAGACTTCGGGCCATCGCCGCGGCCACGTATGTATCCAAACCTGCTTCCAAGAATATCAACGCAAATTTTCTTCTCACTCTTTTCTGTCTGAGACCGAAGCTCCTCCATGCCCTCCTATAGCGATAAAGCAATTTAATATATAATTACAACAATAGAATTTTACATAAAATTACTAGCATTAAAACAAAGAAAATAATTGTATTAAAAACTTACATAATTTTTTTGAATGGTTTTTCTAACCCATGATTGCTTTTTCTTACTAAAGTGAGTTATCTCATAGAGCTGAATCGGGCCAGGCTCTTTCCCATCCTTGACCCCTGCATCAGTCTATATGCATAAATCATTTTATTTGCGTGTGCACACCATAAGAAAATATAAATACCTTACTGTAGACACCCCCATTTTGCTACGCTTTAAAAAGCAAAAGATTCGGTAGTATCATCGAGTTTTGAATCCGTATTCAGCATTAGATTAGGCATCTATACATTTTAGGGTAGATTTCATTTCATTATGAGAGTTTTGAAGTTAATTCGCAATCCTGAAGGTCTCTAGGGGGTTCCTTTAGCCTCTGAAAGATGAAAGTTCAAGTTTCCAAGCAAATGAAAAAATCTGCTATTTTTAGAATTTTCAGGGTTTCCCTCATTTTTGCCTATTTTGCACTGCAGGGGTATTTTGGTCATTCCCGATGTGTCTCGTATGACCCCCGAGTTATATTTGAGAAATCTTGAGTGATTTTACAAATTTTGAAAAAGCTGCTATTTTTAGAAACTCATGGGGCTTCCACATTTTCATCATCTTATTGATATTTCAATCATTTCTCATATGTCCAAAACCATCTCGAGGGTACGGCTGATGGATTATGAGTAATTTCGTAAGTTTTGGGAAACCTGCTAAATTTAGATCTCTTAAGATTTTCTCTTAGTCTTGCACTTCGGGGGTATTTTAGACATTTCCAAACATATCATATATGGTCCCTAAGTTGTGTCTAAGAAATCTTGAGTCCGTTCATAAATTTTTGAAAATCTGCTATTTTTTAGAATTTCTCAGGGTTTTCCCTAGTCTCGCCAAATTCTAGCACCTCGGGGTAATTTGGTCTTTTCCTGTGTATTTCTTTTGATCCCCGAAATATTTCTGAGAGATTATGAATGATTTCCCGAATTTTGGAAAACCTGCTAAATTTAGAATTTCGCAGGAGTTTCGCTTAATTTGGAAATTCTAAGTGTTGAGGGCATTTTGGGTATTTTCAGGGGATACCAAATGATTCTGTTTAATATTGCTCACCGAAAGGACCCAATTTTAAAAGTTTCTATCTTTGAAGTTTGACCACAAAGACTTTCCATTTTTAATTTTTCCCTTTAGGGGTGAACCAATCTGAGGGTATTTTGGTCGCATTTGGATGTCTAACAGTCAAGTAGGGGTATTTTGGTCCGATCATGTGTGAGGGATGCACCATAAATGTCGAATGGGTTGGGTCCATATATAGAATGTTGAATTTAGAAAGATTTTATTGATTTTTTACGGAAAACCTGAAACCCGTGTGAAATGGCCCATTGGGCTAAAGCCCGCAAAGATGGAACTCATGTGGATTCACCCATATGGGTCAACCACCATGGTGGGCGGCCCACATGGTTGACCCACATGAGTTGAGCACCCAACCTTGATGATGTCACAATGGTGACAAATATTGTGACATCATATTTGTTAAAAGAAAAATAAAAAGAATAAAAAATGAAAAGAAGGAAAGAAGAAAAAGATAAATGATTGCTTAAAAAGGTTTTCTTCCAAAGAAGCAATGTGGAATGAGAATAACATGTCTTGATTGACAAGAAATTAAGATTGGAATCAAATCCAATTTGGAAACAAGAAAGAAAGAAAGCAAGAAGGAAAAATTGGAAACAAGCCAAAAAGGGAGCTCTCACATTGGAAATTACTATTTCTCTCTTAACCCTAGCTTTTTTGTATAAAAATCAAATCAAACAATCCTAAAAAAGATTGGAAAAAGATCAAAATTCATTTTTTTCTCTCTCCTCCCAAGAAGAAAAAAGAAAGAAATCTCTTTTCTCTTGAAGTGTGATCTCTCTATCAAGTCTTCTTCACAAAAGGAATTCTTGAATTCCTTCTTCTTCTCCAAGGCATCACACAATCAAGAATTATTGGAGTGTTCTTTGGGTCTTCTACATCATATAAAAGGGTGCGACAAAGCGTATACCTCGGATCTACGCACCCTAGAGACAAGGAGCGCGATCAATGATAGGATCTTTATCTTTGTAATATCAAAAGTAGAAAAGCATGCTAGGATTTTACTTTTGATAGATCAAATCAATGAATTTTTTCTTGAAATTCCAGTATGTTATAATATAGATTATGAGTTTTCAAAATCCAAAATTTTATCCAAAAATTAAATTTCCTCCATTTAATAATGATTTTCTTTCGTTTTTTATTCAATATGGATTTAAATCGGATTATCAATGCAAGTGTTAGAAAACGTGGGTTTCTTTAAAAACTGATATTTTTTGGGATTTCTACAAAATAAAATACTACTGGAAACTTAATTTTCAATCACGGTTTGGCCGTTTTAATTTTCATTCTAATTTTCAAACAATAACCTCGAAAGGGGTTATTTCTTGATGAACGAATCCAAAAGTATATCAAACCATATCCAAAATTTATAAAATCTTATTTCCAAACTAATGTTTTGATTTCCAGAATACCCAAAAAATTTCGGATTTTTTTGAATTTTTTTTAATCGGGTTTTAAATTATTTTAAATTTCGGCCATTTTTAATAAATATCAAAATATTTTAAAAATTAATGAAACTCTCCAGAATTAATTTTCAATAATAAATTGAATTTTTCATGAGATTTGTTTTTTAGAAAAAGGTTTTTTTATTTGTTTCCTAATCGCTTTTTCGTTTTACGTGCCGTAATTCTTTTTTGTATTAAATTAGTAAATTTTTGAAATTTTTCTTTACAAACCAGTAACTTAGGTTACTGGAATGTTAGATAAAAATTTTAAATTGGTTTTGCAAAGTTTTAATATGGTTTTGTAATTTATTTTAATAAATGGGTTTCAATTTCTAGGAAACAAATTCCCCTTTTCTATTTAAAAATCGATTTTATGGAGGAGATTTAATTTTTAAGTTTTAAAATTTTGATAGAAAATTTTATAATCTATTATATATCTACTGGAATTTTTTATTTGATTTTATGATACTATTAGGTTTGCTTTTTAAGTAATTCTTTAGTTTCATCCGATTTTTGTGTGAATTTCAATTGGCATCAAATCGTAATAAAAGTTCGTGAAAGTTATACAGTAGTCTAATCTCATGATTATCTTTATTCTGTGAAAGTTTGGATTAATTTGAAATTGATATGCTACAAGTTGATGTGTTAATCTATAATTTGATTTAAATTTTGGAAAATCCGAAATTCATATCAAATCTTAATGATAATTCATGAAATTTTTCCAGTAAGCTACAATTATCCATATCTTGTTACTGAAAAAGTTTTAACTGATTTGGAGTTCTATTGCTTAGGGTTACTGTGTATTCCTAACAATCTGGTCTTAATGATATTAAATCACAATTTAATAGCAAACCAATACAAAAGTCAGTAAAAATCTCTAAAAACCTTAACTTTTCATCATAAATTCAATCCCTAACTTTTTGAAACAGAAACCTTAGGGTTCATAGATTGCCTTTGTAAATTGGCTATGCTGTGACAATTTAACTGCCAAGATCGTAACCATAATCGTATACTAATTGCGATCGATCCAGCATAATTGGAGTGCGTAAATTATAGTATGATATTGGCTCCGAGGTCCACTGTCCACGCAAATCCTGAGAAATATGCCAGGCAATAAGATACTATAATTTACGTGCTAAATTATACAAGGGTTGAGAGCACGATTCCCTTCCATGGTTGTGATTCGAGGTCGAAACTTGCGAACCATAGAGCCTTTGGTATTCCTTAGATGTTTAGGAACCAAAAATCCTTGAAATCTGAAAATCATTAACTTCAGCAAATTGAATCAATTTACATCATGTCTTTCGGAACCGTTGGATTGCGGTTTCCATCGTAAGAACCATTAGAGCCCTATTTAGGAACATTTGCGTCATGTCATGTCCTAGGTTTTAGGGAGTCCTAGAGTTAGGAGTCCAGCCTCATCACGGGCGTTTGCTATGGATAGCAACCGTGCCCTAGATCTAGTTACACTAGTCACCTCACTTTTCTCATAGGACAAGCCTAGTTACCTAGGATGTAGGTTCACCTGCATTAGTCAAAGGGATGTCTTGCACTTAGATATGACCATATAGCATCTTAGATGAAGTCCTAGGATAATAAAATCTTCAACTTGAATTAAATAATTTCTTTTAAAACTGTTGAAACATGTCAATCCAGTCTAGATCGGTGTCCTAGATGAGTTAGGCATAAGTAGCTTAGTTCAGGTGCACCGAACTACGTCGACTCTGATCCCAGTGAGGCTTGGGTACGTAGGCAGGTTGGATGCTTGATGGCATACCAATCACGAGTCGGCTCCACAACAAATTGTGAGGTTTTGTATATTAATTTTCTTGTAAATTCTTAATTAAATCACTTAGGACTTTCCATGAAATTAGAATTTTAGGAGAACATTCACTTAGATTGAATTCAAACAAATTAAGAAATCAAGATACACATTTAGGATCTACATTGAAATTAGATCATAGGATGCATGTCACATAGTTAGCACACTAACAAAGAGTTAAATGAGCCATTTAAAAGAAATTCAAAAGAGTTAACTTTTGGAATTGAAGACCGATTATCGGGCAGGAATGGTGCATGTGGTGGATAACTCCCCATACCTTCCATTCTTATAACCAGGTAACGAGTCTAGATTTCTGGTTAATTATGGGTCCTAGATCCCACATCTAGGTGGCGACTCTGTCACTCTCTTTTGTGTGGAATTCGGATTACCTTAGTGATCCTAAGTTCACATAAACGACGAATTAAAATCAATAATAAAAGAGCACACGCCAATCACGTGGGTACGAGAGACCAAGAGAGAGCGTGGCGGCTCGCGCCCCACCCCTCTCACGTGATCGGGTCCCACACTTACCATTTCAAAGCCAATTTTGGCAAAAGACTTAGTCCCAGCAATGTGTGGTGTATTCTGTTTCGTCCGATTATTTGCATTCGATCACTCATTTTCTACATTGAAAGACAATTAATATCTCCCCCAATGAAAATGCATTTAGCAATATGGGGAAAATAAACTTGGTTTAGTATTTAATTTACACAAAAACCTTGTACTCATTTGAAGAAAAGTAATGGCAGAGATAATTTCAATCTTCCCCGGATACACCTGGAGGTAGGTGTTGTAGTGCCACTTCCACTGTTGGGTGAGGCTTGAAATACTTTTTGTAGAGCATATGGCAAAAATTCCTGTAGGATCTGTTCATCTAGGCATATGTAACTTTTAAAACATGTTGACAATCCTCAAATTGGAAGTTATCCTGCAAAAGAATGTCTGATCTTTTAAAATGACATGTAAAATGTATATTTGCCCTTTGCACGGTGACTAGCTCTCTGTTAATCCTCTTTTCATTATTATGTATAATATTTAGAATCTTTCATATGCCTATTTTTTCAAGTGGGTGAAATCTTCTTTTTTTTCAGAATTATGGGTCTTGAAGTGATAAGTGGAAATGAAGACTGCACTTTCATTGTAATAGCTCAGGTGCCTCATGGTCTTCCTCTTTTCCATTAGGGCATTTTGTTCAATGCTATCCCTCAAACACCTGTAACCATCTAAGAGCATACCAATTGGCAAGCATTTGAAGCAGCTACAACAATTATAGGCAGCCCCTCTAGACTCTTTTTATTGCCATGATTAGAATATTGAAATGTTTAGATTTGTGTGGATGACAACTGATGCTTAGACATATAGACCTTTGGTTTATTCTTAAGTTGAGTGAACTTACAACTCAATTAACCATAAGGATCTTAACCATAAGGACAAATAGATATTTTACATGTCATTTTAAAAGTTCAGACAATCTTTTGTAGGATAACTTCCAACTTGAGGATTGTTAACATATTTCAAAAGTTACATATGCCCAAATGAACAAATCCTACAGGAATTTTCGCCATATGCTCCACAAAAAGTATTTCAAGACGCACCCAATAGTGGAAGTGGCACTACAACACCGACCTCCAGGTGTTGCCGAGGAAGATTGGAATTATCTCTGCCACAACTTTCCTTCCGATGAGTACAAGGTTTTTGTGTAAATTAAATACTAAACCAAGATTATTTTTCTGCATATTACTAAATGCTTATTCATTGTGGGAGATATTAATTGTCTTTCAATGTAAAAAATAAGTAATCGGAATCGGAATGCAAATAATCGGGCGAAATAGGATACACCACACATTGCTGGGACTAAGTCTTTTGCTAGAATTGGCTTTAAAATTGTAAGTTATTATTATTTTCTTACGGTGTACACACGCAAATAAACTAATTTATGCATCTGAACTGATGTAGGGGGCCAAGGATGGGAAAGAGCATGGCCCCATTTAGCTCTATGAGATAACTCACTTTAGTAAGAAAAAACAATCTTGAGTTAGAGAAAGCATTCAAAAAAATTATGTAAGTTTCTAATACAATTATTTTTGTTCTTTTAATGCTAGTAATTTTATGTAAAATTGTATTGCTGTAATTATATATTAAATTGCTTTATCACTATAGGAGAGAATGGAGGAGCTTCAGTCTCAGATAGAAAAGAGTGAGGAGGAAATTTGCGTTGATATTCTTGGAAGTAGGTTTGGATACATACGTGGCCGCATCGATGGCATAAAGCCTAAGTCATCCTCATCCACGCAGAGCAGAGCTGGAGGAGCCTAAGAGAAGGGCTGAACAAGCCGAGCAATGGGGCAGTGACTTGGTTGAGCAACTCAATGCTCAGATTGAGCAAATCAATGCTCAGAAAAGGGAGAAGCAAGAGATGAGAAATGAATTTCGGGCAACACAAAATGCAATGGAGGCATCATTGAAGGCATTGGAAGACAATCTTTTGGGAAAATTAATGGAACAATTACGCACCGGGGACCTCTTGGCTGCACCTCCTTCGTGGTAAGTTAAATGCAATTTAATATTTTTGGGGGGAAGTAATAAATCATTTTTATTGTCAGACTACCATTAGGTAATTATCAAGACCATCATCTTATGGTTTTCTTGGGTTGATGTTATGATAATTAGAGATAATCATTGCATGTTTTATTTATTTCATTGCCAGTTGTTACGCCAAAAATTGGTAACAGATGAGGAAGTGACAAAAGAGCTGATTTGGGGCGTCTAGATTCCTGAGTGGATCCAAAGACTATGACCTGCACAGGAGAATGCAAGGTCAGAAGACCAACCCGGAGTCGTAGCTCTGGAAGGGCCCTTCGACACTCAAGTCAGTGATGGGCACAACTGAACAGGTAAACGCTATGAATAGTGATTTTTTGGGATTCGAGTCCATTACCTTGTCTTTATGAGGGCTATTTATAGTGAGGGCTTTGAGTGTTAGTTTACCCTTTTACCCTTTGGGACAAGTGTCAACCTGCTAGTGGACTATAAGCCTTACCCTTATTTTCATACCCTTGGACAGGTGTACAACCATGGTTGGGTGAGATCTATTCTTGGCCCACCCTTTTTAGGTTGCAATGACCCCAATACCCTTCGCGGGGCGACGACTTTATGGGCCACCATTGGTGCCATGTGTCGAGTAGCAATTTGGGCATTCTTTTGTGCCTCATCATTTGCCCCCAGTTCTTTAAGTCATTGTGATGACTTGGAGAAGTTGTATTAGGTGTTTATGTAAGAGATATTTTGTTCTGGCCGGATTCTGTTCTGATCGGCTCCGGACGAACTGAGCACCAAACTTCCGATTTCTTTATTCAGATCGGTTGAAACTTCAGTACGGCTTTAGACAATCTGAAGCCTCAGATCGGCCCCAGATGAACTGTATATCAATTTTTGGTTTCATTACCCAGATCGGCTGAAACTTTAGTAAGGTTAAAACTTCAGTACGGCTTTGGACGATCTGATCTTTGTCGGGCAATGTATTGTTTCACGTTCAGAACGGCCTTGGACGATCTAATCTTTGTCGTGCAATGTATAGTTTCACGTTCAGAACGGCTTTGGACGATCTGAATTTGTCATTTAGCAGATTGCGTCATATCCAGCACGGTTTCAGACGATTTGAATTTGTCGTTTAGTGGATTGCGTAATATCCAGAACGGCTTCAGACGATCTGAATTTTTCGTTTAGCGGATTGCGTCTTATCCAGCACAGCTCCAGACGATCTAAATTTGTCGTTTTGCGGATTGCGTCATATCCAGCACGGCTTCAGACGATCTGAATTTGTCGTGTAGCGGATTGCGTCATATCCAGCACAGCTTCAGACGATCTGAATTTGTCGTGTAGCAGATTGCGTCATATACAGCTTCAAACGATCTGAATTTGTCCAAACTACCATAGTTGGTAGTTTTTGGCCAAGGTGATTTTCACCCATTCCATTCCATTCCTCTTTTTTTTTGTCTCTTCGTTTTCCGGGCCCTAATTAAGGTCCTGCCACGTGGCGAGACAAGAGCGGGGATTGCGAAAGGTCTTCTGACAACTTCGTCTATAAAACAGGTTGTGAAGCTCTATTTTTTTATTCTAACATTCCTTCTTGCTTTTGCTCTGCCAGTGCGGTTTGTCCCTTCTGCGCAGTTCGACGCGGTTTATTTGAGATCGGGGTCATACCCTTCCATAGGTAATCCTCTAGATCGTCTTCTTGTGTTACAGCTTTTTTCTTCCTTTCCTTATGTGTAGTGGTTCTAGTTCGGGCGTTAGCTCAAGTTCATCTGCAGAAGAATCTTCCTCTTCTAGTGAGTCCAGTTCGGGTTCGTCTGAAAGGACGAGATCCGATTCAAATCTAAGAGGGGGCCAGGCCATGGCTATTAGTCAGAGTGACGACAAGGAGGTAGATATAAGCTCAAATGAGGTTATCCTGGACTTGAATTTGAGTCCTATCCGGGTTGAGAATCCGGACTGCTCATCTTCTGATAGTGACGAAGCCGAAGGCGAGGATGAAGAGGGCGATCTTGATAGGAGAGTGTAGGTTTCGCGTGCTGGGAGCGGGGTGGCTGACATCGTGACTACGGCCAGGATTGAGGGCAGTCCCAAAGAGGGCACCACGGCTGCTCGGGAGGAAAATACCCTTGCTAGCTTCCGGCTCGTTCTTTTATGCCCGTTCTGAGGAAGGGTGGCCGATCTCAACTAATTGGTCTTTTGTGAACACTAAGACCATGAGTCATAAACCGGCCTTAGATGAAGAGGACGAAGTGACTCTAGAAATGATTCGTGATGAGATTCGTCAGAATGGTCTCATCCATTGCTCAGAATTCTCCAAAGAGGAAGTTTTGGTTGAGGTCGGGATTAGTGCCGCCTCCCGAACACGTATGTGTCGTAGGCCGTTCTCAGTTATTTACACTTCTTTCGTTGGGATTTTTAGCTTTGACTAATCTCATATACTTTAGTTTTTTTTTTTTTTTTCGTAGAGATGAAGAAGCAGTCAGCCCTGGAGAGGGTGCGTCAGTCCGCCCTTGGGAAGGGTGGTGGACAGAAAAGGAAGGCGTCGAAACCGGTTACCCCTACCGCTTAGGATAAAGGGAAATCTGTTCCGGGTGACAAGAGCGGCAAAGCTGCTAAGTCCGCAAAGGTGGCTGAGAGATCATTGGCCGATCAGACCGGTGGTTCTGGTGACGCGCACGTCCTTAGCTTAGAGGCAGCACCTACTGCTCGGCCAGGGGCGAATACTCCTTTTCGCCTTAAGTGGGGAGTGAAAAAAGATGATTGCGGCCTAGACGATACCTGGGTCGCTTGTGAGATCATCTCGAAGAGTCGTTTACATAAGGATCGGCTTCGTATCCTTCAGGAAAACCACAAGACGGCCGAGGCTGGTGGTTTTAGTGCTCTTTACCAGGTATCCCTCTTTTTCATGTGCACGGTTTGTCCATTAGTCTTGGATTGTGACCAGAAACCTTACTTCAGTTCGTATGGTTTTTAGCTCGGATGCTACTGGACTGACATGGCGTATAAGTGCGCCCATTTTTCCCAGACACAGACTTCGTCTGAAGAGAAAGTTGGCCGGTTGGAGAAAGACAAGGCCTCCCTGGAGACAGTTGTTGCGGAGAAGGCTACCATTGAGCGTTTGACCGAGGAGCTTAGAGTGCAGAAGGAGTTAACAGGAAAGGCCATTGCACTTGCAGATAAGCAACGGGGGAAGTTCCAGTCCAAGCTGGACGACGCGGTGAAGGCCAAGGAGGACGAGCTGATTGACCTATCCCTAGTATCGTTCAGGGACGGTTTCGACGAGTGCAAGTCCCGGGTCAGGGCGAAGTACCAGGACCTGGATCTTGATGATGTGTTGCTGCCCGCGCCAGAGGAAGATAATGAGGAGGGGCAGGGCCAGTCTCCTGTTCTCCCGGCTTTGAACGTAGAGCTTCTGGCCCCGAGTCCTTCTGAAATAGTAGACGGCCAGAGAACCGTGGACGCCGCTCAGTGAATCCTCCCCCCTTCTTTCCTCTCTCTCTTTTTTTGTAGGGCTCAGCCTCGGGCCCCCTTTTTTTTTTGTACTCTGCCTCTATGGCTTATTAAATGCAATGAAACGTGGTTTGAGTTCGTCCACTTATGTTTGTGCTTGCCATTCTTCTTTTGATTTGGGGTGCATTTCCCTTTCTTTTTTTTTTTGAGGCAATCTGGTAAACATCCGATTAGAAACATCTCAGGGCTTATTAGGAATGGCCGGAGCTGTATGGATTAGGTTTTTCTTGAACATTTTCAGGTTTTCTACTTCAACTTATCCCGACCAGAAATATATTTCCGGCCTCAATGGGAATTTACCGAAGCGAACCCAGTTAGCCCGATCTGAATGACTTGGGCTTTCATCAAAAGTATTTAGGTTTTCTACTTCAACTTATCCCGACCAGAAATATATTTCCGGCCTCAATGGGAATTTGCCGAAGCGAACCCAGTTAGCCCGATCTGAATGACTTGGGCTTTCATCAAAAGTTTTTAGGTTTTCTACTTCAACTTATCCCTACCAAAAATATATTTCCGGCCTCAATGGGAATTTGCTGAAGCGAACCAGATTATATTAGTACGGGATGAAGGATTTGAAGAATAGCAAAACGGGGTGGTACTTCTCATTAATCGTCGAAACGGAATTACATTGATATTCTTTTTCACTCTCTTCTTCTTTCTACAGGTATTTTTTCTTTCTTTCTTTTGCCCTCCAGGGCAACGGGCTACTGGTAGTATTTTCTCAGATTTTTTGAGTTCCAAGCGTGGGGGAGTTGGTGCTCATCGAGGGTCTCCAGCTTGTAACTGCCTTGCCGTACGATTTCTTTTACCCGATACGGCCCCTCCCAAGTCGGGAAGAGTTTGCCCACCTTCCTCGATTGGGATATGGCCGCTTTTCTTAGGACCAGGTCACCAGCGCGGTCTCTTGTAACGGATTTTGGTGTCGTGGTAATGGGAGACCCTCTGTTTGTAGGCTGCGGCTCAGATTTGGGATTCCTCACGGATTTCTGCTAGTAGATCCAAGTTTGCGCGGAGTCCTTCCTGATTCAATTGCTCGTTGAAGTGGGTTATCCTAGGAGACGGGACGTCGATGTTGATTGGAATTACTGCTTCAGTCCCGAAAGTTAGGTTAAAGGGCGACTCGCCTGTTGTAGTGCGCGAGGTAGTTCGGTACGCCCACAAGACATGGTATAATTCGTCGGCCCACGTCCCGCCTTTTCATCCAACCTCTTTTTGATCCCTTGAAGGAGGATTATGTTAGTGACTTCTGTCTGCCCATTTGTACGGAAGATTCTGTTGTCGAACTGCTTGTCATTGTCTGTTATCAAAGCACGGGGGATTCCAAATCGGCAAATCACCGATTTCCAAAAAAATGCCTGAATGTTTTGTTCGGTGATCTTGGCCAGTGGTTCCACTTTCACCCACTTTGTAAAGTAGTCTATGGTGACTACTACAAACTCTCGTCCCCCTGGGGCTGGTGGAAAGGGCCCCAAAATATCCATTCCCCATACTGCAAAAGAGAGTGGGCTGACTATCGGAACCATCGGAATGGCTAGTTGGTGACTGGTGGGAGAGAGTTTCTGACATCTCTCGCATTTCTTTACAAGGCTCAGGGCATCTTGCCTCAAGGTCGGCCAGTATAAACCCTTGAGTAGTACTTTGATGGCCAAGGCTTTTCCGCCCAGATGCTCTCCGCAGATTCCCTCATGTGTCTCCTGCAGAGTGTACGTCGCGTCGGCTGGTCGGAGACATTTTAAGTAAGGGAGAGTGTATGATCTCTTGTAACGGTTCTCTCCATCAAGGGAAAACTTGGCCGATCTCTGAATTACTTGGCGTGCTTTCTTTTTCTCTTCGGGAAGTTTACCATTGCGTAGGTAGTCGATGATCTCGTCCATCCAACATGGCTCGTGATCGATCTGCATGACTTCAACGACTTCATTCTCAATGCTGGACTTTTTTAGAAACTCCATGTATATGCTCCCTACGGCCATGTATCCGGAGGCTGCGAGATTAGAGAGTACGTCTGCTTTTCCGTTCTCTGTCCTTGGGACTCGGGCTATCTCGAAACTTTTGAATTTATGGGCTAGTAGGTGAACCCGTGCTAGGTACTTGCACATGCGGTCGTCCCGTGCTTCGTACCTCCCTTGTATGTGATTGACGACCAATAGTGAGTCACTGTAAGCTCTTAGTCTTTGAGCCTTGGCTTGAATCGCCAAGTTCATTCTGGCTATGAGGGCTTCATACTCCGCTTCATTATTAGATGCTTGAAAGCCAAACCTTACAGCGTAGTATATGACGAAGTTCTCAGGTCCTGTGAGGATTAGACCCGCTCCACTTCCAAGCGAGTTTGAGGATCCGTCTACGTATAACTCCCAGAGCGGTTTCTCTTCCGGCAGGTCAGGTTTTTCGACCAGCCAAAGATTGAACGACTACTTCAAGACTCTGCCCCCCGGGCGTATCTTCACCCCCACCACCCGGAGGCTGACCTGTTGCGACGTCACTTTGTCCCCCGGGTGTTCTATCGACTTCCTCACCCGAAGGTTGACTCATTTCTTCTTCGGGAACAGGCATTGTGCATTCAACAATGAAATCAGCTAAGACTTGGGCCTTTATCACTGGCCGAGGTACGTACCGGATATCGAACTCGCTGAGTTCTACTGCCCACCTCACGAGTCGCCCCAAGGTATCCGGGCGATGGAGAATCTGTCTTAGTGGCTGGTCAGTCATGACCTTGATCGTGTGTGCTTGGAAGTATGGCCTCAGCTTTCTAGCAGCCATGACGAGGGCGTATGCTAACTTCTCCACCCTCTGATACCTGGTCTCAGCCTCGTGTAAAACTTTCCTAACGTAATAGATTGGCCTCTGTTGATTCTGACATTCTCTTATCAGCACAACCGCCAACACTGCTGGACTTACTGATAAGTACAACATTAGTTCTTCTCCAGGCTCAGGTTTGCTCAGTAACGGCGGTGAGGTCAGGTAATGCTTCAGTTGTTAAAACGCCCTTTGACACTCAGGTGTCCAAGGGGCCGTCTTGATTCCCTTAATTGTGTTAAAGAACGGTAGGCACCTTTCTGCTGACTTGGAGATGAAACGTCCTAGCGCGGCTACCATCCTGGTAATTTTTTGTATTTACCTTATGGTGGTCGGCAAATTCAGATCCACCACTGCCTGAATCTTCTCCAGGTTTGCTTGTATTCCCCTCTGGCTGACCATGAACCCAAGGAATTTTCCCGCAGCGACCCCGAACCTGCACTTGGCAGGATTGAGTTTCATGTTGTGTTTCCTCAGGACCTGAAACGTTTCCTCAAGTTGGGTATGTGATTCGAGGATTCCCTGCTTTTTACCAACATATCGTCCACGTATACCTCCATGTTGCGTCCGATCTGGGCCCCAAAGAGCTTGTTTACGAGTCTCTGATATGTTGCTCCGGCATTCTTTAAGCCGAATGGCATCACACGGTAGCAATATATTCCTTAGTCTGTTATGAAGGATGTCTTAGGGATATCCGCCTCGTACATTCGAATTTGATTGTATCCAGAGAATGCCTCCATGAAGCTCAAGAGCTCATGCCCTGAAGTGGCATCTATCAGTTGGTCGATCTTAGGCAGCGGGTAATTGTCCTTCGCACAGGCTTTGTTCAGATCGGTGAAATTAATGCAGATTCTCCACTTCCCATTGGCATTTTTCACCATGACAATGTTTGCTAACCAATCGGGGTATTTGATTTCTTGCACAAAATCAGCCTTCAAGAGCTTTTCGACCTCCTCTCTGATTGCTTGTTGTCTTTCTGGGGCGAAATGTCTTCTCTTTTGCTTTATCGGCCTGCAAGTGGGGTCAACGCTGAGTTTGTGCACGATGACCTCAGGGTCTATCCCGGGCATATCAGAGGGTGTCCAGACAAATACATCTGCATTCTTTCTCAAAAATCAAACTAGTTCTTCACAAGCATTGTTGCTCAAGGTTGAACCGATTTTGACCAGTTTCTCTTCATCATCTTAATATAGTGGGATTGAGACCAGGTTTTCAGCTGGTTGATTGACTGCAGCCCGGGCTTCATCTCTTAAATCGTGTAGTTCGATCGGTAACGCTTCCGATGCGTTTTTCCCTTTGAGCGCAGTTGCGTAACACTCTCTTGACTGTGACTGATCTCCCTTCACTTATCCTACGCCGTTCGACGTTATGAACTTCATTTTGTGATGCTAAGCAGAAGCAATGGCGCGGAGAAGGTTCTGCCCTGGCCTTCCTAAGATAGCGTTGTAAGCCGAAGTGGCCCTCACTACCAAGAAATTAACCATCGCGAAGGCCTGATGAGGAGGTTCCCCTACCAAGAGTGGGAGTTTGATCTGTCCTTCAACCTTGACTATTTTCCTGGAGAACCCAAACAGATCTGAGTTCGCCGGCCTGAGGCGGTCGTCACCTATCATCATCTGTTTGAAGGCGTGATAATAGAGGATGTTTGCCGAGCTCCCGTTGTCCACCAAGATCTTCTTTAGTTCCCAGTTGGCAACGAGCATGGTTAGGACCAAAGCATCATCGTGGAAGAGTATCAAGTTATCAAGATCTGCGTCCGAGAACGAGATCTCGTTTTCCACCTTCAATTTTTTGTTGCTGGTATGTACGGTGTTGACCTATCGGGCATAGGCTTTGCGAGCGGTCGTAGAGGTTCCACCTGCTGCCGGACCAACCATAATGGTGTTTATGACTCCGGTAGGTGGTGATCGTTGCGCTTCCGACCGCCGTAGGCTGATAGGGACAGGAGATTCACGACGAGCTAGTGGTGACCGCGGTCGCTGTGGACTCTTCCTGCTTTGAGGGCTTCTATCTCTGCGTTCACTTTTGTCGCCACCGCATTTGACATATTTCCTGAGATATCCCCTCTGGATCAGTAATTCGATCTCTTCTTTGAGATGTCTGCACTCCTTGGTGTCATGTCCATGATCTTTGTGAAATCGGCAGTATTTTGACTTGTCCCTCTTGTTTCCTTTAGTCAACATCTTGGCCGGCCATCTGATAAAATCTTCTTCCTTTTATCGCATCCAATATGTGAGTCTTAGATGTATTAAGGGGCGTGTAGTTCTGCTCTCTTCTTTGTGGGCTCCCTTATCTTCTCGGAGGTTTATCATCCCTACGTTGCTTTGTAGGGTTCCTTTCTTCTTCAAAGGTTCTCTTCCTTTTCGTATCGAGAGCAGCGAGGGTCTCTTCCATGGAGATGTAATCCTCCGCTCCAACCACGAGATCGGCCAGCGAGTGCGGATTTCGTCGAGCAACCGCTCGTCGAAATTCGTTAGATTTGGCCCCAGCAAGGAGGGCGTTCGTGGCGGCGGACGGATCCAAGTTCGGGACTTGAAGAGCTTCCCTGTTGAATAGGCTCACGAATGCTTTCAGAGATTCGTCATCCTCTTGCCTTAGAGCCATTAACGATGCAGTTGTTTTCCGTGGCCTCTGACTGCTCATGAAATGCCGGATCAGATCCTCTCGGAACTCCTCGAAGTTGTCAATTGAGTTTGGCTTGAGGCGTGAGTACCATTCTCTCGCCGCCCCCGTTAGGGTTGGTGGGAAGGCTCTACAGAGGAATCCGTCTGAGGTGCCGTGAAGGAGCATCATAGTTCTGAACCTCTCCAGGTGGTCTACTGGATCAGTGGTCCCATCATACTGTGGGACCGGAGGCATTTTGAACCCTCTTGGTGTTGGCGCACTCAATACTCTATCAGTGAAGGGAGGTCTGCTGGAGAATGGCCTTGAGGAGGACCGGTGGTGGTCCTTTGCCAGTTCTTCGATCCAGTGATCAATTTCTTCAAACCTTCGTAACATTGGATCAGTCCTTTTTTTCGTCCGGTTAGACGGTCTGTTCCTCCTTTCTACAGCGGGACTCGCCGCCGAATTTGAGCAGCTCTCGGGGCTCCTCTTGCGATGGCGAGATCTTTCTTGTTCTGCGCGACCAACTCTGGGTCGGTAGTGCTGCGCCGATTGAGATCTAGATCGACGACGTTGATGTGGCACCATTCATGCATGCCTTGTTCTGGAGTGGTCGTCTCGTCTCGAATGGGAGTGGTGAGTCTGATCGCGACGGAGTGGCACGCAGGTTCTACTATTGGCGGGTTCACCCTTTCCTCGGGAGGTTGAGGGACCTCATAGGGAAGGCCTTGAGGGACCGGTTGTATCAAATCTTTGTATTGACCGACTAGAATCTTCATTTGTTGGAAAAGAGTCTGAATCTGCTCGGGTGTAGGAGCCGAGGCGGGAGCTGGAAGCCCTGACTGAGCAGGACCTGGTTCCGTAGTAGCTGGAGGAACGACGACCCGCGAGGCGAGTCGTTCTCCTCGAGATACGTGACGTGGTGCCGTTTGGGCTGCCCGAGCAGGAGGTGCTCGAGTACTCTTCCGTCCTGCCATTTTTCTTGAGACTTGGAACGGCTTTTAGTTCGAGTCCCACGGATGGCGCCAATCTGTTATGCCAAAAATCGGTAACAGATGAGGCAGTGACAAAAGAGCTGATTTGGCGCATCTAGATTCCTGAGTGGATCCAAAGACTATGACATGAATCTGTTACGCCAAAAATAGGTAACAGATGAGGCAGTGACAAAAGAGCTGATTTGGCGCGTCTAGATTCCTGAGTGGATCCAAAAACTATGACCTGCACAGGAGAACGGAAGGTTAGAAGACCAACCCGGAGTTGTAGCTCTGGAAGGGCCCTTCGACACTCAAGTCAGTGATGGGCACAACTGAACAGGTAAACGCTATGAATACTGATTTTTTGGGATTCGAGTCTATTACCTTGTCTTTATGAGGGCTATTTATAGTGAGGGCTTTGGGTGTTAGTTTACCCTTTTACCCTTTGGGACAGGTGTCAACCTGCTAGTGGACTATAAGCCTTACCCTTATTTTCATACCCTTGGACAGGTGTACGATCATGGTTGGATGAGATCTATGCTTGGTCCTCCCTTTTTAGGTTGCAATGACCCTAATACCCTTCGCGGGGCGATGGCTTTATGGGCCACCATTGGTGCCATGTGCCGAGTAGCGATTGGGGCATTCTTTTGTGCCCCATCACTTGTCTTATTTATAATTTTTGCTAAATTTGTTAATCATACTATTTTTTTATTTGGGAAAAGAAGAGTGAAGGAATAGATGATGTTATTTAAGTGTGTACATAGCTGAACTAGAATTCAAGAGGATGCCAAAGGACTTCTCGTTGAACTTATTTTGACGGAGTTGGGCTTGGGCTTCTATTTTGTATTTTTTAGGTTTTTAGTTAAATGTCTTAACTTTTTTTTTTGTTAGTACTGGGAAGCTTGTTTTGTTTAATGAATATTTATGTTTTTATGAAGACATGTTTTAATATCAATTAATATCTAAGGGATTGAGCCTCTAGCTCAATGGTAATGGCTTTGGCCTTCTACCTTGAGGTTGGAGGTTCGATCCTAGCTTACCTACCAAAACAAAATATCAATTAATATCTAGTTGTGCTTTGAATTGTATGTGATTACAATCAAAGACTTATATATATTTTAGTTGCCTGACAAATATTTCACAGGTTTTACAAAAATTATTTAATAAATATAGAAAATTTATTATTATTGTTTTTCTTATTAAAGGCTTTAGTGGCATAGAAATAGGCATCATTAAAGTGTTGGAACAGAAGCTTTAGTAGCTACTAAACTTTTAAATATTAGTGGCAAACTTTAAGTCGTCACTAATACTAAATAATCATGTTTTAGATTCTCAAGCCATTCTTTTAATAGCGACTATATGACATTAAATGGCGACAACTTCACAATTTTGTGGCGACCATTCCTGTCACTAATAATCAATAATTAGCGACGACAATTGTCACCACTAAAAGCGAATTTTAGATTCTTCAACCACATTTTTAGAGGCGACTAGAGGCCTTTCAGTGACAACAATTTTGTCATGACTAAAAGATATCTATTTAGTGGCGATATGTTAAAGTCGTCACTATTATCTTTAGTGACACATCTATAGTGGCGACGGATTTGTCGCCACTAAAATCTTTTAGTAGTGACTTCAAGATATTTAGTGGTGACTATTTTTGCCACTAAAGAGCTTGTTACTTTTAGTGTAAAACTTTCCCTTCAACTTGGTAGGTATTTTACGATCGCACGGAAATCCTGAACCATGCTTCCACTTCAACCAACCTGCTCTTATTATGTGGTTACATCCTCTTCAATCTCTCCTTATGTAGGATTGAACCAAGATAGCAAAGATATCCCTCTTAGGTATATCTTGTTTAGGAATTTTCTACTCAGGGAAGAACTCAGAAACAAAAAACATGAACGGAACATTCCAGTCAGAATTATGGAGTGTTTCTGATATTCTATCCAGAACACCCTGTTCCAAGCTGAGTTGATTGAAACTGTTTCAATCAGATTATAATAGCGGTGTCCCAGTTCTCAAGGTCTCTATCATTTTCTTATGTTTTTTTCCCGGGGGGGGGGGGGGGGGGGGGGGGAGGGGAGTCCAAATGAGTTTGGGACCTACCAGAGCAACATTACACATTGGATCTAATCCGACAAGATCGAATGATCCAACATGGGCTCATGGTACAGTTGTGGTGGGCCATTGCAATATGAAAACTAGTATATATTGCAATAAAGTGAATATAATGTAGACAGCACTTGGTCAGAGGAAAAATCTAACAATAGTTTGTAATGATGTAGCAGGGTGTGAGACTTGAGCAGAGGTTGAGAATCTGGATGGTACGCCTATGGAAGTGATGGAGGAAGAAGGAATTGCAATTACTAGCCCCACCATCTAGCTTCAGGCGACAAAAAAAAAGGGGTTCATGTCTTCTGCTCCACGAGCAACCTGAGACACAGACACATGCAAAGAGTGTATTGGCAGGCAATGATCAAGTAAATGAAGCTGATATAGCGGTTGGTAAGTTATTGTATGATGCCAACTTATGAAACGTAGATACACATAGAGACACGGACAAGGAGAAACCACTTGGTATTTTCAAAATGTAGTACACGAATACACACAGCCATCCTATACTATATACTATGAGACAAGATACAAGAGATGTGGGCGGCCCAGTGCACGAGGCTCCCGCCATTGCGGGGTCTGGAGAGGGCTAGATGTACATGTGCAAATAAAAATTGAAAACTTAACTAGATTTAACTTAGAGGATGGAATTAATAACATATTTAAAAATAGCACCGACAAGACTCACTAAAAATTATAAATGTAGATATTGCACATGAACAAGCCAAAAATATGATAGTTAATTCAAAGACATTGACATGCTTGAAACATGATGTGATTTTGAACAATAGCAGCATCCGATGTGCATATTTGTTTTGTATCGTATCAGACACGATACGTTGGGACACCACAAGTATTCGGTCATAGATGCCAACATCTTGTTCCATGCAGCTAAGTTGCCACAAATTCAACCAATGGCGGATAAGTTAGCTGCAATAATAAAAAACGATGGGACATATAATCCCTCGTATCATGACATATGGGGCAAGATTTAAAAAAAATACTATGCAGAAAGTGTGGGCGGACTTCTTAGCTTCATTTGGTCTTACTGTAGACGCTCTCTTTGAGTGATCACTGTTATGGTCGAAGTCCGAAACCAGGTCGGGTGAGTAAGTTGGATTGGTACTTGGCAAACATCAATTATTCTTGGACGTTTTTGGGTTGCTTTAATATGGCCAATGGTTTGATATCCATTGACTCATTTTTCAGCTTACTGGACTAATGGCCAATGGTTTGTGAAGTAACCCAATGCATTGTTTGACGCTTTTATGAAGGGGTTCAATAGTGAGTCCTCATAATATGGTGCAGTTTAAAATGGACAGTCAACCTAGTTGAAACTGAAAAAATGCAATTTTTTATTGATTGTGCAGCACGGGGCCCTTTCTTACGCCCTATTAATGCCCTTCTCACGTAAGTTTAAGTTCGCTTACTGCTTACTACTCCCTCCACAACAACAATAACGATATTATATGAGTCCCTCCTAGCAATCGTGCAATCACTGGTGCACAGAAGGTTCTTCGTCAACCGGAAAGACACTGAAGCACAAGCTTATCTTCAGGTGCATCGCACCAACTCCGTTCTTTTCTTTTGCTTTGACGAAAGCATTTTTCCATTCTTCTCTTTCTTTTTTGAGAATCCTTCAAACCTAACAAAGTATGTGGGCTCTCTGTAATAGCAAATACCACAAAGTGAGCTCAAAAGATACCATGCCCATGTATAACCACGGATGAGTGTTCACAAATGACAAAGGTACGTCTCAGCATGCGGCTATGAGGTCCCTAAAAAAAGCTTCTTGGCCATATGAAGTCTTGTGACTCAAAAGAAAGCTTTCTAGTAGATGTTTGTCTCTTATGACCATGTCAGATCAAAATTATTCCCAAATGGCGTTAAAATAGACATTGTTCAAACATTGTTGAATAATTCGTTCTGGTGATATTTGCAATCATATATTGAGAATCAACGAAGCTTTTTTTCAACGGTAAGAATCAATGAGACATTAGTGAGAATTCTTTGCCTCATTGTTTAAAAACACTCCCTTAGGCAATCGTTAATGTGTCCCTTTACCTTGGATGAGTAATGCCCTACCAAGTCAATCAAAACTACTTTGACTCACGCAAGTTAATGAAAATTTGATCATGCCAATCATATGCTCACTCGAGTCAGATCTCTTTCAAGTTGGTAGAGTTCTAGTCTGAGTCCAAGTTTCGAGACACTGATTTGCCTAGTAGATGATCAAGACAAGCCTGTGATGGGATATTCATGAGGCCATGGACAAGGTTAAGAAACATAAAGGGAAGGTTAAGTGTAACAAGTTTGATCGAATATCCATTTGGAGCAAGAAAGATTGAATGATTGTCTTTGTTCAATACAACTTGAAGTTTCGAAGAAAAAAAAGTATACTTTTTGTAGCACTTTTATAAATATAAATACACACATATATGAGAAAAGTGTATCTACTCGATCGAGTAGATAACTTATCTAATCCGTCGGCCAGAAATACAATGGGGGCCCACATTGTCTAGATGATGCAAACCATTCATTTGATAGGCCCTCACATAGATAGGGTGTGCCCAAAAATCAGCTCCATAGGATCATCCCAACCCTTCGATTTGTGGAGGTAAAAAAAGACAGGTATAAACCTCAACAAATCTATCCATTTTTATCTCCACAAATCGAAGGGTTGGGATGATCCTATGGAGCTGATTCTTTTGGCACAACCTATCTATGTGAGGGCCTATCAAATGAATGTTTTGGATCATCCAAACAATGTGGGCCCACTGTGTTTCTAGCCTACAAAGTAGATAAGTTATCTACTCGATCAAGCAGATACACTTTTATATAATATATGAGTAAACAGTTTTATATAATATATGAGTAGATACCATTTACCTATATATATATATATATATATATATATATATATATATATATATATGTGTGTGTGTGTGTGTGTGTGTGTGTGTGTGTGTGTGAGGAAATGGTTTGTGTGCAGCTGCACAGATAAGGTATCTGTGCATGGCTGTATAAACCATAGTGGGGGGCACATTTTTGGGGGATCCAAAGCATTCATTTGGAAGGCCCTTCCATGGATAGGGTGTGTACCAAAAATCAGCCCTTTAGGATCATCCTAACCCAATCAAAGTTGGCGGGGGAAATAGGCAGACACTGCCCATTTTTTCCCTCCACAAATGGCAGGGTTAGGATGATCCTAAAGGGCTGATTTTTGGTACACACCCTACCCATGAAGGGCCTTCCAAATGAATGCTTAGGATCCACCCAAAAATCTGGCCCCCACTATGGTTTGTGCAGCCATGCAAAGATAGCTTATCTGTGAAGGTGCACACAAACCATTTCCTCATATATATATATATATATATATATATGTGTGTGTGTGTGTGTGTGTGTGAGTAAACAGTTCCTGCGCTCGAGCTCAAATAGCTTATATGTGCTCAGGTACAGGAAACAAGGGTGCGTCACATTTTTTGGGTAATCCTAAGCATTCATTTGAAAGGCCCCATCATGGATGGGGTGTGTACCAAAACTCAGCTCCATTGGATCATCTTAGGGTGTCCATTTGTGGGTGAGAAAATGGGCAGATACTGTTTGTCCACAAATCTGCCCATTTTTCACCCCACAAATGGAAGGGTTAGGTTGATCCAATGGAGCTGATTTTTTGTACACATGTGGCCTTTCAAATGAATGCTTAGGATCACCCAAAAAATGTGGGCCCACCATGTTTCTTGCACATGAGCGCAGATAAGCTTATCTGCGCTCGAGCGAGCGCAGGAACTATCTCTCTCTCTCTCTCTCTCTCTCTCTCTCTCTCTCTCTCTCTCTCTCATATATATATATATATATATATATATATATATATATATATAGAGAGAGAGAGAGAGAGAGAGAGAGAGATAGAAGAGTTCCTACCCTCTAGTGTAGATAACTTATCTACACCCTAGGCTTAAAATACAGTGGGGGCCGCATTGTTTGGGTGATCCAAAGCATTCATTTGATGGGCCCTCACATAGATTTGTGAGGGCCCAAAAAATCAGCTCCATAGGATCATACCAACCATACGATTTGTGGAGGTAAAAATGGATGTGTATAAACTTTCACAAATCTGTCCATTTTTTACCTCCATAGTTCGAAGGGTTAGGAACTTAGGATGATCCTATGGAGCTGATTTTTTGGGCACACACTATCTATGTGAGGGCCCATCAAATGAATGCTTTGGATCACCCAAACAATGCGGCCCCCACTGTATTTTAAGCTAGGGTGTAGACAAGTTATCTACACTAGGGTGCAGGAACCCTTTTTTTCACACACACACACACACACACACACACACACACACACACACACATATATATATATATTCACAATAAACTAAATAGAATTTGTATCATACTGTAATACGGGGTATAAGAAAGAGGAGATCAATCACTGCGTTATCAGACCAGAGAAAATTGATGCCATGCAAGACTAAGGAGTGGAACAAAGAAGGATCCTAGACTTCCCGATAAAGAGGAACTTGGTTGAGAATTTATTGAACAACCAAAAGTTGCTGCTATAGAAAAGAGAGAGTATGTGGAAATCAACGATCAGGCTGCGAAGGGTATGGACAGTGGAGATGATGAAGAGGAGAATTATTATCATTTACAGTGACTCTTCATTTGTTTTATTAATTATTAGACTTGGAGTTTAAGAGTTGAGAATTGAGAGGCAAGAAAATTCAGAATTAAAGATGTGTTTGTTTAATTATCTGCTTATGTATGTTTAGTTTCACAGTCAAAGACACTAATGAGGCTAACTGGGAGCAATGATGCGAGTTACATTGTAGATGATATAAATACTAAAAGACTTGCTAAGCTGAAGCGCCAGTATTGGAGCTTCGGCAAAAGCTCTTCTGCCATTGGAGTGGCTTCACACGAGCAACGTTTCACCGGTTACAAGACCCTCGTTGCATGCAGCTGAAGCCAGACAGAATAAAGGAGGAGTGCTGCGTTAACATAGCCCTGGAACAGTAGGGAAACATGGAAAAGTAGAGAGTAGAAATCAGAAACCCCAACCCTAGACCCATTTTTCTTGCAGCTAAACAGAAAGGAGAGATTGTAATTATCAGAGAGCAGAAGAATGTGAAGCTAGAGTTTTTTTATGTTGTTGGGACATTGGGACTTTTTTCTCTTCTCATGTTTTCTCTTGGAAATCGATATGCGCATCAGTAATCCGATCTCAGCCAACTGTTTTTGCATGGCATTTTTTAATTATTTCATTTTTCTCCCTAAAGGAATTTTCGCCCGTGTGTGTCGTGCACGATGGCTAGTTGAGAATTTTTCTCGTATTAGATATATGCCAGCTGCAGAAGCAAGGCCTGCAGAACATGCATACACAGTTAGGATGAAAATCGGTCTGAGGTGTTTACAGATGCAAGGTCTGTAGAAGCATGTCAAATATGCATCCCATGCACCCAGCATCAAACCTGTATCCACATCATCTTTTCAAAATTCCTCTACTTATTTGGTGGTTTGGGTCTTCTTTCTTCTGAGTTTTTTATAATTTGCCAATCCTACACCTTAGTTGCTGCTGTAACCATCACGACTCTTAGATAAACACTGTCTCCAATAAACTACATTTCCTTAAAGTGTCATCTCTTTTCGTAAAGGTAGACGTAAGAGGATTGCAGTTCTAGAAGAGATTTCATTTGATGGTCTGAATTCACATGTTTGATAGCACGGTGGACTTTATGGGTCTAAGAATAAGAAGAATGAGAATGGGTGCATGGGGAGCTTGATGGGTTCAAAGGTATGTGGAATTACACTGCATGCCAACCTTGCACATACCATCTCCTCCTTTGGCAAGTCCCTCTACTCCTCTAGCAGCCCTCATGGAGAATCATCTTTGCCAACTTCCACTACTCTACTAATGAGTCCTAAAAAATCCCTATTTTTTCTCACTTTCACCTCTTTCTGAATTGATGATGCCACCTATTTCATTTTTTATGCCCACTGCACCTCCACTTCATCCTCCATTGAATCTGGAACACGCTCATGGTACCTCAATTCTTCAACCCTTTCCGCCACTCACTCAACCTCCATCTCTCACTCCGACTCCAACACATGGACCAGTTATTACAAGAGACAAAAAGTCTATGATGCACTGGTGAGGCTTGAACAGAACAATCATTTCATCAACATGGTGTCCTGAAAGATGCTAAATGCACACTATTCACGACATAAACAAAAAGCAAAGGATTTCTGGGTTTTGTTTCAATAGTTCGACGAAATAAAGTTTATGTAAGACGAACCTTGGCTATATAGTTTCAGAAAAAAAAGAGGATGTGAAATGAGGTTCTGATGCCTGAATTTTCAAAGGGCAGCCAGTGAAAATGGCCACGTGTGAACCCCTCATGGCTTTGACCAATGAGGAACGCACTTCTATAGAAGCGCCCCTCGGGTTGCTTAGGGCTAGGCTATGTCACAAATATCTCCGATATTTTCAAAATATAGCGTTTTTATCGTGACATTTTGATAAAACAACAAAATCCCGAAATAATCCTGAGATTATAAAAATATGGCGATATTTTCATTTTTATCATAAAATATTACGATAATATCACGATATTTTTACGATATTTTTTATTTATTTATTTTCTTAAATTTATACATTTATATTTTTTTAAATAATTTTATTTTTATTGTTTTTTTACCGATATAAACCCGAAAAAAATAAATATTTTTAATATATCCCAAGATTTTCCCTTGCCGAGAAATTTCCGAGCACAATATTTGTGACATAGGGGCTTGGAAATCTCAACTACTAATATATGTGATTATTTCACGTATTAGGATGCTTTGGTATTTTCTCAAAACTGTTTTTTCTGGTTTTAATGATATTTTTCAAATTTTTTGTTCCATCTTCTCTGAAACAGAATGCCGTCGCATTCTGAGTTCCAATACAGGACAATAAGGGAACTCCCTTTAGAAAAGGATTGACCACTTTGACCCCAAGCGCAAGTTACTGACACATAATAGCAATTCAGATTTTCGATGTGATAATGTTTCAGGTTATATATACATGATTTCAAGTATGGATGCAAATGTCTGCAAAAATAGAATAGTAAAAACAATAAGATTAGCACGCTCCAGCACATTCACCAGGTGGCAAGAAACTAATTTGTTCAGTAAAAGTTGAGCTGATGATAAGAAAGACATAATTTTGACACATTACCTCATCGTGAATCGCTTCCGAGACATTCTTCTCTTGTGTTTCATTAAACCATGAAAAAAAACTGTCATGAAATCAAGCAATAATTCAGATAACTTCTTTCTTGCAGAATCTTGACTTTGAATGCACATTCAGATGCCTAGAAATTACAATGCAAACCTTTCTTCAGTAAATGGTCGCTTGTTTCCTCTCTTCTCATGAACAGTGCCATTTTGAATATCCTACAATGAGCAAAGCAACATAAACTAAGAGCTACAGAAATTCTTTCAGCTCGGTAAAGAATCAAAATAGATAGTGTAGAAGAATTCAATAATAGAACAATTAATTTTACCATCCCATCTTTCCATTTGATGTTTGTTCCAGTGCAGTTTGCAATTCCCTTGTCGTCAAAAGAGAATGTTTTTGCAAGCTTCGGATTCTCAAAGTATGGATTTGAGTGGAAATTTCAGAAGCATGCCAAACGTGAGAATGAGGGACACAAAACAGATACTCTAGTGGGCAATGCTATATAACAGTACTGGAAGGAAACGGGCCAAAGAGACTCACAAAGGTGATCGAATAACCTGACTTCAAATCTTTGAAATCACAAACATCCAAAGACTGCAAGTACTTTAAAATCTGCCTTAAACAAGGAAAAGGTGCACCAGAGTTTTAAGTGAGGAACAGCTTAGAAACAATAGTGACCACATCCTACAATCTAGTTGTAAAACAAACCTTATGATCTTCCTCACTCAAGAGATCGCATAATGCAGTGTGACTGAGAAACTGCAAATGGTAGCATAACCGTCAAGTCAAATCAATTAAAGGGTTATAAACCATACCATATGTGTAAAGAAGATAACAAAAATACTGGCTGCAAGGAAATTTTGATGTTAGGTAATGATGAAAAGTACTAAAAAGAACACGAACCGCCGTGAGCCAAAAATCAGGGATCATCTGAATGATCTCATTCCTCTTATCGTAAATAGGTCTACGAATCACATTGTATTTCTGCTCCACCTCCAGTACTTTGTCACTTGCCTCCTCGTTCAGCTACAAAAAATCAATAAGAAAAGTAAAAAAAAAGCATCATTTGGAGAGACAACATAAAAACTCATTGATAAAGTAGGCAAATGTGGGATGAATTGAGACAGTCAAAGAGTTAATAACAGGACAAGCCAGTCAAAGATGTGGTCCTTACACAACAGGACAATCACTGCCTAAGCTATGAATTGCAATTTGGAGTGTGCGCGCGCGCGCGCAAATTTGAGGTTTTATTTACAGCATAAATGTACTTGTAGTCACTCCCACTTTTCAATTTTGTGGCCCCTAGATGCAGCTCCTAGAATCTAAGGACTAGCATATTACATGCCAAATACTTTTGTAATTGATTGTGAAGGCTATGTTATAATTGTCAAATTGAATTAACTAAAGGTTAATTAAGCTAAGAACACATTCTCTCGATAAGAAGTATAAAGAGAATCAATCTGGTTCTTTAAACAACTTCCAAGAATGATAGTAATGAATTTTGAACAATTTCCTTGCATGGTGTTGAAAATGGAAAATTTTAAGATTGAAAATGCTTCAAAATTCAAAATACTGACACAAACTTCCATGCACAATGTGAATGAATATTAACCTCAGTCATACAAATTCTCCTTTCTAATGTCATATTTCAAAAGATATTTTGCAACAGAAAGGAAGTTTCCCTTGCAGTTCCAACAGATATTCAATACAATCTAAAGCTCAAAACTCTTTTGACCAACATTAAATTCTTCCTTATAATAATATATATTTCCAACTGGAAATTCACAGCATGATATTTACAAATCATCAAAAATACAAGAAGGATTTACAAAAAAAAACAATGGTGCAAGTTTCACAGCATTCATACAAATTACAGTTCTAGCGAATGCATGCTCTCTCCAAACCGAGTGCATAGAAAAATAAATTAAAAACAGTATGAAATCTAGACATTCACGCAATTCCACATGCACTCATTTCAATTCCAACAAAATTGGAAAAAGATACCCGGCAAAATATTAAAGCATTTACAAATATTGTAAACTACTACCAGTTCAAGACTTCCAATTATATGAAACTGTTATCAGCACAGCCATTTTTGGATATTTGCACTAACTCATCTTCTCTTTTATTACTTAAAGAGCTGTCAAGGGTTATTACAGTTCCCGTAAAGCTATCACAAGCCAATTAAAAAAGGAAAAGACAAGCTAGGTTTGTGCAATTATTAAAACATGGTTGTGCAGATATCATTTCCCCAATTATATTTCAAAGTTCAACTATTCAGATTAGATAGAATAACAACCACATGAACCCAGTACATATTTCACAGTTGGCCTAAAGAGAACTGTGAATTTCACAACACCCACAAATTACCAGAAGACTCCACGATTCAAGAAGAACTTCATCTAGTGATCTATAAAATCAGAAAAGAAAAAAAGTTAAAAAAAATGTGTATGCTCATAAAACACCAGAGAAGAAAGCTATACATTTCACAACACCCACAAGAAATATAAGAGATTCCATGATACCCATCAAAGGTTTTCATCAAATAGTAACACTAAGAAATTAGAGAGAGAAAGAGAGGCCGTGAGAGGGAACAAAAAGAAGCATATTTCCCACGAATTAAGTTCATAATATATCAGAATAAAAAAACACAACCCCCACAATATAATCAAACAAACAAAACCTATAAAGCAAAATAGAAAACAAAACAAAGCATATTTCCCACGAATTAAATTCATAATATATCAGAATAAAAAAACACAACGCCCACGATATAATCAAACAAACAACACCCAGAAAGCAAAATAGAAAACAAAAGAAAGCATATTTCCCACGAATTAAATTCATAATATATCAGAATAAAAAAAACACAACTCCCACAATATAATCAAACAAACAAAACCCAGAAAGCAAAATAGAAATTCCACAACAGTCTATAAAAAATTCGAATTCTGAGTAGACAAATGATTCAGAAAGTAAAAGACAGAAAGCAATAATGATAAAGCTATTGAAAGAGGGAATTGATTACCTTTTCCAGCTCGTCTTGGACTTCCTGAAGCTTCTCAATAGAGAGAACAAGCTCCCCATCAATCTATTATGAAGACTCATCCTCCTCGGCTTGGGGAACCTTTGATTTCTTACCCTTATCAGCAACCATGATTTATACAACAGAGAGAGAGAGAGAGTAGGAGTGCAAATAATAGATGGGTTTCAATGCTATCTTTTTGCTAAGTGCAAAAATAGCCTGGGAGAGGCTTTGCTATCTCCACCGTTTCGTAAACCCTAAACCCTATGAAAAGGAGGAAACAATCATTCTTCTGGGTAAAGGAAAAAAACAATCATCGTACGGCATGATCCACTGCCATGTGTATGGTGATCGAGTCGATGAATGGTTTTGAACATCACAAGTCCTCTATGTTGCCCTTCATCTCATTCTCATCGGATGATTGTAGACCTTTGATCGAGTTCTATGGGAAAAAAAACACCAAAAAAAAATGAGGACTTCAAAATGTCTCTACTCTTCTTCTTTTTTATCAGTAATGTCTCTACTCTTTATTAAGCTCCTAAGTCAATTATGGACTCACAATGCGCTTTCACAATCTAAAACGAATAGTGCCCAAGTGCATGCCTCAATGTTGTGAATGTGATCTCCATTCCGCACCTTAGCTGGACCCTTCTAGAGAGTCCTAGCCCTCTAGATTGCCCTGCCATGGCCCATCTGATAACAGCCCCAATCACCAGGAAAAAAAAGGTACACAAGGGAAGAGAGAAACAAGAAAAACACTAGATATAGGGTGATGATATTTTCACCCCTTGCAGTACGCATGTGCTCCCCTTTTAACGTGATTTGATGTCAAAAAGCATTAAAGTTGCCCACTATTTACGTCAAATCACGTTATTAGGGGGCACATGCATACTGCAGGGGGTGAAAATATCATCTCCCAAGATATATGGTAAAGAACAGATGGAAAACAAGAGAGATGATAGAGGAACACAATAAAACCCAAGAAAAAAAACAAGCCATACACAACCAAGAGGGAGACACCACGTATGAACAATGAATATCACCATACAAATGAGTGTTTCTGTGCAAAGGAAACGATTTGACATGACATGCTCAATCACCTTTCAATCGTCTTGAGATAAATACTAGTGAACTTTGCAAAGGTTTCACACCTTGACCACTTTCAAATAGGGTTGTCACTAAAGTCCAATTCAGATGAGATATACATATATTTGGGTCACAATCCATTCGAATGCTTATTGATTATGCCTAATTAGAGAAATTATGGGATCCTATTTCCATTGTCTTATCGACAATAGTGATTTTTTCTTTTAAAGAGCGTTATGGTAGAATGGTGGTTTGGTTGGATGTATTTGAATGGAAGTTAAGGTGGTGGAAGAATTCACCAAGGCTAAGGGGAATCAATAACTGGTTTTAAGAAAAAACGAGGTTAAAAAATCAAGAGTTGTTAAATAAAATCAAGAAGTTGGGGGGTTAAAGGGAATAATCGGCTAACAAGATTTGGGATGTTGAAAATTGAAAAAGGGTGAAAGGTTTGTTTAATTTAAAGTAATTTCATGTTACCTCTTGGAGGTGACTCACCGCTATAGTTGTAAGGAGTAAAGGTCATTGAGAATTAAGGAGAAGGTGGACGACTAAAATCAAGGGAAAGGGTTGAGGTTTGGATTCTTGCCGTAGGAAAAGGAAGGTTGTAGTGTGGCTTTGCCAAACTGGTTCAGGTAATGAAAACATATTACCTTTAAGAAGGAAGTCACGAGTTTTATAGGCTCTCGACTAGGGTGGTTTGCCTGCAAAATCTGCAGCAGTTATAATGGGATATCAGCTGAGTTGGTGTGGCTAAAATAAAACCCAGGAGAAAGAAAGGGGCGAATCTCTGGTGAAAGATTACGAAGAGGGACTAGTTTGAGAGATTGTTGAGGGTTGCTTGGGGATGCTAATTCATTGGACAACAGGGAGATGTAAGCTGGATGATGGTTGAAGGAGGAAGAATTGGAGGGGTCAGGAAAGTGTCTACTTCAACATGGATAAAAAACTTGTATAAAACAAGTTGAAATCCGACATGAAATAGGCTAGGATAATAAAAAAGAAACTAAAGTTTTCATCGAGAAAACTTACATCTTTTTCCAAGCATAAAGGATAAAAGGAGAATCTTCTCCACAAAACGCAATGCATAAATCTATTCCAAAAGCTTCAATTTTCATTTACATTGGTTGTGATATTTATAAAATTTAGCATGTACATTTCCTACTTAAACACCCTGATACATGCAAGTATGGTGTATGTCATGTAGTTATAGCTTACAAGTAGTTATTGTAGGATTATGCTTTTCAGATTTGTGGGTGTTAGTTATTTATAATGTGTCATGTAAGTGGGTTATGGGTTATGGAAGTGGGCAAATGGGGTAATGATGTGGCACACTTTTGTGCTTGTATTTAAGTTATTTATTTCAATGAAATGAGAGGGGAGAAGAGAAAATTACAGCAAATAGGGAAACTTCGTTTAGGAGATTCATGGTTTCTCTCGATTTGAAACACTAGGAGGTCCAATTGCCTTGAATCAACTATTCCCTCATCTCTTTCTATCTTTTTTATTTGTTTAATTTTGTTACGGTCAATTAGGCCGGAACAAGGGGTATCAGAGCCGTCAATCTTGAAATGATGGATAGACAATAACAATGTGTAGAAGGTTTGAAGAAAATCAGCATAGGGAAAGAGGAATTGTGCAACGATGAAGAAAAATAGAATCTTGAAGATGCTGATTTTCAGATAGAGAAAAATGAATGAATTCATGGCGACAAAGATAGTGTAGTTGAATACACTATCAAGGATTGAATTGATTTTGCCGAACCATGCGATTATTCCATCAATTCAATGACCTTCATCAAATTAATATTTCCTTCTAACTTTGATCATAATGGAATTTGAAGGGAGAATTTGAATGATCACAACTATTAAGAATTAGAATCCCGGTGGAATAAAGTTTTTTTCTAACAATTCGACCGTGAGGACAAGGTTGTTTGTACGGGGGAACGAATGATACATGCAAGTATGGTGTATGTGATGTAGTTACAAGTAGCTATTGAAGGATTATGCTTTTTAGATTTGTGGGTGTTAGTTATTTATTACTTGTCATGTAAGTGGGTAGTGAGTTATGGAAGTGGGCAAATGGGTCAGTGATGTGGCACACTTTTGTGCTTATATTTAAGTTCTTTATTTTAATGAAATGAGAGGGGAGAAGAGAAATTGACAGCAAACAAGAGAGACTTTGTATTTAAGTTATTTATTTTAATGAAATGAGAGGGGAGAAGATAAAATTACAGCAAACGATGGAGACTTTGTTTAGGAGAGTCATGGTTCCTCTCGATTTGAACCACAAAGAGGTCTGATTACCTCGAATCAACCATTCCCTCATCTCATTCTATCTTTTTTCTTTGTTTAATTCTGTTACGACCAATTAGGCACGTAACAAGTGGTATCAGGGCCGTCAATCTTGCGCCATGGTTGGATTTCGGAGTTTTATGAATCCATACGTGAAGATCTGCAGGAGATTAAAGCATTGAATATGATGGATTGACAACAACGGTTTGTAGAAGGTTTGAAGAAAATCAGCATAGTGAAAGAGGAATTACGCAATGATGAAGAAAAACATAATCTTGAAGATGTTGATTTTCATATAGAGAAAAATGAAAGAGTTCATGGCGACAAAGATAGTGTAATTGAATACACTATCAAGGATTGTATTGATTTTGCCGAACCATGAGATTATTCCATCAATTCATTGATCCTTCATCGAAATTCGTATTTCCTTCTAACTTTGATCATAATGGAATTTGAAGGCGGAATTCGAATGATCACAACTATTAAGATTTGGGATCCCGGTGGAATAAAGTTTTTCTCTAATAATTCGACCTTAAGGACAAGGTCGTTCGTAGGGGGAGGAATGATACATGCAAGTATGGTGTATGTGATGTAGTTACAAGTAGTTATTGTAGGATTATGGTCTTTAGATTTGTGGGTGTTGGTTATTGATTATGTGTCATGTAAGTGGGTAATGGGTTATGGAAGTGGGCAAATGGTTAGTGATGTGGCACACTTTTGTGCTTGTATTTAAGTTCTTTATTTCAATGAAATGAGAGGGGAGAAGAGAAAATTAAAGCAAACAAAGAAACTTTGTTTAGGAGAGTTATGGTTCATCTTGATTTGAACCACTAGGAGGTTTGGTTGCCTTGAATCAACCATCCCCTCATATCTTTCTACCTTTTTCTTTGTTTAATTCTGTTACGGCTAATTAGGCACATAACAAGTGGTATCAAAGCCGTCGATCTTGCGTCATGAATGCGTTTTCAGAGTTTTGGGAATCCATATGTGAAGATCTACAAGAGATTAAAGAACTGGTTTTGAAAATGATGGATAGACAACAATGATTTGTAGAATGTTTGAAGAAAATCAGCATAGTGAAAGAGGAATTGCGCAACAATGAAGAAGAACAGAACCTTGAAGATGTTGATTTTCAGATGGAGAAAAATGAAAGAATTCATGGCAACAAAGATAGTGTAGTTGAATACAGTATTAAGAATTGTATTGATTTTGTCGAACCATGCGATTATTCCATCAATTAAATGATCCTTCATCAAAATTCGTATTTTCTTCTAACTTTGACCATAATGAAATTTGAAGGTGGAATTCGAATGATCGCAACTATTAAGATTTGGGATCCCGGTAGAATAAATTTTCTCTCTAATAATTTGACCTTGAGGACAAGGTCGTTTGTAGGCAGGGAGGAATGATACATGCAAGTACGGTGTATGTAGTGCGCAGTTAGTTATTGTAGGATTATGCTTTTTAGATTTGTGGGTGTTAGTTATTTTTTATGTGTCATGCAAGTGGGTATGGGTTACGAAAGTGGGCAAATGGGTTAGTGATGTGGTACATTTTTGTGCTTGTATTTAAGTTCTTTATTTCATTAAAATGAGAGGGGAGAAGAGAAAGTTACAGGAAACAAGGGAATCTTTGTTTAGGAGAGTCATGGTTCCTCTCGATTTAAACTATTACAAAGTCCAGTTGCCTCGAATCAACCATTCCCTCATCTCGTTCTATCTTTTTTCTTTGTTTAATTATGTTACAACCAATAAGGAACTGTAGACACTCCATTTTGACCGAACCCTAATAGCGTCGTTAGAATAGAAATCCTAGCAAATTAGTGATCTAGAGTCCCAAATTTGATTTTAGGGTAGGTTAGGATCCCAAGTAGGTCTCTTTAAAATTTTATCAAAATTCGTTGAAAAATGCCCAATAAGACAAGCCGAATTAAAATTGTAGTGCAAAAGGGGAGTGAAATATCCTGTAAGCCAGCGAGTTTTTACACAAGACTAGAAAGGGAGGTGCATTATCCCTGTAAAGTCGCCCATGAAAGTTTTATTTGAAAATACTTATCATTTAGTTAAAATACAACATATATATGAATATGGGGTTTGTCCAAGGTAACTTAAGGGGTGAAAAGTTTGTTTTAGTTAATTTTTCATTAAACTTTTTCCAAATGGCCACCATTTTGCAATCAAAACTAAAGTAAAATTTTTAAAAATGAGCTATCCTATAAACTAATGGGGGACAAAAATTAAGAAAAAACTCTATAAATAGAGCAATTGGGCTCTCATTTGAGCTAATTAGGATTCTTAATCTAATTTTAGAGATAAGGATAGAGTGTGCTTTCTAGGGAGAGAGTGTGCTTTCGAGAGAGAGGGAGATCTAGAGAGAGAAAGAAGGAGGAGAAGAAGATTTCAATGAGAGATCTAAGAGAAGAGTCAAAGATATGCTAGAATTTGAAATTTCTCATACAAGGTTGGTGAATTTTGAGTTTATTTCAAGTTTTCTCTTGAAAATTGGCCTAAAATGACAAATCTAGGCTAAATATGCATGAAATGGTTAGATCTAATAACCTAGAGCTAAAATTCATCAAAACATGTCTAAAATCATATCTAATAATAAGATCTAAGGGAATTCTCCACGGATTTTGAGTTTTGGTTAAATTTTGATAAAAAATGGCAAAATTACATGCTGTCCAGCATCGTTTTTGCCTATTTTCAATAATTTTCGACAAGGTTTGAGTGAAATCTATCGCTTAGGATAGTAGAGAATTTTGAGATCTTCAATTTGGCAAATCATGACCCAAAATTGGCAAAGAAATGAAGAAGTTATGCCAATTTTACGATTTCAATTGAAAATTTGGATTAAAATGGTGAATTCTTGGATGATTTTTGTGAAAATCTTTAGATCTGATGTGTTATGCTTTGAAATTCAAAAATATATGTGTTAATATGTGTGTGAAGTGAATATCTAGTGAAATCCATGATAGATCTAGGGTTTTGATGTGAAATGCTCTTGTAAGATGTTGAAAATGTTGAAATACATGCTGTCCAGATTTGTATTTGTGCTTTTTCACTAAATTTCGGTTAGAATTTACAAAAGTGATACACTTATAAGTTGTACATCTTTTCAAGACCTTTGATTTGACATGTTTTAAGCTAAAATCGGGTAAGAAATGAATATGTTATGGTGATTTTACTATTTCAGACATTTTCAAAGGCTCAAATGAGAAATCTCCTTGATTTTTCTCATTTCTATCATCTTAAGCTTGGAATTTGATCATAATATTCATTAATTCAAGTATAAAAATATATGTAATGTAAAGGTTTAGAGCTAGGCTTCTTACATGTGAATTTTGACTGTGAAATGTCTTGAAAAACCTCAAAATTACTTGCTGTCCAGATTTATTTTTCACCATTTTCACAATTTTTTGGTCAAATCTGAAAGGAATGGACAACATGAGGTTGTAGAGAACTTCAATTTAACATATCATGGCCCTAATTTGGCCAAGGAATGAAAAAGTTATGACATTTTTAAGATTTCAACCAAAAACACCCTATTTCCACCTTGCGGCTTGACCAGAGATGGCCGTTTTTCGGCCACTTCCGGCCAAATCCAGCCGGAGTTTATCAACTCGGAAAGTTTTTCTCAATGAATTTTCTGAAACTTTAATGTTGAATACTTTTCCTAAAAATATGTTTTGGTTTCTCTGTTTTGCAAAAGAAAATTGGAACTTTCAAAACAAACTGCATAAATGAAATCTAAAATCAGCCCGAAGATGACCATTTTCTGGCTACTTCTGGAGAGAACCGGCCAAAGTACATATCTAATCAAATATTTCCTAGTGTGTCCCCTACAACTTTGATATGTATCACTTTTGCTAGTGTTTCCATTTGGATAGTGTAATTTTCAATACAGATTTTCAGCTTTCACGTAGAATGCAAATGCATGTTTTTGATGCTTGATTTATGCTTAGCCTAGTTTGCAATGAAAGAGTCATCTAGAGCCTCCGCTAGGAGACACTCAGTCTCATTAAGGCAGTTCTCCTTTGGAGACAAGCCTTGTCGTTTAGAGCTTACCCCTTTAGGAGGCAAGGTTGGTCACATTAGAAAGGTACTCATAGGAGGCATGCCTTGCCTCATTTATAGAACCCTCCTTTAAGTTGTATCCCCATTTAGGTTAGAGTTTAATTTAGTTTTTAGTTATATTATCCCCATTTATCATTGCAAGGGCAATGATAGTGATACTTGGAGCCCACCTTTGGGTCTAGTGGATTTAATCAGTCTCACTAGCACTCTTATTTATGCCTATTTTGGTAGTGTTATTAGCGAGTCTTTGACTTATTTGCCCCATTTTTGTAGCATTATTAGAGAGCCTGTGGCTTGCTTGCATCCCCTCTTGAGTGTTGCTTGTTTAGGAGTTTATCTCTTGGTTTAGAAGTTTGCTGTTTGGTAAGGGTTTAGCCCTATAGTTCTAGAGTATGCCTTTAGTTAGGAGTCTATCTTCTAGCATTGTCTTGTTTATCTTATAGAGACTATCTCAGTCTTATTAGAGCTTTGCTTGCTTGGGATCTTAGATCATTTTCATATTCCTTGGGACACTAATTTACTTGTTTGAGGATTGTTTCATCTTTTTGAGCTACTAGTTTACTAGTCTAAGGTTTCCTTTCTAGCCCTAATGATTTTGTTTTAGGGTGTTGCTTTGTTTGTTCCCTTTGGCCTTTGACCAAAAGGGTGAAAACATTTAAAAATTCAAAAATACTTAGAACATTTTAAAACTAAAAAACATCGAAATATTTTGAGAAACTTAAAAAATATTGAAATATTTGAAACTTTAAAGATTCTTAGGAGTGTAATTAGGAAAGTTTATTTTCGAACTATGTTGACTTGATCCTCTTCCACGAGGTACGTAGGCAGCTTGGGATTTTCATCCAAAGTCCAGTCAAACCTTCAAAAAGAAATCATTTAAACTTTTCAAATAAAACTCTACACATGTTTTTGAAAAGATCTTCCTCTAGAGTTACGAGTTTGTCCTATATAGAGAGTTTTATAGTCAGGAGTTTGTCCTTGATATGTTGTGTGTTTGTTTTATGTTTGCGTTAGAGTTAGGAGTTTGTCCTCGCCTCTGTCCAGTCAGTTAGCGTTCCACATCGCCGACTTATGACTAGAATAGGGTGCGTTAGTTAGCCTATTAATTTTTCTAGGGCTACAGCCTAGTTACACATAGGATGTAGGGCCCACCTGCATTAGTTTAGGGCTAAAATTTTACATTTAGTTAGGGCATTTAGGGTGTCTTAAAATCTACAATCTACATAAACTTAAGTAATCGTACAAGAAGCTTTTAAAACTAGTTGAGTCTAGTTGATCGAGTCTATGATAGAGTCCCTAGATGTGTTAGGCATCAAAGTTTAGAATATGCACGCAAGAACTACGTGGCATTGATTCATGTAGATGCAGAGACACGCATGCGGCTTGGATGGGAGGCCGTCCAAGATTTGGGTGAAAATATTTAGAGTTTTAGGGTTTGTTGTTAGCATTTTAGGATTTGGGTCTGTTATTCGGTATTGTTCCTTGTATAAGATCATGTTAGTGTGCTTTCTTTCTTTGATTGGATTGTTTACGGTTTGCTATTCACATATTTTAGTCATAGTTTCTATTTGTTTATCATAGACTTGTTTAGTTGTAGCTTCACCATATTTAGCTGTAGCTCTTATAGTTCTTTATTGTTTTTCATATTGCTTATGCTCATATTTAGTTATAGTCTTTTATTATTTTCTTTATTACTATCTCACATGTTTAGTTATAGCTCTTTGCTGCTTACTCGTTTATTATCTCTTGATCACATGCTTAGCTGTAGTTCTTTCACTACTTTCTTGCTTATTCTAGCATTTCATATCTGCTCATTATTATTGCTATTATCTGCGTAGCTGTAGCTATGCATGTGTATGTTTACTGCTTTCTATATGTGTTGAGTTAGGGCTAGATGTGATGAGTTAGGACTTGGATGTTTATTTTTCCTTGCCCATCCCCGGGTCATGCATGTTTAGGTAGACGTTTTCTCAGAGATGTTTGTTTCCATTTCACATGATTTTCGCCCAAAACTCTTCAAAGTTAATACAAATGGCATAAGAGACCGAGTGCGCTCAGGCGAGTTGGATGCCTAACACCTACCCAACTCATAACCAGGCACAGATCCAATTATCTCTGGATTTATCAATTGTACAGAGTATATTTTGGGTTCCATGGCCTATCCATGGATGGTGACTCTTATCATTTTTAGGTACGTCTTGGTTTGGGGCTTTGTCCATGGATCAAGAGGTATCTCATATATCGTCATAAGGCGTTTTGTTTCGAGAGTTCCTTGGTAGAGCTCTCCTTCACATGTGAAGATCTAAAGGACCGACGGAGGACTCGTTCCCCGCCACCTCCTCAGGATCGGGGTCCACAGGAACATAATATATCCTTTCTTATTTCTAGTGAGACTTTGGAAGAAAATTAAAAGAAACATACAAACATTTCCTAAAAAAATCGCCTAATTTCACCCATCCTAAAATTTCTCAACTTTTCTACTTATCTTGAAATTCCTAAAAACATTTATACTCCTAAATAATCTCTACCTAGACAACCAATTCTAGGATTCCAAATAAAATAAAAACTGAAATAATTTTTAATAAAAGTGAAATCTATAAATCCAGAACTCTGAGTTCTGTGATTAATGTGGGTTGTTGATTTCATCATCATCTTGATTTCTTAGGGATCTAGGGTGATTGGCCAATAGATATAATAATGATTTGGCAATATCTCGGTGTTGATTGATAATCCATAATATTTGACACTTGATCGGATGGTTTGACAATTTATCTAAAGGTCCGAATTGATCTGATCATGTCGTTAAAGCTTTCGACAATTGATTTGTGAGATCCAATCAATCTAATCGTGGATCTAGATTATCTGGCCTTTGAAAGGGCTGGAATGCACATAGATCAACATATGCACATGGGTGGTGATCAAAATGGGTCAGAAGTGACCCTTTGTGCAATGCAACATTGGCCAAAAGATAGGCTCTTTCTTGAACAACCACTTTTTACTCCCACCTATGTGCAATGTGGACATGATTGGATGTGTTATCATATCGATGACCAAATGTTCAATTATATTTCGCTGACACAACTTCATTGAATGATCCTAGCCATTTGATGCATCGATACTATATTTACTATTCAACCCTAAATTGTTGTTTTTTATAACCCTTTACGATTCATCATATGGTGATTTAAAATAGGACATAATCCTACCTCTACTTGCCCTAGGCAGGGCCACCATCCCCGGCATAGAGAAGGGGAAAGGAAGGACCCCTCTGGCGTACAACACTTTTTCTCCACCACCCCTATATATGCTAATACAATCACTGCCTTCTTGTGTGCCACCTATTCTCAACCCATGCATCGGTGTTCCCCTTCCAGTACTGCACTGGAGAGCTCTCCCAGTTCAGTCCTACCATGTGAGCAGAAAATCTCCAGACAAGCCCTTGTTATGGGGCCCGAGGGATTCGTATACCCTATACTACACCATGTTTGTAGCCCTAGTGGGGGTGTGACTAAGGGGTATTTAGCACAGATGCTGACAATGGGCAGGCGAACACTTTCAGTGACCATCTACGCAATAGCTAAAGCAAGCAAGTGAGGTCCCCGATCGAGGGACCGAACCACTGAGTGTGCGTAAGGGAGGCTTAGCCGACCGCTTTTTCCCAAAACCTGTAACCAAGCCCTCGGCGCTTGAGAGGACCCGGCAGGTTGGCGCCGCCGGGAGTAGCTACTTGCGTGCGTGCGAGCGTAAGGGAGGAGGAAGTAGGAAACAAACCTATCACTGCATGCGTGCGAGCGTTCGATAGTCGTGTGTGCAAGTGAGGTCCCAGGGCGAGGGACGGAACGACTAGCGCTTCCGGAGTAGGAATCAAACCTCTCCCTGCTAGCGTACGAGCATTCGAGAGTAGTGCGAGGGAGGTTTCCAACCGAGAATTAAGGCGTAGCTCAATAAAACATCTCCATTCCCCGTGCGTTCAAGCGTTCGATAGTAGTGCGAGGGAGGCTTTGCCGATCTCTCTTTTAACAACTAATGTAACTAAAACCTCCTAAAGGAGTATTCCTTCTAGCAGTGAAGTGAGGGCCCTCGTGTGAGGGACCGAACGCAACGACTCAACCGATGGGGCGCCATTCAGAGTAGGAAACAAATCCCTAAGCCCGAGCCAGTGAAGTGAGGGGACCGAACGGAACGACTAAACCGATATGGTCCCATACCGAACTGAAGTAGTCAACAACTCTTGTTTGCAATGCTTTTCTCAGGTGAGTGAAGTGAGGTCCCTAGGGTTAGGGACCGTTGAAATACAAGTGTGACAACCCAAGGGTGGGTGAATTGGTCAATTAGAAATTTTAGGCTTAATTAGGTGAGAGATTAAAACTTAATCCTCTAATTAAGCACTAATTAATCTAACCCTTGTTCAAATAGGAATATTAATGAAAGCTAGGGTTTAGACAATCTAATCTTGCACATTTGCTAACCCTTGTTCAAATAGATATATAAATGCAATTAGGGTTAATACACTTAATTCAAGTGCATTTACTAACCCTTGTTCCATTAAAACAATAAACAAATTAGAGTTAGAGATTACTAATCACCACACGTGCAAGAGAAGTAAAGGAAGAGAGAGAGAGAGAGAGAGAGAGAGAGAGAGAGAGAGAGAGAGAGAGAGAGACGATGAATACAAGATTTATAGTGGTTCGGTCTACCGACCGAACGACTAACGGGGCGACAAGATCTGTCAACAAAAAACCCCTAAATTTCCGAGTGTAGTGAGGGCCCACGAACGGAACAGAACGACTTTAAGAAGAGAGCTGTAGTCCCACTTCCATAAGCAAATCGTAGCGTTGCGGTTTTGAGATTATATCAACAAACTTGGTCATACATCTTCCCTTGTGGAACCCAAAATTGATTGTTTGGATTGACATTGACAATAACTCTTCACCTAATCATACTCTAACAAGGCCAATTCAAGCGGTGTAAAGGAAACATTCAAATCGGTTCAACCGATGATCACAGTCCATTCCCAATCATAATCATATTGGATACTAATCGGCAAATACCACAGATCCTACCATCGATTTTTGGGTCACTGTCCATTTAGATCGTACTGTTCCTCAGATTGTTTGGGATCCAATAATACGAAAATCTAAACAATTGATTATGATAAATAAGAGGAATGATCACTTGGTAAAAATGGTTTTTGTTGAAAGTAAAACCAACTTTCGCTAGCTTAACTTCAAACAATCTTGTGTTTGGTTGCACAAAAGCCGGGATGGCTTATGGGTTTTGCTTGGCATTTGAGTGCCACATCAGCAAACCCTTATTTGGTTTCCAACATAGTATTGAAATCTCTGATTGCCATGGATATCTCCCGGTTAATCATTGCATGCATGCTGGTGTGTCACCGTGTCTCCCTCCAATAAAATTCAAGCAAAAACCCGCAAATAAGGTGAAATTTTGCTTGGATTTCTTGAGAATGATTCTTTCTCTCCTCCCTCCCTTCCCTTGCCCGCTTCTTTCTCTCTCTCTCTCTCTCTATGTATATATATATATATATATATACACACACACACACACTATATAACAGAAGAGAATGAGAGAATTATTTGAATTTCTCCCAAAATTCTAAAAGAATTACACATCACTTTTTTGACTTTTTTTAACAAAGGCACCCATTCAACCCACATATTTTCAATCCTACCCACTCATTTATGCTTCTTAACAAAGGCACCCATTAAAGCCACATAATTTCAATCCTACCCACCTCCTTTATGCTTTTGTAATTTGTAATAAAAAAAGTGGACAAAGTCAAACATAGTGACGTTTTTTCTTTTCAAAATTATGGATTGGGTACATATGTAACATAATACTACTGATTTTTGTGAACATATTGCATAATACTACGGATTCAGGGCGCCTTTCAAAATATTGATGAATTCCGGGCACCTTAAGAGGAACAACATATTATGGAAACCTCTATAGATTGGACGGCTATAAATCGGCACAAATCTATCCATTTTTTAGCTCCACAAATGGAAGGGTTAAGATGATCCTATGAAGCTGATTTTTTGTGGACACCCTATCTATGATGGGGCTTATCAAATGAATACTTTAGATCACCACAAAAAATGTGGGACCCAAGTGTTTTTGGTCGCCGGACTAGAGAATGATCTCTAGTCGGCAGACTAGAAACACTTTTCTCTCTCTCTCTCTCTCTCTATATATATATATATATATATATATATATATATATATATATATAATATATACTAGTTGGACACCCCGTATGATGCATGGGGAGTGGGAAAACATTATATTTAGCTTCTCATGATAGACAATAGAGAAACTGCAAATTACAGAAACCTTATAGATCGGAGGGTTGCGATCATCCCATCGAAATGATTTTGGGGGCACAACCTATTTGCGTCGCGGCCCATCAAATGGGCGGCTTGGATCATCCTATGGCGTTGACCGCAAACATAATTTGAAAACTCTGGGTGGGGCCTACAATTTGGCCTTAATGTTAATGCACGACCCACACCATAGGATGATCGAAACCATTCATTTGATGCGCCACAATGTAAATAGGTTGTGCCCCAAAAATCATTTCCATTGGATGATCACAACTCTCCAATCTATAGAGGTTTCCATAATATGCAGTTTTTCTTTAGATCGGAGGGCTATGATTATCAAATGGAGGGTTTGGATCATGAGGTGGTGCGTACAATTCATTTTGAAAAATATAGGTGGGGCCTACCTCGTTCAAAGATTTGAAGAAATTAATATTTGGGCCCACCAACCGTGGGGGATAGACCAATTCAAAGATTTGAAGAGATTAATTTTTGGGCCCATCAAAAAAGATTTTGAAAAATATGGGAGGGTTTGACCGACCCGTAAGGGTCCGGGTGACACGGGCCAACTCAAAATGACCAGGGAAAATTTACGGGTCACGAATCTTGTACCCGGCCCAAGAACTATACGGACCACATCACAGGTTGATCCAAACCGTCCATGTGATGGAACACAACATCAAAAGGTTGTGCCCCAGAAATCATTTCCATATGCTGATCCTAGCCGTCCAATCTATAGAGGTTTCCATAATATGTTGTTCCTCTTACACCAGATGGTTAAGATCACCCTATAGATTTTTTATTACAAAAGCATAAAGGAGGGGGGTAAGATTGAAATTATGTGGCTTTCATGGGTGCCTTTGTTAAAAAGCATAAAGGAGGGGGTAGGATTGAAATTATGTGGCTTAAACAGGTGCCTTTGTTAGAAAGCATAAAGGAGGGGGGTCGGATTGTGAATATGTGGGTTGAATGGGTGCCTTTGTTAAAAAAAGTCAAAAAAAGTGATGTGTAATTCTCACAGATTTTTGGGAGAAATTGAAATATTTTACTTAGTTTCCATTCCTTTATATATATACTAGTGGGACACCCCGTGCGATGCACGGGGAGTGGGAAAACATTATATCTAGATTCTCATGATAGATAATAGGGAAACTGCATATTACGGAAAAACCTTATAGATCGGAGGGTTGCGATCATCCCATCGAAATGATTTTGGGGGCACAACCTATTTGCGTCGTGGCCCATCAAATGGACGGCTTGGATCATCCTATGGCATTGACGGCAAACTTCATTTGAAAAATCTGGGTGGGGCCTACAATTTGGCCTTAATGTTAATGCACGACCCACACCATAGGACGATCGAAACCATTCATTTGATGGGCAAGAATGTAAATAGGTTGTGCCCCAAAAATCATTTCCATTGGATGATCACAAATCTCCAATCTATAGAGGTTTCCGTAATATGCAGTTTTCCTTTAGATCGGAGGGCTATGATTATCAAATGGAGGGTTTGGATCATGGGGCGGTGCGTACAATGCACTTTGAAAAATACATGTGGGGCCTACCTCGTTCAAAGATGTGAAGAAATTATTTTTTGGGCCGACCAACTCTAGGAGATAGACCAGTGCAAAGATTTGAAGAAATTAATTTTTCGGCCCATCAAAAAGATTTTGAAAAATATGGAGGGTTTGACCCGACCCGTAAGGGTCCGGGTGACACAGGCCAGGTCAAAATGACCCGGGGACATTTACGGGTCATGAATCTTGGACCCGTACCCGGCCCAAGAACTGTACGGACCACATCAAAGGTTGATCCAAACCGTCCATGTGATGGAACACAACATCAACAGGTTGTGCCCCAGAAATCATTTCCTTACGCCGATCCTAGCCGTCCAATCGATAGAGGTTTCCATAATATGTTGTTCCTCTTACATCAGATGATTAAGATCACCCTATAGATTTTTTATTACAAAAGCATAAAGGAGGGGGGTAAGATTGAAATTATGTGGCTTTCATGGGTGCCTTTGTTAAAAAACATAAAGGAGGGGGTAGGATTGAAATTATGTGGCTTTAATGGGTGCCTTTGTTAGAAAGCATAAAGGAGGGGGTAGGATTGTAAATATGTGGGTTGAATGGGTGCCTTTGTTAAAAAAAGTCAAAAAAAGTTATGTGTAATTCCCACAGATTTTTGGGAGAAATTGAAATAATTCCCTTAGTTTCCATTCCTCTCTCTCTCTCTCTCTATATATATATATATATATATATATATATATATATTACAATAAGCTGGGATGAAAAGAAGAGAGTTTTTTCCATTTTTTTGAAAATTACATGAGATTTACACATCACATTTTTTGACTTTTTTGAACAAATGCACCCATTCAACTCATATAATTTCAATCCTACCCCCTCCTTTATGCTTTTAACAAAGGTACCCATTAAATCATATAATTTCAATCCTACCCCCTCCTTTATGCTTTTAACAAAGGCATCCATTAAAGCATATAATTTCAATCTTACCCCCGTCCATAGACAGTTAAGCATACACGTACTCTCTCTCTCTAAGCTTCCGCTCTGTCAGGTTCCCCTTTCACTCCGCCACCGCCTTCGGACCGGCACCAGTATCGTCATCGCTGACGGAAAAACACTCTCTTTTCTCAAATTAATTAATCACTTCTTACTTCTATCTCTATTTCTGGTCTTTTACAGGAAAGAGCTTCGGGTGGCAACAATGGATGAGATTTATGATATGAAGTTTTTTCCATCTCTATTTCTGGATTTTCATCAGTTCAACAACAACAATATTACAATAGCAGGGGATTTCAGTCTATCTTAAACGGGCTGGTGATCAGTCATGTACTCTTATAATTTTATTTTGCTTTTATTTTACTTCATCTTCAAGAATTTGATTTTAGGGTTTTATTATTGTAACTCTCTTACGAGAGGTTTTTAATTTTTAATTTTTTTTTGAATGATTAAGAGAGCTTTTACTGTAAGAACTGAGATAAATTTTGTTTTATTTCATCTCTCTGTTAGGGTTACATTTTTTTTATTAGGGTTTGACTCGGTATTGGTCTTTCTTTGCCATTTTTCAGGATGTTTCATACTCTTAGTCTCAAATTGAAGAGTTTTTTAGGGCGTTTGATAATGGAACTGACTCTCTTCATTTTACCATGTTTGCATGCTTTGGGTGAAAATTGCTGTTAGGTTTGTGGTTATATTTGATGATATTGGGGATTAATAGCTGCTTCTTTATGGAATTATTACCATTTCATTTGAAAAGTAGTTTGCTATTGTAAGTGGTGTTTTTGCTCTTCTGATTTGTACCATCTAATTATAGATAAGGTGTAGGTTGAGGCACAGGAGATTCTCAACTCCTAACATGGAAATCATGGTGTCAAGTTCCTTCACAAATTATGGTTTTTTAATAAGAATCTATAGGGTGATCTTAACCATCCGATTTAAGAGGAATTATGGAAACATCTATAGATTGGAGGGCTAGGATCAGCCTATGGAAATGATTTTGGGGCACAACCTATTTATGTTGTGTTCCATCACATGGACGGTTTGGATCAACCTATGACGTGGTCCGTACAGTTCTTTGTCGGCCCGTGCATCGCACGGCGGGTCTTTACTAGTATACTATATAGCAGAAGAGAAAATAAGAGATTTTTTGAATTGATTTTTCAATTCTATGAGAAGTACACATCACTTTTTTGACTTTTTTTAACAAATGCACCCATTCAACTCACATATTTTCAATCCTACCTCCTCCTTTATGCTTTTTAACAAAGGCACCCATTAAAGCCACATAATTTCAATCTTACCCCCCTCTTTTATGGTTTTTTAATAAAAAATCTATAGGGTGATCTTAAGCATCCGATTTAAGAGGAATTATGGAAACCTCTATAGATTGGAGGGCTAGGATCAGCCTATGGAAATGATTTTTGGGGCACAACCTATTTATGTTGTGTTCCATCACATGGACGGTTTGGATCAACCTATGACGTGGTCCGTACAGTTCTTTGTCGGCCCGTGCATCGCACGGGGTTTTTTACTAGTATACTATATCGCAGAAGAGAAAAGGAGAGAATTTTTTGAATTATTTCAAAATTCTAATAGAATTACACATCACTTTTTTGACTTTTTTTTAACAAATGCACCCATTCAACTCACATATTTTCAATCCTACCCCCTCCTTTATGCTTTTTAACAAAGGCACCCATTAAAGCCACCTAATTTCAATCTTACCCCCTCTATGCTTTTTTAATAAAAAATCTATAGGGTGATCGTAACCATCCGATTTAAGAGGAACAACATATTATGGAAACCTCTATAGATTGGAGGGCTAGGATCAGCCTATGGAAATGATTTTTGGCACACAACCTATTTATGTTGTGTTCCATCACATGGACGGTTTGGATCAACCTATGATGTGGTCCGTACAGTTCTTTGTCGGCCCGTGCATCGCACGGGGTTTTTTCCTAGTATATATATATAGGTTATGACACTCACTACCACTATGAAGTTGACAACCAAACACTACGTACCACTATTCTACGAGGTAAGTCCCTATTGCCTACTTACACCACTACTCTACGAGGTGAATACATGCAACAAAAAAAACAGAAGTGTGAGTTATAGGAGTTTTTATATGGAGTAAGCCCTTATAGTCCCGTATTTTTCAAAAATTATTGTACGGACCATACTATAAGATGATCCAAACCGTCCACGTGATGGCCCACAACATAAATAGGTTGTGCACCAAAAATCATTTCTATAGGATGATCCCAACTCTCCAATATATAGAGGAATTGTATATTATGGAAACCTCAATAAATTAGAGGGTTAGGATCAACCTATTTACGTTGTGTTCCAACACGTGGACAGTTTAAATAATCATATGATGTGGTCCATACAGTACTTTTTGAAAAATATGGGACTATAAGGGCTTACACCATATAAAATCTCAAGTTTAAAACATTTTCACTATGTTTCACCTTCATCTTGACTTACAAGCTCTAGGATCCAAATCTGATAGAAATGGCTATGCGCCTATGCATTTCTAATCCAAATTTACGTTGCTCAAGCTGTTTAATTAAAATATCTAAAATACCCTCGCTTAAACTTTGAGAGATGTAGGATTCCGGTGGGCCCTAGTAGTTGAATGGTTCGATCATCCAAATATGCCACATGTATAGTGGAGATTTGCGAGTATCTGTTTATTAAAGCACCGAAGTCGGTTATGTAACCGTATTTTTAACATTTCCAAAAGAAAAAATTGTCAATTGGTGACAAAAAAATAACATAATAGTGAATGGGTGACACCCTTTTGAAAGCTTGTGAACGGAGGACAATTTAGCTTTTTCTGACATGGCCTTTTACATAAATACCCTCAAGGCAAAACATACCCTTCTGTTTTTACTTCTCTTTATTTTTAACTGTACAAAAGCTTTTTTTTTACTTTTACTCTCTCCATTTTCATTTTAACCACTTGAAACCCATCTTCTCCGGCATGAGGTGTGACCGGCGTGAAGATCTCTCCTTTTTCTCTGGAGTGGGGCGGTTTCCCGCGCTATTCCGAACCTCTCTTCTCCGTTATCAACCGTATTCCGGCGAGGGCTTCATTTTTCCCCCATCCCCATCGTGTCAGGTATGTTAGGGTGTCGTGTTTCATATTTTTTACTTTTTATTTTCGTTCTATTAAGTTACCTTTGTGGTGTATTGTTTCATTTTCACTATTTGGAAGTCTTTACACATCTAGGGTTTAATTTTTTATTTTTTCCCTATTTCGTTTCATTTTGACTGTGGAGAACTCCCTTTTGATAATCTCCCATTCTCGGTGTTGAGAACCCCCTTTTAAGATTTGGTAATCCCCCACTTCCCTTGTTGGGAACCCCCTTTTCACTGTTGACAACCCCATCTTGAGATTGATAATCTCCATTTTCCAGTGTTGAGAACCCATTTCCAGTGTTGGGACCCCCCTTTTCCAGTGTTGGGACCCCCTTTTTCCAGTGTTGGGATGCTTTATATCCAGTGTTGGGACCCCCTTTTGAGGTTCATAATCCCCCAATTTCAGTGTTGAGAACCACCTCCAGGTAGATTGAAAATCCCTCATTGCCAGTGTTGAGAATCCCCTCATTTCTAGTGTTGGTAACCCTCTCTAGGATGTTGATAATCCCCCATTGCCAGTGCTGAGAACCCCCTCTAGGTAGTTCATAATCCCCCATTTGCAGTGTTGGGAACCCCTTTCGAGGCTGATAATCCCCCACTTTCAGTGTTGAGAACCCCTTCTAGGTACAATGATAATCCCCCTTCTCCAGTGTTGAAAACCCCCTGTTGAGGTTGATAATCCCCCTTCTCCAGTGTTGATAACCCTCTGAAGGGAGGTTGATAATCTCTATTTCCAGTGTTGAGAACCCCCTGTTGAGGTTCATAATCCCCCTTTCTCTTATGTTGAGAACCCCCTGTTGTGGTTGATAATCTCCCTTCTCTTGTGTTGAGAACCCCCTGTTGAGGTTGATAATTCCCCTTCTCCAGTGTTAAGAACCCCCTGTTGAGGTTGATAATCCCTCTTCTCCAGTGTTGAGAACCCCCTGTTGAGGTTGATAATCTCCCTTCTCCAGTGTTGAAAACCCCCTCAAGGGAGCTTGATAATCCCCATTTCATGTGTTGAGAACCTCCTGTTGAGGTTGATAATCCCCTACTCCAATGTTAAAACTCCTTATTGAGGTTGATAATCCCCCTTCTCCAGTGTTGAAAACCCCCTCAAGGGAGGTTGATAATCCCCATTTCCAGATTGTTGCCAATCCCCCTTTTGGATCATTGTTCATATAGTAATTTTTGGTATGGTTTCTGCACTTGTGAATCACATATTTGAGTTAAGAACCCCATTTTAAGAAACATGAACTTACATTACAATTAATTATGTTCCTTTTTGTGACAGTGATAATATATATAGTTAGATTGGGAGAAGGCAAAGTCTACAATGAAGACGCATGTTAGTGTAGTTTTTTTTGTTCTCGTTTTATATTGTTAGTCAATAGAATGCTCTTTTATTCTTTAATTGTGTTAATAGGCAAATGAGATGCGGAGTCAAAAGTCTAATAGGAAGCCTGCAATGGGTTTAAAGAAGGAGGAGATGAAAATCAAAGGTGGAAAGGGAAAAATGAAATTGAGAGGTGAAAATGGAGAAATGAAATTGAAAGGTGACAAGGCAAAAATGAAAACTAGAGATGAGAAGAAGATAGTTGAAGTGACAGGTGAGAAGATGAAAACCAAAGTGACAAATGAGAAGATGAAAACCAAAGTGAAAAGTCAGAAGATCAAAACCGATGTGAAAGGTGAGAAGATGAAAACCAAAGTGACAGGTGAGAAGATGAAAACCAAAGTGAAAAGTCAGAAGATCAAAACCGATGTGAAAAGTGAGAAGATGAAAAGCAACGTGAAAGGTGAGAAGAGTGAAGTGAAGAAGATATATGTAAGTGTATTTGATCTTTACCGTTTTAATCTAAGTTACTTGATAAAAGATCAAGCTCTGATTATGTATGTTGTTTTACAGGATCCATGTCCCTGCACGATGTTCTCCATCGTGCTTTATTAAGGAGATGCGGAGTACACAATTCTGGCAATCCCACCATGATGCTATAGGCAAGACCCCTTTCAAGGACTTCATCCGCCTAGAACAGAATCCACTAGAAGAGGCTGTCATGCACAAGCCTCTAATTAGAGCACTACACAGTAAGTAGGTTCCGGCGACGAAGACATTCATGCTAAGGGGGTATCGCAGTTCCATTTAGGGCTAGCGATGTTGCATTGGCTTTAGTCCTTCCACTTAGAGGGGAAAAATTAATTTGGCGAGGGTTCCGTGGACGGACAAGAGTAAACCCACTCCTTTATTGCCTGAGTGGCCATTTCGTAGAGGATCTGTTCTGGCATCTGACCTTGCTGTGCAAATCAATGCCTTAGTTGGTCTAGAGGACCAACCCTCTATAGAGACTTCTATGAAATATGTCGTGCTACACCTATTCGCTACTGTGTTATTCACTCAGGCTGCACATCGGGCTGACCAGCTGTTTTGGCCCTATATCGATGATTTAGAGAAGATGTGCGACTATAACTGGGGGGGAAGCAGTATACGATTGGTTACTCGAGTATTCAAACGTATCCGTCGCAGGCGGAAAATATCTTGGAGGTTGTTGCCTCGCATTGTAGGTATCATGGCCTCTGCAATAGTTTGCCTTTTTTATTTATCTTCCTATTAATAAAATATTAACAAAGTCTGTCTTGTGTGTGCAGGTGTGGCTTTTCGAGCACACGAAGTTGTGGATACCAAAAAGTCCAGATACCCGTCCATGTCTTCTGAAATGGAACTCGAAAGGAAATGAATCGAAGAAGTACTTGTAGACACCCCCATTTTGCTACACTTTAAAAAGCAAAAGATTCGGTAGTTTGTCAAGTTTCGAGTCCGTATTCCACCTAGGATTAGGCATCTATGCATTTTAAGGTAGATTTCGCCTCGTTGAAGGAATTCTGAAGTTGATTCGCAACCCTAAAGGTTTCTAGGGTGTTCCAATGGTATCTGGAAGATGAAAGTTCAAGTTTCCAAGCAAGTGAAAAAAAATCTGCTATTTTTAGAATTTTCAGGGTTTCCCTCATTTTTGCCCATTTTTACGCTACAGGGGTATTTTGGTCATTCCCGATGGGTCACGTTTGACCCCCGAGTTATATTTGAGAAATCTTGAGTGATTTTATGAATTTTGAAAAAGCTGCTATTTTTAGAAACTCTCTGGGTTTTTTCCGAATTTGAGTATATTGGGGGTTGTGTTGGTCATTTCTAGTGTGCCTGAGACTATCTCTAAAGTATGACTGAAGAATCCTAAAAAATCTCAAGTGCTTTAGGGAACTTGCTATTTTTAGAAACTCATGGGGCTTTCACATTTTCATCATCTTATTAATATTTCAATCATTTCTCATGTATCCAAAATCATCTTGAGGGTACGACTGATGAATTAGGAGTAATTTCGTAAGATTTGGGAAACCTGCTAAATTTAGATCTCTCAAGGTTTTCTCTTAGTCTTGCGCTTCGGGGGTATTTTAGACATTTTCAATATGTCATATTTGGTCCCTAAGTTGTGTCTAAGAAATCTTGAGTCCGTTCATAAATTTTTGAAAATCTGCTATTTTTGGAATTTCTCAAGGTTTTCCCTAGTCTCACCAAATTCTGCACCTCCGAGTAATTTGGTCTTTTCCTGTGTAATTCTTTTGATCCCCGAAATGTGTCTGAGAGATAATGAATGATTTCCTGAATTTTGAAAAACCTGCTAAATTTAGAATTTCTCAGGTAGCTGGAAATCCAGCACTTGCCGGATATTGGTGTGCCGGTCGACCGGGTCAAGTCGGGCAACCGCGGAGGTGTCCCTAGACATCCAGGAACAATCTGTCATGGGTTTAGGCGGGCGACCGCCGTGGGTCGGTCCACCGGAATAGGTTTTTGAGCCGAATTTTTGAGCTAACAGGTTAGCCTCGCCGGACGACCGCCATGGGGCCGGTCGACCGCGATGGTAAGAAATTTGAAAATATAAAAGGGCGCCCGATAGGGACAGGCGACCGCGGTGGCTCGGTCGACCGTGACGGTCAGGCAAACTAGCCGTTGGGGCATTTTTTGCTTGACTTTTTCAAGCCAATTATTTACAGTTTTACCCCAAACGGTCATATTTTCAAATATACTATATATACATGATTAAAACCTATCTCTATAAGCTTTTGAACATTTGAGAAAGATCAAATCCCATTTCACTTTATGCTTCATTTTGAAAATCAAAAGCAAAACCTCTTTGAGCTTTCATTTCTACATTCTTTCAAGAGGCACTCCATAGGGCTTTTCTTTGCTTATTCTTTTGGAGTGAATGTGAGTTTACAAAGTTATAATCCTCCTATTTAAGAGGCATTGAGTGTTTTTCATTTTCTTTGTTCTTCATTAAGGGTCTTCTCTTCGGCTCGCTAAGAATCGTGAAGACGAGGGTCTCCTCTTCGGCCCGTTAAGAAATGTGAAGACGACATATGAGGGTGTGTCCTCTCGCCGAAGGCTTCGTGTAGGTGGGCTTCGCTTTGGCCCATGAGAATGGAAAAGCGGGCTTTGCTTTGGCCCTTGAGAATGAAAAAGCTTGGTCATGTAATGGCTCATTGATCCGGCCTTGAAGGAGAATCGAGATAGTGGAACTCATGCGTGGACGTGAATAGTGGAGTAGGTCTTTTGATAGACCGAACCACTATAAATCTTGTGTTCATTATCTCTCTCTCTCTCTTCCTTTCCTTCTCTTGCACGTGTGGTGATTGGTAATCTCTAACCTTACTTATGTTTAAGCTTTAATTAAACAAGAGTTAGTAAATGCACTTAAGTTGAATGTCTAAACCTTAAATTGCATTATAATATCTATTTGAACAAGGGTTAGCAAATGTGCATGATTAGAATGTCTAATCCCTAGATTTCACTAATATGATTATTTGAACCACGGTTAGATTAATTAGTGCTTAATTAAAGGATTAATTTTTAATCTTCTCTTAATTAAGCCTAAAACTTCTAATTCACCAATTCACCCCCCTCCTCTTGGATTGTCACACATGTATTTCATTTAGTATTAGAGCTAAGGCTCTTAAAGAGATTTTTAATTTTAAAAATCTACAAGAGAAAAGATCTATGACAGTCCATATGGATTTTGAGAAAGGCCGATCCACCATAATTCCTCTACTATTTGATAGAACGAATTATGGAGCTTGGAAAGCACAAATGCAAGCCTATCTCAAATCCATAGATCATGACATTTTAGATATCATTGATGAGGGAATTTTTTTTTCAATGAAATGCACTGAAGGTGATATGAAATTATTTTCCTTCGACTCAAAGGCTATGATTTTATTGTGTTGTGGTTTAAATCCAAATATTTTTTATAATATTTCAAATTCCATCAATGCAAAAGATATTTGGTCTTCATTAGAAAACACTTTTGAGAAAAATGTTTATCTTTTCAAAATGATAAATTTTTAGTCAAAAAGTGACTTCTCAGAAATCTTTTGCAAAAGAAAGTTCTTTCAAACATTCAATTTCTAATTTTGAAATTCAAATTGAAAATTCAAAATTGGAAATAAATGAAAGTTCGAAAAGAAATGAAAATTTAAGTTAATTAAGCATATTTTTTATAAATAAAAATGTTGACTTATTTTAATGATGCAATGCCTTTGAGAAAGAAATTAAAAGCCTTGAAATCACAAATATTGAATTAATTGAAAAATGCAAGCATGTTTGTGAAAATGGAGAACATGAAAATGAAGAACTCTCCATTAAGAATCAAAGACCTCATGAAGAGAAAGATAAACATATTTCAAAGTCTTGTGATTTTAGTTGCTAAACACTGAGTAAGTCTACTAAATGAAGAGGGGAGTGCTATCCAAACTGTGGGAGGTTAAAATTAAGCAATCCAAAGGGATAATAACCATGATGGAAATACTGGAAAGAAGAATAAAACACCTTTAAATACGGTTTTCAAAAGATTCCAAAAGTGGTAGACTATACCATCTTAAAATACTTATCAGATTAAGAAGCAGATTTAGTCTCTCTTCGAGTCTAAGTCATTGTGTCCATCAAAGTCTTCATTTGTCGGTAGTCCAAATCTTTTCTCTGTCATGTTGAGGTTAAGCTTCAGAGTCATGTGTGGGGAAGCCTGTGTAGTTTAATATCCCTCCCAAAGCTGGGGTAGCAAGAAGGCGAATGTGAAAAAATGATGAATTTGTCTCTTCAAGGGTGATGCACAGCAGAGTGAAGTTCAGAAGATGGTAGATTCTCCAGTCCATCTGGCAAGTTTTCAAGTTCATCCGGAATGACAGAGATCGTCAGAAATGAAAGGCGGTTGTTAGGCAGATGCAATCTGTTATAAACCTGAAAGCTTTGTAACATCAAATATTCAAGAAATGAAATCATTTTTAACCATTTCCCTGTGTTTTGCTTTCTTATGAATTTGTCATGGAAGTAAAATAATACTAGGGGCATCTTTTATGCCCTAAACAATCAGGTCATAAAAGATATCAATTGCACAGTAGTGTTTGAGATGGCTATTCTCAACAAATGAAGATAAGAGGAGCTTAAACACAGTCTTTGAATTCAACTTCTCAGTCAAATTCCTTTGAGAGTCTATCTTGGCAATTTTCTGAGAGTCTTTCTCATCATTTCATTGGAAGTTTACCTCTTTATCCCCAGCTGAGTTTCTACTCAAAAATGAAGTTTGTAATCAAATCGAATATTCGAGCCTAATCATTTTCTCCCTGAGAGCATCCACCCTGAGTGAAAATACCAAATGGGAGAATGTCCCATGTTTGAGCAAAACACTATCAAACCAATGCTTTAGGACCCCAAACTTCACCCCAAGCTAGCTTAAGGTCCCACCAAGCTCCCTGCAAAATTTCGTCGAATTCCGAGCGTTTGCCTAGGGAACGAGATGGGAGAATGTCCGTAGTGTAAACCGCAAAAGGGGGGTGAATTATCTTAGAACGGTGCCTAGCAGATTCCGAATAGGACACAAAGATTCGTGCGCCTATCAAATCCGCGCGCTCATCACAAAACCGCGCGCCCATCAAATTTGGATTGCTAATATCAACACCCAAAAATTCCTATAAATACCACATTAGATTTATTTTCTGAATTTTTAATCTAGGATTTTCTAATCTTTAGAGAGAGAAAGAGCGAGAAAACTAGAGAGAGGAAGTAGATCTCGTGTGAAACCCTAGGTCTTTTCTGCCATTTCTTCTCCGATCTTCTCCGGCAATACTCCGGCCGGCCATCGCCATAGCCTTCGTCTTCTTCTCCATCACTATGTTTGTCCGATTTACTACTTTCCCTCCCCAAAATCACAGCTCATAAACCCTAACCTAGTTTACTTTTCTGATCAGATTTTCCGATCATCTTAACTCTCCGGCCAGGTTCTAATCATGAGATTTCTATTGTTCTTTTTCTTATTCTCCTTCGAATCTGTTGATTCCTCTGTGTTATCACTTTAGAAACCCTAAATTCAAATCTAGATTGAGAAGAGCATCATCCATTGTTCATGAAAGGCCTCATATAGAAGGAGAAGTAAAAGAAAGAAATCATCTGAGAAGAAGGAGTATCAGCAGATTTACTCATTTAAGGTTAGATCGGAGCGTTTTAGCAGTGGATTTTGATCACTTTTTTGGATCATTAGGCAGCATCTGGTTAGTATTTTCTTTTCATTGACATGTATGTCTTTGTTTATTGTTTTGCTCTCTAATTATGTGAAGATATCAGTTCATTATTCTTGAAACCTCTGATTAACTTCAAAAATCTTTTATTCCTTTAAAATCATAGATTTGTCATTTATTTTCATTAAAAATCTTAGATTTATTGTAGATTAATGAGTTTCTTCTTTAGGAATTTCAGATCGAAAATATTTTCTCATAGATCCATTATATTTCTTGAAAATATAACATTTTTTTCTCTCTCTCAATTTCAGCTTCAAATAGATTTTTCTGGATAAATTTTGGTAGGATAAGCTTTGCTAGGTTATTCAATTTCATTTCAAAAAGAAAGAATATATATATTTGCTGAGAAATTTATCCCTCTGATTTGTTCTTATTTGACAAAAATTTGTTTCAACCTTTGGTTTGATTCGCTCATTGGTATTGAGGTGCAGAGGATTTCATTTAGTTTCAGACATGTCAATGTAATTTCCATTTATATATATATATATATATATATTATTTTTAATTTTATTTGCATCTTGTTTGGATAATCTATGATAATGTTTTGTTTCTTTGGCATATACGCTTCCTGCCTGGATAAATTTTTATGTAGGATGAAATTAAAATATGAGTTCCTTTTATGATCTTTGCTTACTAATTAAAAAAATATTTTCTTAACTTGACTAAATTTTGCATTGGTTATACATCATATTTAGTGTCAATACTGTGTTGAGCCATCTTTTGTATTATACAGTTAATTTCTACATTATAAGGACTTGATTTTGCACTATACAATTCTATCGTAGGAAGCCTGATTATACTATTTGGTATTTTTCAGTTATGATAGATAATTTCTATACTCGCTTGCCTAATTTACATGGTCATTATTTTCATAAAGTAAGAACATAGCAATGTTAACAGTAGTTTAAGCTATATGATTTCGGTTGTTGCATGTTGGTAATATTCATACCCTGTTCTGTCGAGTACAACAAATTCATTTTTGAATGGGAATGAGTTAGCTTCAATTTTAGAAGAGGATATGAGCTCTCATTAACTACATGGGTAAGGAGACATGGGTGCAAATAATTCTCCAAAGCTTTAATGTTGGTATTATAGCCATGTAGAGTTTAAATATCAATTCTTGTTTGAGTTTCGCTTCAATCATTTTAGCAAATCTTTATATGTACATTCAAATGAATGGAATCAGAGGCTTCAATTGGTGTTGTGGTTTAGTCCAATGCATGATAAAATGACATGTGATAGTCATTGTCCCAAAATCATTTCTCCACTTATCCTGTGGCAGTGCAAGTTGTCCAAAGTTAGCTTTCCTCTTTACAGTTCACATTATAAACTGCGCTAGATCGGTTTTCTTCTACATAGTTCTCATTATAAGTTATATGAGTTCAATTTTCTTTTAATAGTTGCCTTATAGTTTTTTTTTTTTTTTTACAATTTACAGCTAAGATATGTTCTATTTAGAGGCCTATGTTTACTGTTTTACAGGTTTCTGCATTTTATAATTAGGATGTGTGTGAATATGTGTAGGTATGTGAGTGTAAATACGTGTGTGTGTGTGTGTGTGTGTGTGTGTGTGTGTGTGTGTGTGTGTGTGTGTGCGCATATGCATGTGAATGTTGAAGTAAGTAAAATTTTTTTTTAATGATTGTTGAGTTGAGCATCATACGATGTTAATGCTGTCATGAGCTCTCATCTTCATGATGACGATAGTCCTCAGGATAATGACCATAACAATCCCTCATTTTTAGAGTTCATGGATGTCTAAGAGAGGAGACAAGTCGTTTTTTTTTTACTATGGTTATATAGTTGATATGATCCAACTTCACTAAAAACTGACAAATGATTCACGTTGAATATTTTAGTTTCATTCCTCTAGAAATTTACATGGTACCTAGTTCATTAAAATGACTTCCCTTGTGATTTCAATAGGGTTGCCAATGAACACTTTAGGGAGAGCAATTTATGATCTACATGTATAATGTTTCATTTTTGCACCTTATGCATGCTGTCCCATTTTGTATCTTGATATGTAAACAGAAAAATAGAAAAATGCGAATAATAAGTGGAGCATTGACTTAGAAATTGTCTAAGTTTGATCGTCATGAATTCGGGGTTTTGGTAAAATTATATGATTGTAGCTGCTGCCCTTACAACTTGTTCCACTCTACATTTACCATTTGTGTTTGATTAAAAGCACATAACTGCTGTTCATTATTGCACATAACTGCTGTCCACTATTGCCTACTGTTTGCTGTCCACTATTGTCCACTGCTTGTTGTCCATTATTGCACATAACCACTACCCGCTGTTGTCTACTTCCTGCTGTCCATCACTTCATGAAAACTGTTGCCCATTGGTTCGTTTCACAAGCACATAGTTGATGTCCATTGTTGTTAACCACTTGCTGCTCACTTTATGCACATTTCTACACTGTATTGACACTGGTTTGGATCATTTTCTGCACATTTCTGTCCTGTGTTGCCATTGGTTTGGCTCATTTTCTGCATATTTCACCCCCTGTTCCATTTGTATACGGACAACAGCCTCATCCCATTTGATATGCACAACAACCTCATCCCATTTGATATGCACAGCAGCTTCATCCTATTTGATATGCATGGTAGCCTTCTTCTCATTTTGATAATGGCAACCTCTTTTCCATTTTGGTAATAACAGCCCTTTTCTTAGCTTTGTTTTGGCAGCCAACATATTATTTTAGTAATGGCAACCCACACCCCTGTTGATACGGACAGCCCTCACATCCTTTTTGATAAGGGCAGGATCTCTTTCCCTTGAGATTTTGGAATTTTATCCAATGATTACACATATAGGTTCTGTCATTAACATAATAATATGGTGCTTGTATGTTATCCCTGTATACACAAAGTATGGTTTGAATTTCATTTGTTGAACCCATATGTATATTTCATCACTAGTTGAAAAGTATCATGAGATTATGAGTTACCTGTGTAATGCATCAGAGAACTAACAAACATCATAGGTATACATTTGATATTTTGATGCTTATTTTTTAATTGGATAAGATTATTTTCCTTTAGTCTTTTTTTTGTCATCATGCATGGTAAAATGGTTACAAGGCACAATTTGATTCAATAGCAATAGCTTTGTCACATTATTTTTTATTATTTGCCTAAGAATATCTTTTGTAAAATCAATAGAACATTGAACTTCAATATTTATTTATATTTGTTTATGGATATTGGATACATTGGGCGAGTAGAGTAGACAAGATAACATTGAATAAGAAGTTATTATTGATATAACTTATACAGAGCATAACTGTACAGGTTTGGCTTTTTGAAAAAAAAAATATAGTAATATTAAAGAGTTTATACTATAGTGTGATCATTGCAAATGTTATTTGCTGTCCTAAACTAAACAGGGTATGCCTAACAAAGCTTTTCTGCAAAATTGATTTTAACCCTTTAATTTCTTGAAGAGTTTTATCCTTATTACAGGTTAAATAATTTTTAGCTTATTTTTGTATTCCCTTTAGACATGTATATAGGTATGTGTATATGTGTTGTGTGTGATTTAGCTGTATGTGCATGCATACATATGTGGGTGTGAGTACATGTTTGTTTTTGACACTTGTACATTCAAATCATGTCTCCCTTGCAGCTTATAAAAGACTCTTATGGGATTTAAATTACCTTCAAAGGATAAGTTAGGTTGTTTGAAATTTTAACACCTTTACTGTCATCAGCTCCTAATATTTCGTAATAGCTTGCTGACCTTGCAAGTACCATCAGCTAAGATTTTTTCTTTTTCTCTAATGCTCATTATCTTCATAACTTGTTATAAACCAGTCCTTAGACTTCTATCACCACTAATTGTCTTATTTTTGTGAATAGATACTATATTTTCTACAGTCATTATTTTATTCCCTTTGAGTTTATCTTGCCCTAACATATCTGACAATCACCCCTGCCATGGCACTTGCATTCTTCGCGCCTTATGGAATAAAGTGGCCATTAGAAATTTTATTTTATAACCCTATAATGACTGCATCATTAATTTTGTTCAGAATTTTTCATTATTGATTTTCATAAGAATAACGGGGCATGGTAGATTTGATTGAGATAATCTGATTTTGGTAGTGAAAATCTTAATGGTCAGTCATGGGTAATGTCATATATTGTACTGCTATATTAAGTCATAGTATGTAGCACAGTATGTGGGGTTTCACATTTCATACAAGACATGATTTCTTTGTTCCTGGTCATTACACTAGTGATTGAATATTCAAAACCTTTAAGATATTGGACTTTGCTTTTATACAGAGCATCATTTAAGTCATGGTTAGTATATAGTAGTAGCCAGGTATTACTTGTGAATGCTATTTCTAAGCATATGTATTTATGCTGCGGATAACAAAAATTAGTTTATATATTTTCATTTGTTTGAATAACCCATCATTAGGGGACTTGCTCAGTCCAAGTAGCATTCCCCTCTTTCATTTAAAAGACTTGCTTAGTCTTTTAGATGTATACCTTTGAACATTAGAAGCCCATTCATTGCAAGGGCAATGAAAGAGTCATCTAGAGCCCTCTTTTAGGAGACAGGCTATGTCTCGACAGAAAATCAAACCTTTTAGGGAGACAAGCTACGTCTCAACAGATAGTCATACCCATTTAGGGAGACACGCTATGTCTCATACAGAAAGTTCAAACCCTTTGGAGACAGGCTTTGTCTCATTGGCCCTATTTATCCTTTTGTTTTAGGAGACATGTCATGTCTCATTAGAACCCTTCTCAGAGTCATTAGCATAGGATGTCTGTCCTTAGTTAGAGAGTCAGCCCTTCAGTTTCAGGAGTCTGTCCTATCATCATAGGGGTTAGGATGCTGTCCAACCCTTGCAGAGTTGTTACTCTGTCATTTTCCCCCGCAAAGCATAGGATGCTGTCCAACCTTTGCGGGTTATTCAGGAGTTTGTCCTACCCTTATGATGATAGGGATTTGTCCTCTTGTGTCAAAAACTCAAAAACATTCAAAAATTTCAAAAACACTTGAAAATTCAAAAACATCTAAAAACCGAAAATCTCAAAAGTATCGAGTCTTTAGGAGTAGCTAGGAAATTCTATTCCGAACTACGTTGGCTTGATCCCTTTCAATAGGGTACATAGTGCAGCTTGGGATTCATATCCCAAGTCCGGCCAAACCTTTTAAAAATAAACATTTCAAAACTTTCCAAAAATACAAAATTCTTCAAAACCTTTTCAAAAAGATCTTCCCCTAGAGTTATGGGTCTGTCCTGGCTGTTTGGGTGTTTTAGAGTTAGGAGTCTGTCCTGATTTGTATTGATATGGTGTGTCATGTCGTGTGAGTGTCCCTAGAGTTAGGAGGCCTCAAGTTGATCGGTTAGACATTTAGTCAAACCGATGGCTAGACTAGGAAGCATATAGTCAGCCCGTGGTTTTCATTAGGTTGCACAGCCTAGGTATACATAGGATGTAGGGCCCACCTGCATTAGCTTAAGGCTAATCAACTTGCATTAGTTAGGGCATATAGAGAGAGTCCTAAAAATTACAATTCACATGAACTTAAGTGATCGTAGAAAAAAAGCTTTAAAAAATCAGTCGAGTCTAATGGATCGAGTATAGGATAGTAGTTCTAGATGGTTAGGCATAGTAGTTTAGAATAGGGCATCGAACTACGTTGACTCCGATTCTTCCCGAGGCCGGGATACGTAGAGCAGCTGGGATGGACGGCCATCTTGGTCCGAGTCAAGTCGCATTAGAGTTTTAGGATTCATCTTGTCCAGTCGTGTATATAATTGATTTGTGTTGTGTGTTTTGCTGTGTTTTCTTACTTTCATGTACAGATCCTATACCTTTAGCTGTAGCATGCATATATTTGCACACCAGAATTTAGACACCAATTAGGTATGACATTCATAACCTAGCTACTTTTAGGTGACACTTATTTTATTTCTTTTTAAGTGTGTTCATTATTCGTCTTCGAGACATGCATGATTGGGTAGACGTCTTCTTAGAGATATTCGTTCCCATTTCATATGACTTTCGCCCAAAACTCTTCAAAATCAATAATAAGTGGCATAAGAGACCAGGTGTTTGCACTTGGGCGGATGAGGTGCTCTTTAGACCTTTCGAATTCGTAACCAGGCAGGAACCTTATTTTATATCTCTGGTTATCCGTTGCAACAGAGGATAGTATGGGATCCTTGGCCCACTTCCTTGGATGTCGACTCTTCTTTGTTTAAGGTATGCCTCGAATCTGGGCTAGTCCCCGAATCGAGAGGTATCTCACCTTTGTATCGCCACTCATGCTGTGAGGAGCACTTCTTTCGAGAGTTCCTTGGTAGAGCTCTCCATTCACATGGATGATCCAATGAGACTCAGCGTGGGGGCCCGTTCCCCGCCGTCCCTCTCTCGGATCGGGGTCCACAGGCTGGCGACTCTGCTGGGGAATATCTTTCGAGATATTGCCTAAATCTGTTAAAATGCCATTTGTTACTAATTTTGAAGAAATTTGGGCTAAAATCATTATAAATGGGAATTTAATCGCTTAGAATCCAGGGGCACCAAATAGGTGTTTAAAATAAGGGATTCACACACTACACAGCATACATCATTTTGTCATTTATTTTCTTTTATTGATTTTACTATTATTGGCTCCACGGGATAGATACAATGGGTGCCACATGGGATGTCATTACCCTGTTGGTGCTGTTGTATTTATTTCCAAGGTATGCGCCAGTGCTGCAGTCGTAAACACTCGGTGTACTTGTGTTTACAGCAGCCGGTGAGCAATGATGCTCACTGTATATAACACTCGGTGTACTTGTGTTATATACTTAAAGTATGGATCATATGCATAGTACCCGATATATTGAGTCCGGAGCTCTACTTTCATTTTACATATATTATATACATGGATATATTTGTTGATTTAGTAAAACCCAATTAGGATCTGCATATGCTTATATATATTGCATTCATATAAGGACGAACATGTATTGCTTATGCATGTTGGAGCCTAGATTTAGGAACCATATCCTATCCTTAGATTATTGTAGCTCATCGTATGTGGCTACAACGCAGTCCTAGTACACTCACATGTCTGTCTTGAGGCAAGTGTCTTGACTCTGCGGGATTATATTTAGGGCTGGTGCCCCTGGTTAGGATATATATGTATATATCTATATTTTGATTATTAGATTAGAGCCTACTCATTAGTGAGGCTTTCTTATCTAATCAAATCAGTCATATCAGTCCGTTCTTCGGATCTAGACCTGACCAGGGGCTTTTACTTGCCCTTCTTATGGTCGTGGCCTATCCTTTGATCTATTCATTGAGATTCTTGTCCATATATCTCTTGATTATAAGATCAGGACCTACTTTCTAGTAGCAATTCCTGGCTTGAATCAGTCCATCGTGTATATTCATCTCTCAGATCTAAACCCGGCTAGTGGCTTCTACTTGTCACACTCATAGCTATGGTTTATTCCTTGACTCGGTGATGATAAATTTTACCTGTTATTATCCTTCAAATGTTCAAACTTCATTCATCCATTCTTTCGTTGTAGATTCATATTGTATATGTATTACTCAAATGGTTGTTTGCTTTGTCTTAGATATGGTCGATAGCTTTTTTGCTGTCTCTATGACCATAGTCTATCATTATTAATCTTCTTGATCGTACATTTTTGTTGTCCATCTTCCAGATTTAGATCCGGTCTATGATCTACTTTTGTCATTTTATGACCGTGGTCTCTTCCCTGAGTTTCTGATCATCTTTGATCATCAATGGAACATTTGATGTCGCCAATTATATCCTTCTTGTGATTAATGGTTAAGTTCATCCTTATTCGTTGTCTATTCCAAGTTATTCTCCATTCCCTAATTATCCCATTCTATTCTTTGTATTTAGGTCAAATCATGGCGAATAATGTGTTGAAAGGCTGGATAAGCGAGACTATTAGGACTCTTCCGCGAGAATCTTCGGAAAGGAATATGGCTGATAGGTTCATCTGTACCTTCAATCATTTGAGTGTATCTGATATAAATTGGAAGTTTCTCCAAGCAGCCGCTGGATTTTGGGATCCTAATCTGCATATTTTTCGATTTGGATCCTTCGAGCTTTGTCCTATATTCTAGGATTGGTGTGCTTTATTAGAACTCTCGACAGAGGGATTTTGGATACGATCTTCGAACATAGATTCCTCTCATTCTCTTTTTTGCAAGCTATTCAAAAATCAAACCGTTGATGCTCTTCCATGCTTAACGGATTCATGTGTGCAAGTTCAAAACCTCATTACACTTTTTTCCGAAAACGTCGATCCTACTAACTCCCGTTTTCAGAGTTGTCGACGCAATGCTTTGATTTTTAGTGTCTTTGCGCGATATGTCATTCGGAAAAACCCTCGTGTTGCTCCGTTAACCTTGTTAACCGTGGTAGACCAAATTAACGAAGGGAGGAACCCAATCCCCACCATGTTAGCAGAGACCTTCTTGGGACTAGATCTCATTGCTTCCCAAAAGATCAAAGACAATTTCTGTGGGTGTGTCAAGTTGTTGTACGTCTGGCTTGGTGAAAAACTTCAAATTCTTCAGCGACAAAACTAAAATCCGTATACCCTGAAGAATTTCCATACATGGAAACCAATGGCCAATCGACCCCAGTCCATTGATGAATGACGCAATTGGTTACAACATGTAGAGGAGAGCCAGTTCGTTGGGTAAGTCATTCGTGCTTTCAAATTTTTACCAGCACTTACCCGCATCCGTTTGTTTACCTCATGGGTACCGAGAAATCTTCTTTTTATGCACCCATGCGATTTCTCCATCAGATTACGGGAATTCCATGTCCTCCCGAAATTATAGTCCCTCCTCTTTGTGAAGATCTCACTCCTGATCTCGTCCGTCCATTGTGGCTGCTTGGGGAAACAAAAATATGGAAAAGAGGTTCGGTTTATCTCGTAAGGTCCGACGTGGAGAAATATCGGAAGAGCCCGCAAGCAGAAGAACTCGAATTGAGGAGCCTTGAAGATCCATATCATGTTTTGTTATTCTGATTTCTGCATTTCACTTTATTGTCAGTCTGCTTATCCAGTTATGATCAGAGATTAATATTTCCATCTATTGTAATCACAATTTGAATTTTATTAATGAAAGTGTGTTTCTATTTCTCTTATCACTATTTGATAAGAATCGTTTATCTTGATTATCAAATTTTTAATCTAGTGTTATATTTCCATAACAGGATTCTTGATTAAGCAGCCATTGCTCCTAAGAAAATCCTTGTTTCAAAATCAACCTGGTCCCGTCAGTCAGCTGATTCCAGGCTGAGTCATTTTTCTTCCTCACCAATTTCTTTTACCTCCCCTGCATTACCTTTCTCTAATCTCCAGGAAATTCCTTCACCCGTCCAATTTGCACCTAAGCCCATGGCGGAAGATGGAAATAATGCCCTTGACACCAATGAGATGATGAAAGCTATCCTGGTGCAATTAGGCACCATCAATGAAGAGATTGCCCGTCTAAAAACTGATAGAATTTCTACTTCTAGAGAGAATACCCCCCAGCATCCTTCAGTTATACCTCCTCCACCTCCTATGATGAGCCGACCAGCAGTGTTCGCTGTTGAGGATGACCTTGAGGATGAGCAGTACACGGAAGAGAATTGTCTCCCTCATCTGGAGAGAGCCGATAAGGGCAAAGCGATAACAGACAGAATGGATAAGCTGGCCCAAGAGATGGAGAATATAAAATTCGAAGGTCCGAAGAAGCTAAACATGACAGACTTCATGATTTATCCAGGAGTCACACTGCCTCCGAGATTCAAAGTGCCAGACATGGACAAATATGATGGTACAGGGTGTCCTAGAAGTCATTTGATGTCTGTTCTTCCTCTTTTGCAGCAGCATGGTCTATCTCCGGAGCAGGTTGCTCTTTTGTTTCCCCGATCTTTGATCGGAGTAGCTAAGAAATGGTTCTTGAGCTTAAAGTCAGAGGAGATCCGAACCCTAGAAGACATCGCCAATAGGTTCGTCGAGCAGTTCTCCATGGAGGAGGGGATCGACGTAACCAAAAGAGATCTCAAAGCATTGAAGCAGGGCCATAATGAAACTTTTACTTCCTTCATCCGCAGATGGAGAAGGAAGGCCGCGCAGATGACTCATCGTCTGCCAGATGAGGAGCAAATAAAAATTGTTGTGAAGAATCTGTCTCCACAATACTATCATCATATGGCCATCCAGTACTTTCTTGATTTCAATCATCTCATCAAGACGGGAACCCAAATAGAAGATGCATTGTCTAAGGGTTTGAGATCGAGAGTTCCTTCTGATTCAAGAGAAGGAAAAAGACCTGTGGTGGCACCTAAGGAGGTTCACAATGTGAATACTGCTCTGCCAGCATGGAGAGTAAATTTTGGTGAAAGTCGCCATGAGAGAAAAGAGCCAAGACGATTTGACCCTTTGCCATATTCCTTGTCAGTAGCATTAAAAAAGCTATTGAGAGACAAGAAGATCAAGCTGCTAGAGCCTAGGGAGGCTCCGAATCCTCTCCCGAGGTATTGGAGGAAGGATTATTTTTGTGAATATCATCAGAGTGTTGGACATCTGACTGATAGATGTATGGCCTTGAAACATACGATCCAAGACATGATCGAGGCAAAGAAAATTTATGTTGAAGCTCCTAATGTTACTCGCAATCCTTTACCGACGCATGCCACCCCTCCACCAAATGTTTATGCGATCCTTACAGAGGAAATCATCTTGGACTATTCTCGTATTTGTGTTGTCATCTCTGAGGAGCCGTATGTTCTGAGATGGGAAGAGGGAGACAGTGATACAGAAAATGAGAAGCCTTATGTACTGTCTGCTCGGGCTGGGGGATCCGCAGAATCTGCTGAATGTTCATATGTCCTCAAATATGAAGAAGAGAACAATGAAGAAGTCCCCTATGTTTTAAGGCTAGAGGATGAAGACTTATCACTTCTGGATGATCAATGTGATGAGCTCCGTCACGTCACACGTGGTGGACGAGTCTTCAAGCCAGCTGAGCTCAGAGTCGAGAATCCCGCTGAGGTTGTAAGAGGGGTTGACCATCAGAACCAAAAGCAGAAACAGAGTTTAGATGATGAGGAAGACAATTTGCTGAAACAGCTGAAAAAGACGCAAGCCAATGTGTCCATTTGGGGTTTACTGATGGCGTCGCCAAAGCACAGACAGGTTGTGCTTCGTGAGCTGAATTCGTCCCAAGTATCAGTTGAGATTACTCCTGACGAGCTGGTCAGTTTAGTGGCCGCGACAAGAGCTTCTCGGGATATGTCTTTTACTGACGAGGACCTTCCTCCGGAAGGAAGAGACCATGTTCGCCCTCTCCGAATCACCATAATTTGCAACAAAAAGAGAGTGCCGGAAGTCTTGATAGATAATGGGTCAGCTTTGAACGTTTGCCCTTTAAATACTGCCACTACTCTAGGGTTTGGACTAGGAGATTTCATACCATCTGAGCAGGGAATATTGGCATATGACGGCACTAGAAGGGATGTGATAGGAATATTGGCCACTTAGATTGAGATTGGAGGAAAGACTTTTGAAGTCGAATTCCAAGTGCTTGATATCAAAACCTCTTTCTTTCTTCTCCTGGGCCGACCTTGGCTGCATAAGGTCGGAGTTATTCCTTCGACGCTACACCAGAAATTGAAATTCGTTCGGAATAACAGGGTGATTATAGTACGAGGAGATCCAGAGCCTGAAATTGGGCAGATAACTGCCAAATCAGTTGATGAAAGTGCCAAGGATGTCAGCTTGACAGGATTCTCACTAGAGGTCTCTACTATAACTATAAAGGAAGCCATGAATGAGGAAATCATGTTTCTATCAAGCACCAATGTTAGTGTCGCCAGGATGATGCGACGATTTGGTTATATCCCGGGAGCTGGCCTGGGAAGAAACCTGCAAGGCATGACTGAGTGGCCATTAATGAAGGCAATAAATGGATTATTCGGATTAGGGTATCAGCCTACTCGAAAAGAAGTCCAAGAGATGAAAGCATACATGTTGAAATGGGCTGATTGCCGCCGCCGAGGTTTAGAATTTCCTATGGGTCCGTTCAGCATGATCATGAATGGCAGATTCAGAAAAGAAGGGGCTGATTGTCCGTACTACAGTTTTTCTGAGTCTTGGTATGATGAGACTGGGAAAAAGTTGTCGGGTCTAGAAATCTTCTTCGCAGATGAACTGCCGAAGAACTTTTTCTTTGAGCAGATTGCAGAGACAGCTGAATCAGAGAAGCAAGACTCAGATTGGGTTGAAAACTTTGAATCAGAGTTCCTAGATTCCTTGTTCCAAGTTGAGGCACCAGTCATTGCAATGATTGGAGGAGACACACCCTTCCTTAACCCAAGAAATTCCATCACCCCAGCTGAGGGACCTCTGGATAACTGGACCTCACAGGTTATACCCCAAGTATTCTTTCAGTATAGTCCAGTCCCTTCAAAAGAGTCAGTCGTTTCAAAATTTATGTCAGTTTCTGAGTCCGTCCCAGAGTCTGTCATTTCTAACTTTTCTTTTGATGCAGGTACTGTAGAGGTCGGTTCTACTCCTGGAGTGGGTGACGAGTCTATTCTTGGTGACGTCAAGTCCGAGTCTGAGGACGTCTCCGTTGATGTTTCGTCTGTACATGTTTCTCATTGTGTCGATACTGATGTCGACTTATTTTTTCATTCTGTTTCAGAGTCTGTAAGGCCTGCTGTGGGCTATTTTACTGATGTAATAATTGATTATGAAGAAATAAAAGACTCTTTTGCTTATATTCCTGTACTTGTCTCTTCTACTGATTCTGCTTCTAAACCTGATCAAGTAACTAATAATGATAATCAAGACTCCCCCTCTCATGAGGTATCCAACGAAACTCCCCTTGAAATCAAACATATGATTCAACAAGAGGAGAGTCGCCGAGCTAAACCACTTGAAGAGGAAATTAAAACCGTAAATATAGGTGATGAAACCTTAATTCGGGAAATACGAATTGGCAAAATTTTATCTCCTGAAGAGCGCGAAGAATTAATCACCTTGCTAAAAGAATTTAAGGAGGTTTTTGCTTGGTCTTACGATGACATGCCGGGATTGAGTGAGGACATTGTCCAACACAAATTACCTCTAATCCCTGGCATCAAGCCGAAGAAACAAAAACTCCGAAAACTTAAAACAGAATGGGAGTTGAAAGTTCACGATGAGTTTAAGAAACTACTCGAAGTGAAATTCATCGAAGTAGTTGAGTACCCTGAATGGCTTGCAAATATTGTACCAGTGCCCAAGAGGATGGAAAAGTCAGGATGTGTGTCGATTTCAGAGATCTGAACAAGGCCAGTCCGAAAGATGATTTTCCGCTTCCAAACATCGATCTCCTGGTTGACAACACAGCTGGACATGCACTCTTATCCTTTATGGATGGATTCTCAAGGTATAACCAGATCAAAATGGCGCCCGAGGACATGATGAAGACGGCATTTATTACTCAGTGGGAGACATATTGCTACAGAGTGATGCCATTTGGTCTCAAGAATGCTGGTGCCACATATCAGAGGGCTGCGACTACTCTTCTTCATGACATGATTCATAAGGAGGTCGAGGTCTATGTAGATGACATGATTGTCAAGGGCAAGACTCGGCCAGAGCATACAATCGCTTTGAGAAAATTCTTCGAGCGAATCCGAAAGTTTCAACTTTGCTTGAACCCAAATAAATATGTATTTGTGGTCACATCAGGAAAGTTGCTCGGATTTATGGTCAGTGAGAGATGAATCGAAGTGGACCCTCAGAAGATCAAGGCAATCCAAGAAATGCAACCACCAAAGAAAGAAAAGCAGATTCGTGGATTCCTTGGCAAAGTGCAATACTTGAGGAGATTCATATCTCATTTAACTATGATGTGTGAACCCATCTTCAAGTTATTGAAAAAGAATTCTTCAAAGAAATGGAATGAAGAATGTCAGGAAGCATTTGAAAAAGTCAAGCAGTGCTTGTCCTTGCCTTCTGTCCTATCCCCAGTCATTCCTGGTCAACCATTGTTGATGTATTTGTCCATCACAGATGCAGCAATGGGTTGTATGCTTGCTCAGCAAGATGCGGGGTCTAAGAAAGAAAAGCCCATATACTACATCAGCAAGAAAATGTTGGAGTATGAAATCAAGTACACTGTCTTGGAAAAGACTTGTTTAGCATTGGTTTGGGCGACTCAAAGGCTTAGACATTATCTTCTGTCGAACAAGGTATTTTTGCTTTCACGGATGGATCCGCTGAAATATTTGTTCGAAAAACACGCTCTTATAGGAAGAACAGCCAGATGGTTGCTATTGTTGTCTGAGTTTGACATCACTTATGTCACTCAAAAATCAATTAAAGGATGGGTCATCGCTGAGCAGTTGGCTGATGCTCCTGTTGAGGAGAATGCTTTTCTGAAGGCTGATTTTCCTGATGAAGAGATCATGGACATTGAAGAAGAGACTCTGAGTTCCAAGTGGCTTATGTACTTTGACGGAGCTGTCAATAATCATGGCCAAGGAATAGGGGCAGTTTTGGTATCTCCAAAGAAGGAGTACATCCCGATATCCATCAAGTTGCAATTCGAATGCACCAACAACATGGCTGAATATGAAGCATGCATCGCAGGACTTGAGGCAGCTTTGGCTTTACGAATTCAAGACATCGATGTGTTCGGAGATTCAATCCTGATCATTTGTCAAATAAATGGGGATTGGAAAACAAAAGAGGCAAGGTTGATCTCGTATCACACTTATCTTGCATCTCTGGTCGGGAAGTTCAGGAATGTCACCTTTACTCATTTGTCGAGAACAAGGAATCATTTTGCTGATGCTTTAGCCACTTTGGCGTCAATGTTAGACATTTCTGCAACAATGGAGGTTCAGCCTTTAGCTGTCAGATTGCAATGGGCTCCAGCGCATGTGACTGCCATAGAGATATCTGCTAGATGTCTGGACGGAAAACCATGGTATACAGACATTAGAAATTTCATTTCAGGCAAGGGGCATCCGCCTGAGGCCTCCAGTAAAGAGAGGAAAACTCTTCAGAGGTTCGCTGCCAACTTCATCATTTGTGGTGAAGAGTTGTACAGAAGGTCATTTGACGGGATACAGCTTCTGTGTGTTGATGAAGATCAAGCTGCAGAGCTCATAGAGCAAACACATGAAGGTGTTTGTGGCCCTCACATGAACGGTAAAATGCTGTCAAGGAAAATCCTTAGACTTGGTTTCTATTGGCCCACAATGGAAGCAGACTGCTTCGCATTTGTGAAGAAATGTTATAAATGCCAAGTCTATGCGAACCTTATCCATGTGTCTCCATCAGAGTTGCATTCTATGACCTCGCCATGGCCATTCTCGGTATGGGGGATCGATATCATTGGCAAAGTCCATCCCAAATCGTCAAGTGGACACGAGTACATCTTGGTGGCCATTGACTATTTCACGAAATGGATAGAAGCTGCTTCATATGCTTCCATAACTTCCAATACAGTTGCGAAGTTCATTCGGGCGAATATCATTTGCAGATATGGAGTACCTCATGAGTTGATTTCTGATAATGGATCTCACTTTAAGAAGGAGGTAGTGCACCTGTGCGAAGAGTTCAAAATCAAGCATCACAAATCATCTCCTTATAGACCGCAGACCAATGGGGCTGTAGAGGCAGCGAACAAGAATATCAAGGTCATAATCAGCAAGATGACTGAGACTTATAAGGACTGGTCGAACAAACTTCCTTTCGCTTTGTGGGCTTACAGGACATCGATCAGGTCCTCTACAGGTGTAACTCCATACTCTCTAGTGTATGGAATGGAAGCAGTCCTCCCTGTTGAAGTGAGAATCCCATCCCTAAGAGTTATGATGGAAGCGAATCTGCCAGAGTCTGAGTGGGCCAAAGCCAGACATCAGGAATTGCAGATGATTGATGAAAAGAGGTTGAGAGCCTTGTATCACATCCAAGGGTATCAGAGAAGAATCGAAAGAGCCTTCAACAAGAGAGTCAAGGTCCGAGAGTTGAAACCAGGAGATCTTGTTTTGAAATCCTACAGGGCACCAATATTTGATCCCAGAGGAAAGTTCAGACCAAACTGGTCTGGTCCTTACATTGTTGATGAAGTCATGCCTGGAAAAACCGTTAGACTCCTCAATGAAAATGGAGAAAAATTAACAGAACCTACAAATCTGGACCAACTAAAGAAGTACTATGCTTAGATACACCAGGAGGCCGTCTTTGGTCGATCAGAGCTTAAAAGCCAACAACCTCAAAATCAAAAACCCTTTGCAAACAATTTGAGCATAAAAAAAGAAAATCTTCATTCTTTGATAAACTCAAACCAGGGGCATCTTTTATGACTTGCGTCATAAAAGATATTGAACCTGAACTACGTCATGACCTGATCCCTCTTTACAGGGTACGTAGGTAGCCTGATCAATTCAGGTTCGGTCAAATCCTTAAAAAGATGAAAGAAAGAACAAAACAAACAATCTTTGAAACCCCAAAAGGGCGAACTACGCAGACCTGATTCCCATTTCTTTGGGGATACGTAGGCAATCTGGAAGGCCAGATTCGGTCAAATACATGAAAACTTACCAATGTGTAACCTGTTTGAACCCCAGCCTACCTAACAGTCCTTCTGGTGTACTTAAGCCCAGGTTTGTAGAGAAACAGAAAGAAAAGAAAAAATGATGGAGTCTTAGACCCGTTAGACTGAAAACCCGCAAGGGCGGTCTAGGAAAAAGTTAGGGTCATTTCGCTCGCTAAGCTAAAAACCTGAAAGGGCAGCTTAGGCAAAAATTAGGGTGCTAAGCCTTTTGGATGGAAAATCTGCAAGGGCAGACAGTCCAGGCAAAAATTAAGGCATGCGGTCCGCCGAATCGAAAACCTGAAAAAGGCGATTTGGTCATGGCAGTGACTTCATAAAGGACAAAACCTCTGAAAGCCAGCAAGACTTTCATTTCTTCGGCGGCACTACTCCAAAGTCTGAGTGAGCGCCAATAGAAATTCTTCTGACACTTTATAAGCTAAGGAGGTTAAAATTAAGCAATCCAAAGGGATAATAACCATGATGGAAATACTGGAAAGAGGAATAAAACACCTTTAAATACGGTTTTCAAAAGATTCCAAAAGTGGTAGACTATACCATCTTAAAATACTTATCAGATTAAGAAGCAGATTTAGTCTCTCTTCGAGTCTAAGTCATTGTGTCCATCAAAGTCTTCATTTGTCGGTAGTCCAAGTCTTTTCTCTGTCATGTTGAGGTTAAGCTTCAGAGTCATGTGTGCGAAAGCCTGTGTAGTTTAATATCCCTCCCAAAGCTGGGGTAGCAAGAAGGCGAATGTGAAAAAATGATGAATTTGTCTCTTCAAGGGTGATGCACAGCAGAGTGAAGTTCAGAAGATGGTAGATTCTCCAGTCCATCTGGCAAGTTTCCAAGTTCATCCGGAATGGCAGAGATCATCAGAAATGAAAGACGGTTGTTAGGCAGATGCAATCTGTTATAAACCTGAAAGCTTTGTAACATCAAATATTCAAGAAATGAAAGCATTTTTAACCATTTCCCTGTGTTTTGCTTTCTTATGAATTTGTCATGGAAGTAAAATAATACTAGGGGCATCTTTTATGCCCTAAACAATCAGGTCATAAAAGATATCAATTGCACAGTAGTGTTTGAGATGGCTATTCTCAACAAATGAAGATAAGAGGAGCTTAAACACAGTCTTTGAATTCAACTTCTCAGTCAAATTCCTTTGAGAGTCTATCTTGGCAATTTTCTGAGAGTCTTTCTCATCATTTCATTGGAAGTTTACCTCTTTATCCCCAGCTGAGTTTCTACTCAAAAATGAAGTTTGTAATCAAATCGAATATTCGAGCCTAACCATTTTCTCCCTGAGAGCATCCACCCTGAGTGAAAATACCAAATTTTCTCCCTGAGAGGATCCACCTCGAGTGAAAATACCAAATATTCTCTCTGATAGTATCCACCCTGAGTGAAGAAACCATATTCTCCCTAAGAGCATCCACCCCGAGTGAAGAAACCATATTTTCCTGAGAGCATCCACCCCGAATGAAGAAACCGAATTATCCCAGAAAGCATTCGCTCTAAGCGTAGAACCCATTTTCTTCCTGAAAGCATTCGCTCCAAGCGTAAAATCAATTCATCTTTTTGAAAAGCAGTTCGCTCTAAGCGTAGAACCTAATTCTTCCTGAAAGCATTCACTCCAAGCGTAAGATCAATTTTGTCTCCCAGAAAGCTTTCGCTCTAAGCGTAGAACCCAGTTTTTTCCTGAAAGCATTCGCTCTAAGTGTAGAACCTAATTCTTCCTGAAAGCATTTCGCTCCAAGCGTAGAACCCAAATTCTTCCAGAAAGCATTCGCTCCAAGCGTAAAATCATTTTTTCTATTTGAGAGCATCCGCCCTGAGCGTTGAAGTCTGAAAAATACCAAAACCTTTCCAAATAAAGACCCCTGAGGCATCCATTCCATTTAAGACCCCTGGGGCATCCATTCCGTATAAGGACCCCTGAGGCATCCAATCCGAGTGAGACCCTGAGGCATATGTTCCCTCCAAAGAGTTTAGTCCAATATTCACCAAATCATCTTCTTCATTCTTCTTTCTCTCCATTCAATTTTGAGCCAGTCAAAATGTGTTGTCTGTTCAGCTTTGGCATTCGCGCAACAAGCACGCTCTGCCAAAGAGGGGCATCTGTAGACACCCCATTTTGACCGTACCCTAAACCTCCCATGTTTGAGCAAAACCCTATCAAACCAATGCTTTAGGAGCCCAAACTTCACCCTAAGCTAGCTTAAGGTCCCACCAAGCTCCCTGCAAAATTTCGTCGAATTCCGAGCGCGTTTGCCTAGTGAACGAGATGGGAGAATGTCCGTAGTGTAAACCGCAAAAGGGGGGTGAATTATCTTAGAACGGTGCCTAGCAGATTCCGAATAGGACACGAAGATTCGTGCGCCTATCAAATCCGCGCGCTCATCACAAAACCGCGCGCCCATCAAATTTGGATTGCTAATATCAACACCCAAAAATTCCTATAAATACCACATTAGATTTATTTTCTGAATTTTTAATCTAGGATTTTCTAATCTTTAGAGAGAGAAAGAGCGAGAAAACTAGAGAGAGGAAGTAGATCTCGTGTGAAACCCTAGGTCTTTTCTGCCATTTCTTCTCCGATCTTCTCCGGCAATACTCCAGCCGGCCATCGCCATAGCCTTCTTCTTCTTCTCCATCACTATGTTTGTCCGATTTACTACTTTCCCTCCCCAAAATCACAGCTCATAAACCCTAACCTAGTTTACTTTTCTGATCAGATTTTCCGATCATCTTAACTCTCCGGCCAGGTTCTAATCATGAGATTTCTATTGTTCTTTTTCTTATTCTCCTTCGAATCTGTTGATTCCTCTGTGTTATCACTTTAGAAACCCTAAATTCAAATCTAGATTGAGAAGAGCATCATCCATTGTTCATGAAAGGCCTCATATAGAAGGAGAAGTAAAAGAAAAGAAATCATCTGAGAAGAAGGAGTATCAGCAGATTTACTCATTTAAGGTTAGATCGGAGCGTTTTAGCAGTGGATTTTGATCACTTTTTTGGATCATTAGGCAGCATCTGGTTAGTATTTTCTTTTCATTGACATGTATGTCTTTGTTTATTGTTTTGCTCTCTAATTATGTGAAGATATCTGTTCATTATTCTTGAAACCTCTGATTAACTTCAAAAATCTTTTATTCCTTTAAAATCATAGATTTGTCATTTATTTTCATTAAAAATCTTAGATTTATTGTAGATTAATGAGTTTCTTCTTTAGGAATTTCAGATCGAAAATATTTTCTCATAGATCCATTATATTTCTTGAAAATATAGCGTTTTTTTCTCTCTCTCAATTTCAGCTTCAAATAGATTTTTCTGGATAAATTTTGGTAGGATAAGCTTTGCTAGGTTATTCAATTTCATTTCAAAAAGAAAGAATATATATATTTGCTGAGAAATTTATCCCTCTGATTTGTTCTTATTTGACAAAAATTTGTTTCAACCTTTGGTTTGATTCGCTCATTGGTATTGAGGTGCAGAGGATTTCATTTAGTTTCTGACATGTCAATGTAATTTCCATTATATATATATATATATATATATATATATATTATTTTTAATTTTATTTGCATCTTGTTTGGATAATCTATGATAATGTTTTGTTTCTTTGGCATATACGCTTCCTGCGTGGATGAATTTTTATGTAGGATGAAATTAAAATATGAGTTCCTTTTATGATCTTTGCTTACTAATTAAAAAAACATTTTCTTAACTTGACTAAATTTTGCATTGGTTATACATCATATTTAGTGTCAATACTGTGTTGAGCCATCTTTTGTATTATGCAGTTAATTTCTACATTATAAGGACTTGATTTTGCACTATACAATTCTATCGTAGGAAGCCTGATTATACTATTTGGTATTTTTCAGTTATGATAGATAATTTCTATACCCGCTTGCCTAATTTACATGGTCATTATTTTCATAAAGTAAGAACATAGCAATGTTAACAGTAGTTTAAGCTATATGACACAACATGGATTTCGGTTGTTGCATGTTGGTAATATTCATACCCTGTTCTGTCGAGTACAACAAATTCATTTTTGAATGGGAATGAGTTAGCTTCAATTTTAGAAGAGGATATGAGCTCTCATTAACTACATGGGTAAGGAGACATGGGTGCAAATAATTCTCCAAAGCTTTAGTGTTGGTATTATAGCCATGTAGAGTTTAAATATCAATTCTTGTTTGAGTTCCGCTTCAATCATTTTAGCAAATCTTTATATGTACATTCAAATGAATGGAATCAGAGGCTTCAATTGGTGTTGTGGTTTAGTCCAATGCATGATAAAATGACATATGTGATAGTCATTGTCCCAAAATCAGTTCTCCACTTATCATGTGGTAGTGCAAGTTGTCCAAAGTTAGCTTTCCTCTTTACAGTTCACATTATAAACTGCGCTAGATCGGTTTTCTTCTACATAGTTCTCAATATAAGTTATATGAGTTCAATTTTCTTTTAATAGTTGTATTACAGTTTTTTTTTTTTACAATTTACAGCTAAGATATGTTATGTTTAGAGGCCTATGTTTACTGTTTTACAGGTTTCTGCATTTTATAATTAGGATGTGTGTGAATATGTGTAGGTACGTGAGTGTAAATACGTGTGTGTGTGTGTGTGTGTGTGTGTGTGTGTGTGTGTGTGTGTGTGTGTGTATGTGTGCGCATATGCATGTGAATGTTGAAGTAAGTAAATTTTTTTTTTAATGATTGTTGAGTTGAGCATCATACGATGTTAATGCTGTCATGAGCTCTCATATTCATGATGACGATAGTCCTCAGGATAATGACCATAACAATCCCTCATTTTCAGAGTTCATGGATGTCTAAGAGAGGAGACAAGTCGTTTTTTTTTTTACCATGATTATGTAGTTGATATGATCCAACTTCACTAAAAACTGTCAAATGATTCACGTTGAATATTTTAGTTTCATTCCTCTAGAAATTTCCATGGTACTAGTTCATTAAAATGACTTCCCTTGTGATTTCAATAGGGTTGCCAATGAACACTTTAGGGAGAGCAATTTATGATCTACATGTATAATGTTTCATTTTTGCACCTTATGCATGCTGTCCCATTTTGTATCTTGATATGTAAACTGAAAAATAGAAAAATGCGAATAATAAGTGGAGCATTGACTTAGAAATTGTCTAAGTTTGATCGTCATGAATTCGGGGTTTTGGTAAAATTATATGATTGTAGCTGCTGCCCTTACAAGTTGTTCCACTCTACATTTACCATTTGTGTTTGATTAAAAGCACATAACTGCTGTTCATTATTGCACATAACTGCTGTCCACTATTGCCCACTGTTTGTTGTCCACTATTGTCCACTGCTTGTTGTCCATTATTGCACATAACCACTACCCGCTGTTGTCTACTTCCTGCTGTCCATCACTTCATGAAAACTGTTGCCCATTGGTTCTTTTCACAAGCACATAGCTGATGTCCATTGTTGTTAACCACTTGCTGCTCACTTTATGCACATTTCTACACTGTATTGACACTGGTTTGGATCATTTTTTGCACATTTCTGCCCTGTGTTGCCACTGGTTTGGCTCATTTTCTGCATATTTCACCCCCTGTTCTATTTGTATATGGACAACAGCCTCATCCCATTTGATATGCACAACAACCTCATCCCATTTGATATGCACAGCAGCTTCATCCTATTTGATATGCATGGTAGCCTTCTTCTCATTTTGATAATGGCAACCTCTTTTCCATTTTGGTAATAACAGCCCTTTTCTTAGCTTTGTTTTGGCAGCCAACATATTATTTTAGTAATGGCAACCCACACCCCTGTTGATACGGACACCCTCACATCCTTTTTGATAAGGGCAGGATCTCTTTCCCTTGAGATTTTGGAATTTTATCCAATGATTACACATATAGGTTCTGTCATTAACATAATAATATGGTGCTTGTATGTTATCTCTGTATACACAAAGTATGGTTTGAATTTCATTTGTTGAACCCATATGTATATTTCATCACTAGTTGAAAAGTATCATGAGATTATGAGTCACCTGTGTAATGCATCAGAGAACTAACAAACATCATAGGTATACATTTGATATTTTGATGCTTATTTTTTAATTGGATAAGGTTATTTTCCTTTAGTCTTTTTTTTTTGTCATCATGCATGGTGGTTACAAGGCACAGTTTGATTCAATAGCAATAGCTTTGTCACATTATTTTTTTATTATTTGCCTAAGAATATCTTTTGTAAAATCAATAGAACATTGAACTTCAATATTTATTCGTATTTGTTTATGAATATTGGATACATTGGGCGAGTAGAGTAGACAAGATAACATTGAATAAGAAGTTATTATTGATATAACTTATACAGAGCATAACTGTACAGGTTTGGCTTTTTGAAAAAAAAATATAGTAATATTAAAGAGTTTATACTATAGTGTGATCATTGCAAATGTTATTTGCTGTCCTAAACTAAACAGGGTATGCCTAACAAAGCTTTTCTGCAAAATTGATTTAACCCTTTAATTTCTTGAAGAGTTTTATCCTTATTACAGGTTAAATAATTTTTAGCTTATTTTTGTATTCCCTTTAGACATGTATATAGGTATGTGTATATGTGTTGTGTGTGATTTAGTTGTATGTGCATGCATACATATGTGGGTGTGAGTACATGTTTGTTTTTGACACTTGTACATTCAAATCATGTCTCCCTTGCAGATTATAAAAGACTCTTATGGGATTTAAATTACCTTCAAAGGATAAGTTAGGTTGTTTGAAATTTTAACACCTTTACTGTCATCAGCTCCTAATATTTCGTAATAGCTTGCTGACCTTGCAAGTACCATCAGCTAAGATTTTTTCTTTTTCTCTAATGCTCATTATCTTCATAACTTGTTATAAACCAGTCCTTAGACTTCTATCACCACTAATTGTCTTATTTTTGTGAATAGATACTATATTTTCTACAGTCATTATTTTATTCCCTTTGAGTTTATCTTGCCCTAACATATCTGACAATCACCCCTGCCATGGCACTTGCATTCTTCGCGCCTTATGGAATAAAGTGGCCATTAGAAATTTTATTTTATAACCCTATAATGACTGCATCATTAATTTTGTTCAGAATTTTTCATTATTGATTTTCATAAGAATAACGGGGCATGGTAGATTTGATTGAGATAATCTGATTTTGGTAGTGAAAATCTTAATGGTCAGTCATGGGTAATGTCATATATTGTACTGTTATATTAAGTCATAGTATGTAGCACAGTATGTGGGGTTTCACATTTCATACAAGACATGATTTCTTTGTTCCTGGTCATTACACTAGTGATTGAATATTCAAAACCTTTAAGATATTGGACTTTGCTTTTATACAGAGCATCATTTAAGTCATGGTTAGTATATAGTAGTAGCCAGGTATTACTTGTGAATGCTATTTCTAAGCATATGTATTTATGCTGCGGATAACAAAAATTAGTTTATATATTTTCATTTGTTTGAATAACCCATCATTAGGGGACTTGCTCAGTCCAAGTAGCATTCCCCTCTTTCATTTAAAAGACTTGCTTAGTCTTTTAGATGTATACCTTTGAACATTAGAAGCCCATTCATTGCAAGGGCAATGAAAGAGTCATCTAGAGCCCTCTTTTAGGAGACAGGCTATGTCTCGACAGAAAATCAAACCTTTTAGGGAGACAAGCTACGTCTCAACAGATAGTCATACCCATTTAGGGAGACAGGCTATGTCTCATACAGAAAGTTCAAACCCTTTGGAGACAGGCTTTGTCTCATTGGCCCTACTTATCCTTTTGTTTTAGGAGACATGTCATGTCTCATTAGAACCCTTCTCAGAGTCATTAGCATAGGATGTCTGTCCTTAGTTAGAGAGTCAGCCCTTCAGTTTCAGGAGTCTGTCCTATCATCATAGGGGTTAGGATGCTGTCCAACCCTTGCAGAGTTGTTACTCTGTCATTTTCCCCCGCAAAGCATAGGATGCTGTCCAACCTTTGCGGGATATTCAGGAGTTTGTCTTACCCTTATGATGATAGGGATTTGTCCTCTTGTGTCAAAAACTCAAAAACATTCAAAAATTTCAAAAACACTTGAAAATTCAAAAACATCTAAAAACCGAAAATCTCAAAAGTATCGAGTCTTTAGGAGTAGCTAGGAAATTCTATTCCGAACTACGTTGGCTTGATCCCTTTCAATAGGTTACGTAGTGCAGCTTGGGATTCATATCCCAAGTCCAGCCAAACCTTTTAAAAATAAACATTTCAAAACTTTCCAAAAATACAAAATTCTTCAAAACCTTTTCAAAAAGATCTTCCCCTAGAGTTATGGGTCTTTCCTGGCTGTTTGGGTGTTTTAGAGTTAGGAGTCTGTCCTGATTTGTATTGATATGGTGTGTCATGTCGTGTGAGTGTCCCTAGAGTTAGGAGGCCTCAAGTTGATCGGTTAGACATTTAGTCAAACCGATGGCTAGACTAGGAAGCATATAGTCAGCCCGTGGTTTTCATTAGGTTGCACAGCCTAGGTATACATAGGATGTAGGGCCCACCTGCATTAGCTTAAGGCTAATCAACTTGCATTAGTTAGGGCATATAGAGAGAGTCCTAAAAATTACAATTCCCATGAACTTAAGTGATCGTACAAAAAAAGCTTTAAAAAATTAGTCGAGTCTAATGGATCGAGTATAGGATAGTAGTTCTAGATGGTTAGGCATAGTAGTTTAGAATAGGGCATCGAACTACGTTGACTCCGATTCTTCCCGAGGCCGGGATACGTAGAGCAGCTGGGATGGACGGCCATCTTGGTCAGAGTCAAGTCGCATTAGAGTTTTAGGATTCATCTTGTCCAGTCGTGTATATAATTGATTTGTGTTGTGTGTTTTGCTGTGTTTTCTTACTTTCATGTACAGATCCTATACCTTTAGCTGTAGCATGCATGTATTTGCACACCAGAATTTAGACACCAATTAGGTATGACATTCATAACCTAGCTACTTTTAGGTGACACTTATTTTATTTCTTTTTAAGTGTGTTCATTATTCGTCTCCGAGACATGCATGATTAGGTAGACGTCTTCTTGGAGATATTTGTTCCCATTTCATATGACTTTCGCCCAAAACTCTTCAAAATCAATAATAAATGGCATAAGAGACCAGGTGTTTGCACTTGGGCGGATGAGGTGCTCTTTAGACCTTCCGAATTCGTAACCAGGCACGGACCTTATTTTATATCTCTGGTTATCCGTTGCAACAGAGCATAGTATGGGATCCTTGGCCCACTTCCTTGGATGTCGACTCTTCTTTGTTTAAGGTACGCCTCGAATCTGGGCTAGTCCCCGAATCGAGAGGTATCTCACCTTTGTATCGCCCCTCATGCTGTGAGGGGCACTTCTTTCGAGAGTTCCTTGGTAGAGCTCTCCATTCACATGGATGATCCAATGAGACTCAGCGTGGGGGCCCGTTCCCCGCCGTCCCTCTCTCGGATCGGGGTCCACAGGCTGGCGACTCTGCTGGGGAATATCTTTCGAGATATTGCCTAACTCTGTTAAAATGCCATTTGTTACTAATTTTGAAGAAATTTGGGCTAAAATCATTATAAATGGGAATTTAATCGCTTAGAATCCAGGGGCACCAAATAGGTGTTTAAAACAAGGGATTCACACACTACACAGCATACATCATTTTGTCCTTTATTTTCTTTTATTGATTTTACTATTATTGGCTCCACGGGATAGATACAATGGGTGCCACATGGGATGTCATTACCCTGTTGGTGTTGTTGTATTTATTTCCAAGGTATGCGCCAGTGCTGCAGTCGTAAACACTCGGTGTACTTGTGTTTACAGCAGCCGGTGAGCAATGAAGCATACTGTATATAACACTCGGTGTACTTGTGTTATATACTTAAAGTATGGATCATATGCATAGTACCCGATATATTGAGTCCGGAACTCTACTTTCATTTTATACGTGGATATATTTGTTGATTTAGTAAAACCCAATTAGGATCTGCATATTCTTATATATATTGCATTCATATAAGGACGAACATGTATTGCTTATGCATGTTGGAGCCTAGATTGAGGAACCATATCCTATCCATAGATTATTGTAGCTCACCGTATGTGGCTACAACGCAGTCCTAGTACACTCACATGTCTGTCTTGAGTCAAGTGTCTTGACTCTGCGGGATTATATTTAGGGCTGGTGCCCCTGGTTAGGATATATATGTATATATCTATATTTTGATTATTAGATTAGAGCCTACTCATTAGTGAGGCTTTCTTATCTAATCAAATTAGTCATATCAGTCCGTTCTTCGGATCTAGACCTGACTAGATGAGGTGCTCTTTAGACCTTCCGAATTCGTAACCAGGCACGAACCTTATTTTATATCTCTGGTTATCCGTTGCAACAGAGCATAGTATGGGATCCTTGGCCCACTTCCTTGGATGTCGACTCTTCTTTGTTTAAGGTACGCCTCGAATCTGGGCTAGTCCCCGAATCGAGAGGTATCTCACCTTTGTATCGCCACTCATGCTGTGAGGGGCACTTCTTTCGAGAGTTCCTTGGTAGAGCTCTCCATTCACGTGGATGATCCAATGAGACTCAGCGTGGGGGCCCGTTCCCCGCCGTCCCTCTCTCGGATCGGGGTCCACACACAGCATAGAATCAAACAGTATTGACCAGAAACAGACAAGTGGAGAAGGGATGGACAATAAAATTTACTTTCCATTCATGAAGTAGGGCCTCGAAGGGCCATTACAAAAATAAGGCCTCAAAAGGCTGTTACAAAAGTTGGGCCTCCAAGGGACCATTACAAAAAGAAATCTTCAAAAGAGAAGAAAGAAGGGGAGCTCAAGGCACCCCCTGGCTACCATCCCGTGCTGGATCCGCCTCCGGGGCCACGGGTGCAGCAGTGGTGGCCGGCTCGTCACCGCCAATTGTCGGTGGGTCAGGGAGAACCATTCCCGTCAAAACCACGGCCGGATTGGATTCCTTGACCTGCTCAAGACAGTCAAAGAACCCAATCTTGTAGGACTCGCTGGACAGAATAAAGAGTCCGTCCTCCCTTTTCTGAACGGCCGCTATTTGCCTCTCTCGGGCTCTCTCCCTCTGAGCGTTGAAGGCTTCTGCTGCCTTCTCCTTCTGTACGGCCAACTGAGCGGCAAACTCTTCTCTGATCCGCTTGTTTTCCTCGACCGTCTTTTCAACGGACCTCTGTAGCTCTTTTGCCTCCTGCATCAATTTCCCACTCTCCTCCTCGGACTTTGTTATTGCCTCAGAAAACTTCTGGCTCTTCTCTCGGAGGTCGTTATAATACAATAAAACCTAAAGACCAGCCAGTGTTAACACAGGAAATCGAGGCACGAGATAAAGGTAAAGCAGGACTCGAGGGCCATCTCACCTGGTAAATTGACGAAAATATGGCCTCATCAGCCGCAGCTGGAGGTTCGTTGAGAACCTGAAGCTTGTCATTGCTGAGGAGCTCCTTAGGCACCCGGCTCTCACCAAAACCAGTATCATTTTTCTGAACGGCCCAATTGGGCCGAAAAACATTGTCTCCGGTCCTCGCCGGGGGAGGACGGGCTCCAGCAGATGTCCCCCCCGACTTCGAGGACCCCGCGCCCCGGCCATAGGCGCCCACCAACCTCACTGTAGTCTTGGCTTTGGGAGGCAGCGGCGTGTCCAGGATTTGGGCCGGACTCGCCATCTCTATGGCCTTTCTTTTCTGGCCCTGCTGGGCCTTCCCGAATGTCCCATGCCTCATTCTCTCTACCATGGACTGCTGCTGCATCTCGGAAAGTCAACATAGACAAACAAAACCAGTCAGAAGCAAGAAAAAGAGGAAAAAGAGTTTTAAAACAAGACTAGCCACATACGTGCCGGGGTCGCAGTATTAAGGCCAAGCCCAACCAGAATCTCTTCCCCGTGGAATTCTGAACAATGAATGGGTCCCTCACGGTCCAGCTCCTCGCAGATTAGGGCAAACGTCCTCACATCCTCACCCTCAAGTAACGGCTTACGACTCATTGTGACTGTATCCGGGGCGTCCCATTTCAGAGGAACCGGCCAGGGCTCATTAGACTCCCTGTCCTCGACGTAGAAGAACCTGTTCCTCCATAAGTGTATCGAAGAGGGAGTGCCAGTGATCATTTTCACCTCTGAGCGCTGGCTAATGTAAATCCAACCCCCGTCCTTGTGCCTCTTCAATTGTGCACATGCGCGAAACAACGGCACAGACAAGTTCCTCTGAAGCCGGCCCTGGACGAGGTATACGAACCCCGTCAGCATCCTCCATGAGTTTGGCGCAACCTGAGCCGGAGCCAGCCCGTAGTGTCGAAGCACCGCGGCGAAGAATGGGTGCAGAGGGAACCTGAGTCCGGCCCTCAACGAGTCATCGTATATACAAACATCAGAGCTTTCGTTACAGGCCTTATCTCCCTCTGTCGCCTCCCTCAGCCCAAACCTGGGGGGAACACAGTACCTATCCCTAATGTCCACCATCATGGACTCATCTAGGTAATTCTCCTCGTGAAGAGCCTGTACGTTGTATTTAGGATTGGCGTCCATCCGGGCCCTCGCTACGACCTCAACGGCCCGGCCAAAGAGAAACGTTGTGGACGCCTCGGCGGTGTCACTACCAACACTCCCCTCTGCTCGGAGATAACTATCCGTTGGGAGTGGAGTGGTGTTCAGATCCAAAATCACTTCGTCCCCAACCACCTCGTCATCACTACCTACGATATCCACACTAACATCAGGACTTGCCATTTTTGGGGCTGGTGTCCTGATCGTCCTATTCTGGGTCCTAACCGACGAACTAGAACCTGAGCTACTAGAAGACTACTCCCCTGAACCGGACTCAGAACTAGAGCTACTACTTGACATGAAAGCAGGAAAAGAAACGAATGAAAGGCACGCTCAAGAAGATTACCGGTCAGAACTGAAATCTCCCGGTTTCGAACTGAAAGCTCCTTAATCCACAGCCGTTCACAACCACGAACTACGCGAGCCGAACTGGCCTGAACCGAACTGGCAGAGCAAAAAGCAGAAGGAGAGTAAAAAGTGAAAAGTAAGAAATGAAGGGTGAAAACCCTCCTTTTATAAGCCTTGGCAATGGGGGTCTGCATTTAATGAAGGGCACGCGCGTCGAGGGCGCCTGTACGGTGCCACGTGTCTTTCATTAATGACGGGCACGAACTTCGAAACAAGGGCGTAAGTAAAAATACGCGGGTATCTCCAAAAGTCTAAGGGCATCCGTGAAAGTACTCGTGTGAAGGATAGCTCTCAAAAGTGATCGAGTCCGGCACAAAAATCAGTCCGGCCCAAGCCGGACTGGATATGACGCGTCTCGCTACACGACAAAAATCAGTCCGGCCCAAGCCGGACTGGATATGACGCATCTCGCTCAAACCCTTGCCTCGAAGTAAGTGTCCGTCCATCAATGAAAGACACGTGGCACCATTCAAGGGCCTCGAAGTGCGTGCCCATCATTAAATGCGAACTCCCATGGCCAAGGCTTATAAAAGGAGGGTTTTCACCCTTCATTTCTTACTTTTCACTTTTCTCTCCTTTCTGGTTTTTGCTCTGCCAGTTCAGCTCGCCCAGTTCGGCTTCGCATAGCTCGTGGTTGTGTTCGTCTGCGGGTTTGGGAGCTTTCAGTTCTGACCGGTAATCCTCTTGAGCGCGCCTTTTATTCGTTTCTTTTTCTGCGTCCATGTCCTGTAGTAGCTCTAGTTTTGAGTCCGGTTCAGGGGAGTCGTCTTCCAGTAGCTCAGGGTCTAGTTCGTCAAGTAGGACCCAAAATAAGCCGATCAGGACTCCAAGGCCAAAAATGGCAAGTCCTGATGTCAGCGTGGAAATCGTAGATAGTGAGTACGAGGTCATAGAAGAGGAAGTGATTTTGGATCTGAATACCACCTCGCTCCCAACCGATAGTTATCTCCGAGCAGAGGCGAGTGTTGGTAGTGACGCCGCCGAGGCGTCCACAACTTTTTTTCCTGGCCGGACCGTTGAGGTCGTAGCTAGGGCCCGGATGGACGCCAATCCTAAATACAACGTACGGGCTCTTGACGAGGAAAATTACCTTGATGAGTCCATGATGGGGGACGTTAGGGATAGGTACTGTATTCCCTCAAGGTTCGGGCTGAGGGCAGCGACAGAGGGAGATAGGGCTTGCAACGTTAAGGGTTGGACTCAGGTTCCCTCTGCACCCATTCTTCACCGCAGTCCTTCGATATTATGGGTTGGCTCCGGCTCAGGTTGCGCCGAACTCATGGAGGACGCTGACTGGGTTCATGTACCTTGTCGATGGCCGGCTCGAAAGAAATGTGTCTGTGTCGTTATTCCGCGCTTGTGCGCACTTAAAGAAGCATAAGGACGGGGTCTGGATTTACATTAGCCAGCGCCCGGAGGTGAAAATGATCACTGGCATTCCTTCTTCCATTCACTTATGGAAGAACAGGTTCTTCTACGTCGAGGACAGGGAGTCCACCGAGCCTTGGCCGGTTCCTCTAAAATGGGACGCCCCAGATACTCATGCGATGAGCCGCAAGCCACTCCTTGAGGGCGAAGATGCGAGAACGTTCGCCCTAATCTGTGAGGAGTTGGAATGAGGAGGCCTCATTCAGTGCTCATAATTCTTTGGGGAAGCGGTTCTGGTCGAGCTTGGCCTTAGTACGGCGACCCCGGTACGTATGTGGCTAGTCTTGTTTTAAAACTCCTTTTCTTCTTTTTCTTGCTTCTGACTTTTTTTGTTCGTCTATGTTGACTTTCAGAGATGCAGCAGTAGTCCAAGGTAGAGAGAGTGAGGCAGGGGGCATTCGGGAGGGCCCAGCAGGGCCAGAAAAGAAAAGCCGCTGAGATATCGAGTCCGGCTCCAACCCAAGACACGCCGCCTCCCAAAGGCAAAACTACGGTGAAGCTGGTCAGCGCCTACGGCCGAGGAGCCGGCTCTTCAAAGTCGGGTGGGACATCTACTGGAGCCCGTCCTCCCCCTGTGAGGACTGGAGATAATGTTTTTCGGCCCAACTGGGCCGTTTAGAAGAATGACACCGGCCTTGGTGAGAGCCGGGTGGCTAAGGAGCTCCTCACCAAAGTTCTCCTCAGCAATGACAAGCTCCAGGTTCTCAACGAACCTCCAGCGGCGGCCGACGAGGCCATATTTTCTTCACTTTACCTGGTGAGGTGGCCCGTGAGTTTTTGTTTGTCTTTTTCTTTTGAGTCGCTTTCTTGTGTTAACAACACTTGCTGGCCTGTAGATTTCATTGTACTATAACGACCTCCGAGAGAAGAGCAAGAAGTTCTCTGAGGCAATAACAAAGTCCGAGGAGGAGAGCGGGAAATTGATGCAGGAGGCAAAAGAGCTTCAGAGGTCCGTTGAAAAGACAGTTGAGGAGAACAAGCAGCTTAGAGAAGAGTTGGCCGCTCAGAAGGAGAAGGCGGCCGAGGCCCTCAACGCTCAGAGGGAGAGAGCTCGGGAGAGGTAGATTGCCGCCGTTCAGAAAAAGGAGGACGAACTCTTCAGTTTGTCCAGCGAGTCCTACAAGATTGGATTCTTTGACTACCTTGAGCAGGTTAAGGAATACAACCCGGCCGTGACTTTGACAGGACTGGTTCTTCCTGACCCACCGGTGCCTGACGATGACGAGCCAGCCACCACCGCTGTACCCGTGGTCCCGGAGGCAGATCTAGCACGGGCTCGCAGCCATGGGGTGCCTTGAGCTCCCCTTCTCTCTTTTCTTTTGATTTTTTTTTGTAATGGTCCTTTGTAGGCCCAACTTTTGTGTAACAGCCTTTTGAGGCCACATTTTTGTAATGGCCCTTTGAGGCCCTACTTCATGAATGGAAATTAACTTTTTGTTGTTCACTCATTCTCCACTTGTCTGCCTCTGCCTATACTGTTCGATTCTACACTGTCGATAATACTCCCGACAGGCGTCTCGATGTTTGGTTGAACCTGGTCCTTGCGGGGGCAAACCGTGGTGAACTAACCAGCGAGTACCCTAGTTTTAGCGAACTGGGTTTCCGAGTGGCGTTGGTTTTTGCGTCTGGGCTGGTTCCGAACCAGGAGTGCGCTCCCGGTCTTTGTGGAGACGAGCCGTGGTGAACCAAGCAGCGAGTACCCGAGTTTTAGCGAACTGGGTTTCCAAGTTGCGAGTACCCTAGTTTTAGTGAACTGGGTTTCCAAGCAGCATTGGTTTTTTGCGTCCGGGCTGGTTCCGGACTAGGAGTGCGCTCTCGGTCTTTGCCGAGACAAGCCATGACGAACCAAGCAGCGAGTACCCTAGTTTTAGTGAACTTGGTTTCCAAGTTGCGAGTACCCTAGTTTTAGCGAACTGGGTTTCCAAGCAGTGAGTACCCTAGTTTTAGCGAACTGGGTTTCCAAGCAGTGAGTACCCGAGTTTTAGTGAACTGGGTTTCCAAGCGGAGTTGGTTTTTGCATCCGGGCTGGTTCCGGACCAGGAGTGCGCTCCCGGTCTTTGCGGAAACGAGCCGTGGCGAACCAAGCAGCGAGTACCCGAGTTTTAGTGAACTAGGTTTCCAAGTAGTCTTGCGAGGAGATTTGCAAAAGAGTTTCTATCATTCACATTCAGTATATATTTACAAAGTCACTTCCACGCCGGGTGGTTTACTACCGATAGTACTTTCGGAGGTTCTTCGAGTTCCAGGCATGGGGTAACAGGTGCTCCTCGAATGTCTTCAGCTTGTAACTTCCCGGGCGGATCACTTCTTTTACTCGGTACGGCCCCTCCCAGGTCGGGGAGAGTTTTCCGACCTTCTTTGGTTGGGAGACAGCAGGTTTCCTTAGGACTAGATCTCCCACTCGGAATTCTCTGGGGCGTATCTTCAAATCATGATAGTTGGAAACTTTCTGCTTGTAGGCGGCGATCCTGATTCAAGACTCTTCCCTGGCTTCTTCCAATAAGTCGAGATGTGAGCGGAGCCCGTCACCATTGAGCTATTCATTGAAGTTGGTGACTCTAGGAGACGGGGCTCCCACATCGATGGGTATTACTGCCTCCGTCCCGAAGGACAAGTTGAATGGTGACTCCCCCGTTGGTGTACGCGGGGTGGTGCGATACGCCCACAAGACGTGATAAAGCTCATCTGCCCACTAGCCAGCTTTTTTGTCCAGCCTCTTCTTTATCCCCTGCAGTAGGATTCTATTCGTTACTTCTGTCTGCCCATTCGCCTGAGGGTGCGCCACCGAAGTAAATCTCTGCTCGATCTTCAAGTCGGAACAAAACTTTCAAAAGTTCCGGCAGTCGAACTGTTTACCGTTATCTGTTATCAAGACGCGCGGGATCCCGAATCTGTAAACCACTGACTTCCAAAAGAAATTCTGCACGTTCTGCTCTGTGATCTGGGCTAGAGGTTCAGCCTCCACCTACTTGGTAAAATAATCAATGGCCACTACTACGATGTCTGATGGGATACAAATACGGCGTCGTTCTCAGATATCGCCACGTGTCACCCATGCGTAAGGAGTGCCTAGCCATCATGGAGAAAGCCGTTGGAAAATGATAAAAGCCATGCAAACATGACACGAGTCACCTTCCAGGTCTCATCATCACACATTATGGAAGGAAATGGCCGGCAAGACCACGCGCGCCGGCAAGGCAGGGGACGGCCCAATCCTGCAAAGGAAGGCTTTCTCTCCACAATGATGGGAGGGGCCGCGCGCCTCCCTTTAAAAAGGAGGGAAAGGAAGAAGAGAAGGGATCAACATTTTCTTAAAAAGGACTTCCCCCATTCTCAGCTCCACCAAAAAAAGTAACCGGAAAAAGAGGTGAGGCACCAGCAGAGGAGACTAGGAACGCAATCCTACTCTCCCTACTAGTCCCCTCCGACCCACTCACTCGCACACCAAGAAAGGAGCCTGCGTGTTGGCTCTGGTAACCCTGATAAAAACCCCTTCCCCTTCTCGCTGTCCTTTATATTGATTGGTCGAAGGATCTGACTTGGGTGTCGAAGTGGTCGTCCGGGACCCACGCCGAACCCCCTGACCCCCTTTGTTTGTGATTGTTGACCCCGCGGAGACCCTCTACCGACCGCGCGATCACCGACTCGGATCCAGACGCCATCATATTGGCGCCATCCGTGGGACTCGTCGAGTACTGAACGCCTTATGGCGATGAGAAACCACACCCAACAGCAAGAAACAGGGGTAATAACCAGAAGTCAGGCTCAGCGCTCAAACCAACAGTTCAAGCTCCCGAGAGCCCAACTCACCACTCTCGGGCCGACACGAGCCCTCCTCTAGCGCACCGCAGATGGTCCCCACCATGGAGATGTTCAACGAACTCCGCCTGGAACTACTCCAACGCTTGCCTCCTTCGGCCCCGGAGAGGCCCCTCACAACGCAGAACCAGACAGAAGCCTATGACGAAGGCAACGAGGAACAGTCAGGAGGGCGTCATCCTCGGCGGAAACAAGCACCGACCGGCCGAACGTCGTCCCCGTCAACGAATAGCCCTTTGCCCCCCGCAGCTTGGGGACAACAACGAGACAGCGGGAAGCAGGCTATGCTAAGCCGCGCTCCCCCCATCCAAGCTGCCCGTCTCCAGGAACCGCCCCTGGCTCGGGCGGAAGAAGTGGCAACCTCAGCACAACCGTCCAGCGTGGATCCAATAGCCGACCTGCAGAGGCAGATTCGAGAGGTAAAACTAGAAATGAAGAAGCCCTACGCCCATGGCATCCTTGACGAATGGGAAAGGGAAACGGCATCCCCATTCACCGCGGAAGTCCTAAAGACCCCTGCAGAAGCAGGCATAGACCTCTCCCGTTTCGGTCTGTACGACGGAAGCACTGACCCCCTCGCGTTCTTCCAAACCTTCAAAAGGGTAATGACGCTTCGAGGCGCGTCGGACGGATTCATGTGCAGAGCCTTCGCCTCCCTTGTAAGAAAGACCGCTAACGACTGGTACATGAGATTGGAGCCCGACTCCATCGCATCCTTCCACGAATTCGGAAGGAAGTTCAGCGCAAGATTCGCCAACAACCGCCTCCGCCATGATCCAGCGGATGCCCTCTTAGCCCTCCGGCAGGGAAGAAACAAGACCCTAAGAGACTTCATGTTAAAATTCAACGCCGAATTGGCCCAACTTTCTAACATGGACGTCCAAATAGCGGTCGCCACACTAAAGCATGCCACTACCGATCCAAATCTCAAGCTGCACCTCACCCTCAAGCCACCACGGGACCTACAGGAACTTGAATCCAAGGCTGACAAGTTCGTACGGGCAGAAGAAGCCTGCGCCAGAGAGCGGAACCAGCCCGGCCCCGATGAAAGAAAAAACAACGACGGCAGAAGGATCCTGAGGCCGAGGGCCGAGGAGAAACAGGCGAGCCGGAACCCCATCCCTGTCTTCGAAAAACTGGGAAGTGCCCCGCTAAAGGTTCCCCTCTCCCATGTCCTGCTAGCCATCAAAGATCAGGGTCTCCTGCGAGTTCTGCGAGTTCCACGGGGATCACGGCCACGAAACTGACCATTGCTTCCACCTCTGCCTCCAGCTGGAGAAGCTGGTCGAGGAGGGCCACCTGAATCAATATCTCAGGAGCCCTGGCAAAAGTTCGCGCGAGGTCCTACATCCACCCAACGAGTCCGGAGGCAGGCGTCGGTCACCCGATAGGCGCCGGTCCAGCGGCCGCCGCCGATCCACTAGCCGGCATCGATCCCCGAGCAGGCATCTCTCCAGAAGCAGGCGTCGATTCCGCAGCAGGCGCGGCGCACACCGCCACCAGCGCCCCCGAGAAGACGAGCCCCCTAAACAACCACAGACCCGCGAACAGCCGCCTACCATCATAGGGAAAATCAATATCATCGCGGGAGGACCGGCAGCGGGAGGGCCGACAACAGCCGGTCGACGGGCCTATGCAGAGCGGGTGTTCTCCATGGATATACCCTCCAAAAAGGCCCGAACAGATCCACGCCGACAAGACCAGATCATTACTTTTTCCAACGAAGACCTCGACGGGATACAGGTCCCGCACGACGACGCACTGGTCGTCAGACTAGTCGTCGCCAACTTCGACATAGGAAAGATTCTGGTCGACACAGGAAGCTCCGTCAACGTATTGCACCTCAGAACTTTTGAAGAGATGAAACTAGGCAAAGAGAGGCTGGGACCCGCAGAGTATTCCATCTACGGGTTCTCCGGTGCGTCCGTACGGGTCGACGGTAAGATCGACTTACCCATGACCTTTGGGACGTACCACCTCCAAAAAACCATTCTGACCACCTTCATGGTCGTAGATATACCGTTCACATACAGCGCCACCATTGGGCGCCCCGCTCTAAGAGATTTGGGGGCAGTGGTCTCCACCCCCCCACCTCAAGATGAAATTCCCCACTCCAACCGGAGTAGGGGAGGTCCGGGGACAGCAGATGATAGCACGCCAGTGCTACGCAGCGAGCCTAAGAGGAACCAATGCTCCGGCCGAAAACTTCACAATCGGTAGTGAAGACCCCCCGGCAGCGGGCCCGCACAGTCAAAGGAGAACCTGCCGAGGAGCTAGACTCCATCCCCATAGCCGAAGATCAGCCGGAGAGACAAGTCCGGATAAGTTCCCTACTGAAAGGCCCCCTGCGAGACCAGATGGTCGCCTTCCTCAGAGCAAACAAAGACATGTTCGCATCGTCCACCAAGGACATGCCCGGGATCCCCAAGGAGTTGGCCGTTCACAAGTTAAACGTGAACCCAGCCCTTAAACCCGTCCGGCAAAAAAAGAGGAACTTCGCGGTAGAACGTCAAACTCACATAAAGGCCGAAGTGGAGAAGCTGCTACAAGCCGGATTCATCAGAGAAATCCGATACCCCGAGTGGCTGTCTAATGTCGTCATGGTCAAAAAAGCTAGTGAAGGCTGGCGGGCCTGTATAGACTTCGCAGACCTAAACCGGCCTGCCCGAAGGACCCCTACCCCCTCCCGCGCATAAACCAACTCATCGACGCCACATCCGGACACGAACTCCTCACCTTCTTGGATGCTTTCTCGGGTTATAATCAGGTGAAAATGCACGAGCCCGACATCCCAAAAACAGCGTTCATTACCGATCAGGGCGTCTACTGTTACACAGTTATGCCCTTCGGGTTAAAAAATGCGGGCGCCACCTACCAGCGGCTCATAAATAAGCTATTCCGGGCGCAAATCGGAAGGAACGTAGAAGTGTATGTAGACGACATGCTGGTGAAAAGTCTGGAAGCCTCCAAACACATCTCCGACCTTCAGGAAACTTTCAACACTCTACGGCGAGCCCGGATGAAGCTGAACCCCGCTAAATGCACCTTCGGAGTAACTTCCGAAAAGTTCTTAGGGTTCATGGTTAGCCAGAGAGGGATCGAGGCCAACCCTCCAGGCCATCCTAGACATGGAGCCCCCGACAACAGCGGTAGAAGTATAAAGGCTCGCGGGTCGAATCACGGCCCTCGGCCGATTCATGCCAAAGTCGGCAGAGAAATACCAACCCTTCTTCAAACAACTGAAAAATATACAAGAATTTGAGTGGACCCCGGCCTGCCAAGAAGCATTCGACGCCCTGAAGCAATACCTTCAGACACCACCCGTACTCGCCAAACCCGAGCCGGGGAGGAACTATTTCTGTACCTGGCCATCAGCCCCACGGTAGTGAGTGTAGTATTGGCCAAGCAAAGCAACAAGAAGGAGCATCTGGTGTACTACGTGAGCAAGACTCTCCACGGTGCAGAGGTCCGGTACTTAAACATAGAGAAATTTGCCCTCGCAGTCGTCAGCGCCGCCCGGAAGCTCCGCTCCTACTTCCAGGCCCACCCCATTGTGCTGCTAACCGACCAACCCCTGAGGAAAATTCTCCAAAAACCAGAGACCTCGGGCAGGATGGTAAGTTAGGCCGTCGAGCTGGGAGAATTCGACATACAGGTCCGACCGAGGCCAGCTATCAAATCCCAAGCCCTGGCTGACTTTATAGTTGAATCCACGGCCCTGGCCGCGGAACTAGCAACACCGGAGAATGGCGAGGGCTCCACCGAACAAACGGCTCGCGAAGACGTGACGCCGAGCTTAGCAGAATAGAGCATCGAGACTCACTGGACCCTGCACGTTGACGGCTCAGCAGGCAAAAAAGGGCATGGGGCGGGAGTGGTCCTCCAGGGCCCGGAAGGATTTACACTGGAATACGCCCTCAGGCTAGATTTCAAAGCCTCCAACAACGAGGCTGAATACGAAGCCTTGCTAGCAGGACTAAGCCTAGCCGCAGAGCTCGGTACGGACAAGTTGAAAGTCCACAGCGACTCGTAGCTCGTCGTCAACTAGGTGAACGGAACATACGAAGCCAAGGGCTTCAGAATGAAGAGATACCTCCAGAAGGTAAAAGAAAAACTGCAGGGAATGGGAGAGGTGGAAATCCTCCAGGTACCGCGAGACATGAACAATCGAGCGGATGCATTGTCGAAAATGGCCGCCGAAGAGACCCATGACTTCGGCACTGTGCTCGCAGAAATACTGCCCCACCCCAGCATCGACGAGGTGCAAGTTTTGGAGATTCCACCTGGACCAAACTGGATGGACCCCATCATGCGATACCTGAAAGACGGGATACTGCCCGTGGATAAGCTGGAAGCCCGGCGCCTAACCGCGAGAGCCGCCCACTACGTGGTCCAAGGGCCCAGGCTCTACAAACGGTCATACACATGGCCGTACCTTCGATGCCTGGTACCCTCCGAATCAGAGTACGCGCTACGAGAAGTACATGAAGGAATCTGCGGAGACCACGGAGGCGGCAGGACCCTGGCTCAGAAAATCGTGAGGCACGGCTACTTCTGGCCTACGATCCTCAGGGACGCCAAGGAGTTCATCAAAAAATGCAGCCCTTGCCAAAGGTATGCGACCACCCCCCGTCAACCGGCCACACCATACACCGCGATGGCAGGACCCCTGCCTTTCGCCATGTGGGGCATGGATCTACTCGGGCCTTTCCCAAAAGCCTCCCGGGGGCGTACAATGCTATACGTCGCCATCGACTACTTCACAAAATGGGTCGTGGTTAAAGCCGTAGTAAAGCCCAACTCAAAAGCAACGGAGAACTTCTTTTATCACGACGTGGTCTGCCGTTTCGGCATCCCTAAGACACTTGTAACGGACAACGGTCCCCAGTTCGCAAGTGCTGAATTCGGCAGATTCTGCGATAGCCTGAGCATCGAGCATCGTTTCGCCTCAGTAGCACACCCGCAGGCCAACGGCCAGGTAAAGGTAACTAACAGGATCTTGCTCCAGAGCCTCAAGAAGCGATTGGGAGAAGCCGGAAAAAACTGGGTGGAGGCGCTCCCTAGCGTCCTCTGGGCCTATCGAACGACGCTGCGGACCGCGACTGGAGAGTCCCCTTTTAGCTTAACCTTCGGGACCGAAGCAGTCATTCCTCTAGAAATCGGCCTCTCCAGCTTCCGCGCGGAGAATTACGACGAAAAGGGAAACTCTGAACTCCTACGGAACACCCTCGACCTCGTGCTCGAAAAGAGAGAGCAAGCCCTCCTCCGAACCGCCTCCTACCAACAGAGGGTAGCACGGTACTACAACGCCCGAGTAAGAAAACGCTCGGTAAAGCCCGGAGACCTGGTACTACTACGGGCTGAGGTATCCGACCCCCGCAACACCGGGAAACTCGCACCCAAATGGGAAGGACCATACAGGGTCGTTCGAGCACTCCGCCCCGGGGCCTACCAGCTAGAACGTTTTGACGGGTCCCCAATCCCTCGCAGTTGGAGCATGGACAACCTCCGAGAGTTTTACCAATAAAAAGGTAGGGTAAGTCCCTTATTTTCCTTTAAAAGTATGACGAGTGCCTTGTTTGTTTCCTTTTTGTGTTTCTAGAAGCAAAGATGTATTTTCCTCCATAACAAATCAATGGAATAGCGTTTCTACCTGAGCTATATGCATCTCCACTTTCCGGCCCGTAATAAATAAGGGACCCGAAAGAAGACAGGGAGTGAGACAGAGGGGTGGGGCGCGAGCCGCCACGCTCTCTCTTGGTCTCTCGTACCCACGCGATTGGCGTGTGCTCTTTTACTATTGATTTTAATTCATCTTTTATGTGAACTTGGGATCACTAAGGCAATCCGAATTCCACACAAAAGAGACTGACAGAGTCGCCACCTAGATGTGGGATCTAGGACCCATAATTAACCAGAAATCTAGACTCGTTACCTGGTTACAAGAATGGAAGGTATGGAGAGTTATCCACCACATGCACCATTCATGCCCGATAATCGGTCTTCAATTCCAAAAGTTAACTCTTTTGAATTTCTTTTAAATGGCTCATTTAACTCTATGTTAGTGTGCGAACTATGTGACATGCATCCTATGATCTAATTTCAATGTAGATCCTAAATGTGTATCTTGATTTTTTAATTTGTTTGAATTCAATCTAAGTGAAAGTTCTCCTAGAATTCTAATTTCATGGAAAGTCCTAAGTGATTTAATTAAGAATTTACAAGAAAATTAATATACAAAACCCCACAATTTGTTGTGGAGCCGACTCGTGATTGGTATGCCATCAGACATCCAAGCTGCCTACGTACCCAAGCCTCACTGGGATCAGAGTCGACGTAGTTCGGTGCACCTAAGCTAAGCTACTTATGCCTAACTCATCTAAGTCACCGATCTAGACTGGATTGACTGTTTCAACAGTTTTAAGAGAAGTTATTTAATTCAAGTTGAAGCTTTTATTATCCTAGGACTTCATCTAAGATGCTATATGATCCTATCTAAGACGCTATATGGTCCTATCTAAGTGCAAGACGTCCCTTAGACTAATGCAGGTTAACTTACATCCTAGGTAACTAGGTTTGTCCTAGGGAAAAAGTGAGGTGACTAGTGTAACTAGATCTATGGAACGGTTGCTATCCATAGCAAACGCCCGTGATGAGGCTGGACTCCTAACTCTAGGACTCCCTAAAACCTAGGACACCACATGACGCAAATGTTCCTAAATAGGGCTCTAATGGTTCTTACGATGGAAATCGCAATCCAACGATTCCGAAAGACATGATGTAAATTGATTCAATTTGCTGAAGTTAATGATTTTCAGATTTCAAGGATTTCGGTTCCTAAACATCTAAGGAATACCAAAGGCTCTATGGTTCGCAAGTTTCGACCTCGAATCACAACCATGGAAGGGAATCGTGCTCTCAACCCTTGTATAATTTAGCACGTAGATTATAGTATCTTATTGCCTGGCATATTTCTCAGGATTTCCGTGGACAGTGGACCTCGGAGCCAATATCATACTATAATTTACGCACTCCAATTATGCTGGATCGATCGCAATTAGTATACGATTATGGTTACAATCTCGGCAGTTAAATTGTCACAGCATAGCCAATTTACAAAGGCAATCTATGAACCCTAAGGTTTCTGTTTCAAAAAGTTAGGGATTGAATTTATGATGAAAATTTACGGTTTTTTGGAGATTTTTACTGACTTTTGTATTGATTTGCTATTAAATTGTGATTTAATATCATTAAGAGCAGATTGTTAGGAATACGCAGTAACCCTAAGCAATCGAACTCCAAATCAGTTAAAAAAGTTTTAGTAATAAGATATAGATAATTATAGCTTACTGGAAAAATTTCATGAATTATCATTAAGATTTGATATCAATTTCTGATTTTCCAAAATTTAAATCAGATTATAGATTAACACATCAACTTGTAGCATATCAATTTCAAATTAATCCAAACTTTCACAGAATAAAGATAATCATGAGGTTAGACTATTGTATGACTTTCATGAACTTTTATTACGATTTGATGCCAATTGAACTTCACACAAAAATCGGATGAAACGAAAGAATTACTTAAAAAGCAAACCTAATAGTATCCTAAAATCAAATAAAAAATTCCAGTAGATATATAATATATTATAAAATTTTCTATCAAAATTGTAAAACTTAAAAATTAAATCTCCTCCCTAAAATCTATTTTTAAATAGAAAAGGGGAATTTGTTTCCTAGAAATTGAAACCCATTTATTAAAATAAATTACAAAAACATATTAAAACTTTGCAAAACCAATTTAAAATTTTTATCTAACATTCCAGTAACCTAAGTTACTGGTTTGTAAAGAAAAATTTCAAAAATTTACTAATTTAATACATAAAAGAATTACGGCACGTAAAACGAAAAAGAGATTGGAAAATAAATAAAAAAACCTTTTTTCAAAAAAAAAATCTCATGAAAAATTCAATTTATTATTGAAAATTAATTCTAGAGAGTTTCATTAATTTTTAAAATATTTTGATATTTATTAAAAATGGCCAAAATTTAAAATAATTTAAAACCGGATTAAATAAATTCAAAAAAATCCGAAATTTTTTGGGTATTCTGGAAATCAGAACATTAGTTTGGAAATAAGATTTTATAAATTTTGGACATGGTTTGATATACTTTTGGATTCGTTCATTAAGAAATAACCCCTTTCGGGGTTATTATTTGAAAATTAGAATGAAAATTAAAACGGCTAAACCGTGATTGAAAATTAAGTTTCCAGTATTATTTTATTTTATAGAAATCCTAAAAAATATCAGTTTTTAAAGAAACCCACGTTTTCTAACACTTGCTTTGATAATCAGATTTAAATCTATATTGAATAAAAAAAAAGAAAATCATTATTAAATGGAGGAAATTTAATTTTTGATCAAATTTTGGATTTTGAAAACTCATAATATATATTATAACATACTAAAATTTCAAGAAAAAATTCATTGATTTGATCTATCAAAAGTAAAACCCTAGCATGCTTTTATACTTTTGATATTACAAAGATAAAGATCCTACCGTTAATCGCGCTCCTTGTCTCTAGGATGCGTAGATCCGAGGTATACGCTTTGTCGCACCCTTTTATATGATGAAGAAGATCCAAAGAACACTCCAATAATTCTTGATTGTGTGATGCCTTGGAGAAGAGTTCTCTTCCTTGAGTTCGACCCGTATTTACACGATCCGTGCACTTGCGGTTATTTAATTTATCAATCAAGTTTTTGGTGCCGCTGCCAGGGAAGAGAGTTGCATTAGAATCTTAATTATTCGAAGTGTTAGATTAGTAGTTATTTTTAGTTTAGTTATAATTTTGGTTTCTTGCCTATCCATCTCTCTTACTTGGTTTTCTTGTGTTTATGAGTGCAGGTTGGGTGCGGAACTCGGCCAATCGACTAGAAAGAGCAAACCGGTTAGAGACGGCGGAAGACATCGCACCAAATCCAAATCAAGTAGTCATGGCGGAAGAACAAGAGACGCCCAAGAGTTTGCGCGATCGCTTCTATCCGGCCCGAACTGCGCAACCTTCTTGCATTAGATTGCTGATTGCACAGGGCAATAATTTTGAGCTAAAATCGCAATTTATTTCTTTGCTTCCTCGTTTTCATGGCCTCCCTTCGGAGGATGCTTATTTATTTTTGCGTGAGTTTGAAGATGTATGTGCTTTGATTAAGTTGCAACAACTTACCGATGATGCGGTAAAGTTGCGGTTTATTACGTTTTCACTCAAGGATGGAGCCAAGAAGTGGCTCTATGGCTTACCAACGAACTCCATCACCACTTGGGAGGAGTTCGCCGTCGCTTTCCTAAAAAAGTTTTTTCCATTACATAAAACTAATAAGCTTAGGAACGATATTTTACAATTCAAACAAAAGCCATTAGAGTCATTTTCTAAGTTTATGGAGAGGTTCAAAGACCTACTCCAAGAGTGTCCTCACCATGGAATTGATTTGTGGCACTTATGCCAAATTGTTTATGAGGGCATAGATTACCAAACAAAGCAACTTCTAGAATCCATGTGTCCTAACGGTTTTACATCTTTCACGGATGAGGCCGCGGCATGGAACTTCTTACTTGATTTGGCGGAAAAAACAAGAGAGTGGGAATCCACTCAAGACGGTGAGAGAGCCACTTCAAGTAAGGGATTTCTAATAGAGGGTGCCGTGGCAAAAGAGGCCCATCTTGATAGCCTAATCAAAAGGCTAGAAGCCATAGTTGTCGAAGGACCTTCACAAGTCAATCAAATTGCATATAGTGTTCCTATGTGTAGTTGGTGTCAAGCCACGGACCATGTCATGGAAGAGTGCCAAACTCTTGCTAAAATTGGTAATTCTAATGAGAATGTAAGTGCTTTGTATTCTAATAATCCTTATTCTAGCACTTATAATTCGGGATGGAGAAATCATCCCAACTTTTCATGGAGTCAAGGTGGACCATCTAATTTCCAAGGCCAAGGCCAATTCGGCCAACCTAGGCCCACCTTCCCTCCCACTTTTGTTCGGCCATCCCCTTCCCCTCCTACTTTTCAAAACCCCATGATTAATAATGTTTCAAATCAGCAACCGCCGGGTTTTCAAAAACAAGGAGAGTCGGCACGTATAGCTTCCTTACAAAAAGCATAGAACTTCTCACTAGCACTTTCATGACAAGCCAACACAACATGGAGAAGCAAATCTCCCAACTTGCCATGGCGTTGCATGAGAGGGAAAAGGGGAAGATGCCAAGTCAACCCGTTCCTAATCCAAGGAACGTGAATGTGAATGTGAATCAACAAGTACCGCCAAATCAGTTGAATGCCATTCAACCAATTTTGCCGCCGCAAGAGCCCTCCAACGAATGTAATGCCGTATATGCTTTAAGGAGTGGTAGAGATTACCACAAGGAGGAGGTCAGACCTAAACCTTCTATAGATATACAAGATACATCCAAAGAGGTAAGAAAAGACTCCCCTCCAACAGGCTCGATTGCGGAACCCAAACAGGTAAGTACAGAAGAGGTAACTTCTCCCCCTGCACGAGATTTCATTCCTAAAGCTCCTTTTCCAAGAAGACTTACTAATAATAAGAAGGTGGATGCCATGGATAAAATTTTAAATGTATTTAAACAAGAGCAAATTAACATTCCTTTATTAGATGCGATTTCTCAGGTTCCTACTTATGCCAAAGTGTTGAAAGATTTGTGCACACAAAAGCGCACAACTAATGTGCCCAAGAAAGCTTTCTTGGCCGCAAATATAAGTTCCATCTTGTCTCAACAAATGGTGGCTAAGTATAAGGATCCAGGATGTCCTACTATTTCTTGCACTATTGGTAACACAAATATTGAACATGCTCTTTTGGATTTGGGTGCAAGTGTAAATCTCTTGCCTTTTTTTGTATTTAAGCAACTAGGATTAGGAGACCTCAAACCAACCACCGTCACTCTTCAATTGGCGGATTGATCAATTAAAACACCCAAAGGGATGGTTGAGGATGTGTTAGTTAAAGTAGGTGATTTTTTATTTCCCGTAGATTTTGTTGTGTTAGATACCGAACCCGTTGCTAATATCAAGGATCAAATCCCTATCATCCTTGGTAGGCCTTTCCTTGCTACTAGCAATGCTTTAATTAATTGTAGGAATGGCTTAATGAAATTGTCTTTTGGAAACACATCGGTTGATTTTAATGTCTTTAGATTGGGTAAGCAACCAAATTTTCATGAAGAAATCAATATGTTGCATTCCTTTCCTGATGATATTGTTTCTAACTTTGAAATTGATTTTGATGCAGGATTCCAAGAATGCTTGGTTGCACTAGGAGATGATGGAGGAGATGACTTCTTTTCTAAAGCTTTTGCATTCAAAATGTGGAGCCCGTTGGACCACTTGCAACATCTCTTCCAAAGACATCAATCGAAGAAGCGCCACAGTTGGAGTTGAAGCCCTTGCCTTCTCATTTACGTTACGCATTTTTGGGTGATAATTGTACTTTGCCTGTAATAATTGCTGCGGATCTAACCTCCCCTCAAGAGGAGGAACTCATTAAATTGCTAAAAGATAACAAGGAAGCCATAGGTTGGACAATGGCCGACATCAAAGGAATTAGCCCTTCGATTGTGCAACATCACATCCATCTCGTTGAGGGTGCCAAACCTTTAAGGGAACATCAAAGAAGGGCTAATCCTGTGATGAAGGAAGCCATCCAAAAAGAGATTTTAAAATGGTTAGATAATTGGATCATTTATCCCATCTCGGATAGCCAATGGGTGAGTCCCGTCCAAGTAGTGCCTAAGAAGTCAGGAGTTACCGTTATACAATCCGCCACCAATGAACTTATTCCTACTCGTATTCAAACGGGGTGGCGGGTTTGTATTGACTACCGAAAGCTTAATGCCGCTACTTGGAAGGATCACTTTCCTTTGCCTTTTATTGATCAAATGTTAGAAAGGTTAGCGGGTCATGAGTATTATTGCTTTCTTGGTGGATATTCCGGTTACAACCAAATTCCCATAGCTCCTGAAGATCAAGAGAAAACGACATTCACATGCCCCTTTGGAACGTTTGCTTATAGACGCATGCCTTTTGGCTTATGCAATGCTCCGGCAACTTTCCAAAGATGCATGATGAGTATCTTTTCTGACATGGTGGAAACCTTCTTAGAGGTTTTTATGGATGATTTTTCTATTCATGGCTCCACCTATGCCGAATGTTTACATCACTTAAAATTAGTCTTAGAAAGGAGTAGAGAAAAGAACCTTGTCCTCAATTGGGAAAAGTGTCATTTTATGGTAAAAGAGGGCATCGTTCTAGGACATGTGATTTCTAAAGAGGGAATTAAGGTTGATAAAGCCAAGGTGGATCTCATTGTCCATCTTCCACCGCCCAAAAGTGTGAAAGATATTCGATCATTTTTGGGCTATGCGGGCTTTTATAGGCGTTTTATAAAAGATTTTTCTAAAAATGCTAGGCCTCTAACCAACTTGTTAGCAAAAGATCAAAAATTTGAGTTTTCCAAAGCATGCTTCGATTCTTTTGAGTGTTTGAAAAAGGAGCTAACTACGGCTCCCATCATTCGAGCACCTAATTGGACCGAACCGTTTGAAATTATGTGTGATGCTTCCGACTTTGCAATAGGAGCCGTGTTGGGTCAAAGATTCAATAAATTACCGCATGTAATCTATTATGCAAGTAGAACTCTCAATGATGCACAACTCAACTACACCACTACCGAGAAAGAATTTCTAGCGGTTGTGTTTGCATTAGAGAAGTTTCGGTCCTACTTGATTGGATCGCATGTGATAATTTATACCGACCATTCGGCAATCAAGTATCTTGTTGGAAAGAAGGATGCTAAAGCTTGCCTCATTAGGTGGGTTTTACTTCTTCAAGAGTTTGATTTGGAGATTAGAGATAAAAAGGGTACGGAAAACTTGGTTGCCGATCACTTGTCTAGACTTCCTAATGCAAAGAATGACGAAGGTCCAATTAATGAAAACTTCCCTGATGAGCAATTGTTTGCTATTTCTAGTGAGCCATGATATGCGGATATTGTGAATTACTTGGTTACAGGTGCTACACCGGATCATTGGTCCAACCAAGACAAATACCGGTTTCACTCACAGGTAAAGTATTTCTTTTGGGATGATCCCTATTTGTTCAAAACTTGTTCGGATCAGATTGTCCGACGATGTGTGCCCGATCATGAGCACCAATCGATTCTATCTTTTTGCCATGATCAAGCCTGTGGTGGCCACTTTAGTGCAAAGAAAACCGCGCACAAAGTTTTACAATGTGGTTTCTATTGGCCTAGTCTTTTTAGAGATGCTTTTGATTTTTGTAAGGCATGTAGATCTTGTCAGTCATTAGGTAGAGTTACAAAGCGAAATATGATGCCCCTCAACCTGATCTTAGTGGTAGAAATCTTCAAGGTGTGGGGTATTGATTTTATGGGACCATTTCCCAACTCTTTTGGAAACTTGTATATTTTGTTAGGTGTAGATTATGTGTCAAAATGGATTGAAGCCATTGCTTGCAAATCCAATGACCACAAGGTGGTGGTGAAGTTTCTTAAAGAAAATATCTTTTCGCGCTTTGGTACACCTCGTGCCATCATTAGTGATAGGGGTAAGCACTTTTGTAATAGACCTTTTGAAGCTCTTATGAAGAAATATGGTATTACTCATAAGTTGGCCACCCCTTATCATCCTCAAACGAGTGGTCAGGTAGAGGTTTCAAATAGGCAAATTAAGCAAATTTTGGAGAAGACAGTGAATCCAAACCGCAAAGATTGGTCCATTAGATTAGTGGATGCCTTGTGGGCTCATAGGACGGCATTCAAGACTGATCTTGGTCAGTCTCCTTACCGCCTTGTGTATGGCAAAGCTTGTCACCTCCCGGTTGAATTGGAACATAAAGCTTTTTGGGCTATTAAGAAACTAAACTTTGATTTGTCTTCTGCAGGCGTTCAAAGGCGATTACAACTTTCTGAATTGGAGGAGTTGCGCAATGAAGCTTACGAGAATGCAAAGATCTATAAAGAGAAGACAAAATCTTTTCATGACAAACATATTTTGAGAAAATCATTTCAAGAGGGCGAAAAAGTGCTTCTCTACAATTCAAGATTGCATATCTTTCCAGGTAAGTTAAGATCCCGTTGGGATGGACCATATGTGGTTAACAAAGTTTTCTCCCATGGTGCGGTCGAGGTTCTTAATCCACGCAGTGGTGAGATTTTTAAAGTTAATGATCAAAGATTAAAGCCGTTTATTGAGTTGTCAAAGCCAGATATGGAAGAGGTCATGGATCTCCATGAACCTTCCTATTCGAATCATACCTAAACAATTATGGTACGTACCCTCCTTTCTATTTTTAGTCCTCATATTCTTTCTATTTTTAACACATTGAGGACAATGCATAATTCAAGTATGGGGGGGATAGCTTTTAGAAACTTTCCTTTTCTAGTCTTTTCTATAACTTAAAGTCAGAAATTTTCTTTTCGTTTTGTTTTTGGTAATTTTTCAAATTAGAAAGAACTTGGTATTCTTAAAAAGAAAGTTGTTTTCCTATTTTAAGAAAGAAAGTTAGTGGATATTTTAATTTGGAATTTGAAAAATTAGAAAGAATACTTTCCTTTCTTAGTTTTGTTTTCTTTTGGAATATTTCTTTTAAAAAGATTTGAATAAGAAAAAAAAGAAAAATCAATTAACCTTAGGCAATTTATCTTCAAAATAGGGGCATTCGCCCTGAACTACGCACGACCTGATTCCTACCCCGGGATACGTAGGCAATTTGTTCACAGGTTCGGTTGAAATCTTTGTTGAACCTTAAGCCATTCTTTGAAAAGCCCTATCCTACCTATAAAGTCCTTCCGGTGTTCAAAATCAATGATCTAGGTTCCGAAACACAAAAAGTGAAAAAAAAAAAAAGAACGGAGTTTGAAGATCTACTAGACTGAAAACCTGAAAGGGAGGTCTAGGCAAAATTTAATATCATTCCCCTGCTAAGTTGAAAACCCGAAAGGGCGGCTTAGGCAAAAGCTAAGGGGATAGCCTGCTGGATCGAAAACCTAGAAAGGTGGTTCAGGCAAAAGTTAAGGCTAACACGGTCCGCCAAGTTAAAAACCCCGAAGAGGTGACTTGGTCACGGTAAGAGAATCATTATAAGAAAGCTACAGCCGGTATCAAGACTGAAGATCAACAGAAGTTCAGGCAAATTCAAGTGACATCCTCAAACATGGGGGCATTGAAGCTAAGCAATCTTAGGAGTCGTAATTAAATCCTTGAGGCATTATTGTTTTAAGAAAAAAGTCCAGTGTTTACCAATTGAGAAACTATTCCTCGAAATGATAGATTTACCAAACAAAATATTAACTAAGTCAGAAGCATCACTCTATTTGTCAGTATAGTCAGTCAATCTTTGTTATTCTAAGTTCACTCCTTCAGAGCTCCTCAATCCTTTGAGTAGTGCCTTTTATCTAAGTTTTCTCTTTAGAAAGAGTCAATCGTCGTCCTTATGTCCAAATGATGCAACTGTCTCGGTGAAGGAGGCCCGGCCTCGTCAGCTCCCTACGATTGTACCTGAAAGAGCTCGAGAATCTAGTTAAACAGCTTCATTTCAAAGAAGATCAACTCAAAAGAATTCAGAAGTAGAAACATCAGAAAGCCCAGTTCCAGTAAGAAGATCATACCCCAGGAAGGCACCTTAAGCTTGGAAGAACCTCAGATGCAATGGTGGTTGAGCCAATTTCTCAGAAAGATGAACCATTAAAATTCAGAATTTCCTTCCAGTTAGTTAAATACTATCCTGGTCAAGAAATGTTTATCTAAACACCTGTCAAGAGGCAAATCCTATTTTTCCATGTTAGTATCTAAGAGAGCCGTTGTTCTAGATTACCAATTTTAAGTATTTAGATCAAGGTTTTAGTTATCAAAATCCCCAGAAGACAAGACCAACAGTCTCTTTGCGAAACATCTTGTTGAAGGCTTCATGAAAGTGTTCCTAAACCATTCTCGTTAGTCATGCTTCTTCGTTCCTAAGGTTTGTTGTTTCATCATTCGTCAAAGTCTTAGTTTCCAATTTCTTTATCAGGCACGATCTCTATTATCCCTGATTTCATTGAGTTCAAAAAATCTAAAATTTATCAAATCCAATCTTACGTCAAATTCAAATTCATGAAAAATCTCTAAATTCTTCGTTGTTGAATTCATCTATCGAAGCTATCTCGTTTCTTTGAGCCCGTTTGGGAAAGGTGTCTCATTTTCCGAGTCCGTTTGGGAATGGTCTCTTATCTTCTTCGAACCCATTTGGGAACGGTGCCTCATTTTTCAAATCCATTTGGGAATAGTTTCTTATATTCTTCGAGCCCGTTTGGGAACGGTGTCTCATATTCCGAGTCCATTTGGGAATGGTCTGTTATCTTCTCCGAGCCCGTTTGGGAATGATGTCTCATTTTTCGAGTGTAGTTGGGAATGGTCTCTTAAAATTCTTCGAGCCCGTTTGTGAACGGGATCACATTTTTCGAATCCATTTAGGAATGGTCTCTTATCTTCGAGCCTGTTTGGGAACGGTGTCTCATTTTTCGAGTCCATTTGGGAATGGTCTCTTATCTTCTACCTGCCCGTTTGTGAACGGTATCTCATTTTCCGAGTCCATTTACCAATGGCCTCATATCCTCTTTGAGCCCGTTTGTGAACAGTGTCTTATTTTCTGAGTCCATTTGGGAATGGCCTCATATCCTCCTTGAGCCCGTTTGTGAACGGTGTCTCATTTTTCAAGTCCATTTGTGAATGGCCTCATATCTTCCTTGAGCCCGTTTGTGAACGGTGTCTCATTTTTCGAGTCCATTTGTGAATGGCCTCATATCCTCTTTGAGCCCGTTTGTGAAAAGTATCTCATTTTCTGAGTCCATTTGTGAATGGTCTCATGTCCTCCTTGAGCCCGTTTGTGAACGGTGTCTCATTTCTCGAGTCCATTTGTGAATGGTCTCTTATCCTCTTTGAGCTCGTTTGTAAACGGTGTCTCATTTTCCGAGTCCATTTGTGAATTGTCTCTTATCCTCTTTGAGCCCGTTTGTGAACGGTGTCTCATTTTCGAAGTCCATTTGTGAATGGTCTCATGTCCTCCTTGGCCCCGTTTGTGAACGGTGCCTCATTTTCCGAGTCCATTTGTGAATGGTCTCTTATTCTCTTTGAGCCCATTTGTGAACGGTGTCTCATTTTCCGAGTCCATTTGTGAATGGTCTCTTATCCCCTTTGAGCTCTTTTGTGAACGGTGTCTCATTTTCGAAGTCCATTTATGAATGGTCTCATATCCTCCTTGAGCCCGTTTGTGAACGGTGTCTCATTTTTTGAGACCATTTATGAATGGCCTCATATCCTCTTTGAGCCCGTTTGTGAACGGTATCTCATTCTCTGAGTCCATTTGTGAATGGTCTCATGTCCTCCTTGAGCCCGTTTGTGAACGGTGTCTCATTTCTCGAGTCCATTTGTGAATGGTCTCTTATCCTCTTTGAGTCCGATTGTGAACGGTGTCTCATTTTCCGAGTCCATTTGTGAATGGTCTCTTATCCTCTTTGAGCCCGTTTGTGAACGGTGTCTCATTTTCAAAGTCCATTTGTGAATGGTCTCATGTCCTCCTTGGGCCCGTTTGTGAACGGTGTCTCATTTTCCGAGTCCATTTGTGAATGGTCTCTTATCCTCTTTGAGCCCGTTTGTGAACGGTGTCTCATTTTTCAAGTCCTTTTGTGAATGGTCTCTTATCCTCTTTGAGCCCTTTTTGTGAACGGTGTCTCATTTTCGAAGTCCATTTGTGAATGGTTTCATATCCTCCTTGAGCCAATTTGTGAACAGTGTCTCATTTTCCGAGTCCATTTGTGAATGGCCCCATATCCTCTTTGAGCCCGTTTGTGAACGGTGTCTCGTTTTCCAAGTCCATTTGTGAATGGTCTCTTATCCTCCTTGAGCCCGCTTGTGAACGGTGTCTCATTTTCTTCTAAAAACCGTTTGAGAACGATCTTTGTTCCTTCTGTTCAGAATCCATTCGAAAATGATATCTCATTCGCTCATTGCCCGATGTGAACAGCGCCGCATCGGGATTATTTTTCATTCTAAGTTGCTTGATTTTTGCTCTTATATTGGATTCATTTCTCCATTTATTCTGAACTACCATCTCATGCTAGCAAGAAGAAATGATTCTTTATTGCATTCCAATTCTAGGACTTCGTTTAGGGTCTTGCATTAGGTAGTATATGTTTGCGTCTAGGTTGCATTTTGTCTAGAGTGCTTTGTTGATTAAAGCTGCGCAAAATGGCTCGTCACTTTTGCTTTGGTATTTAATGTTACGTCATCTCTACCAAAGAGGGGCATCTATAGACACCCCCATTTTGCTATACTTTAAAAAGCAAAAGATTCGGTAGTTTATCAAGTCTTGAGTCCGCATTCCACATAGGGTTAGGCATCTGTGCATTTTATGGTAGACTTCACCTCGTTGAAGGAGTTCTAAAGTTGATTCGCGATCCTAAAGGTTTCTAGGGTGTTCCAATGGTATCTAGAAGATGAAAATTCAAGTTTCCAACCAACTAAAAGAATCTGTTATTTTTAGATTTTTTTGGGTTTCCCTCATTTTTGCCCATTTTTACACTACAGGGGTATTTTGGTCATTCCTGATGTGTCTTGTCTGACCCCTGAGTTATATTTGAGAAATCTTAAGTGATTTTACAAATTTTGAAAAAGCTGCTACTTTTAGAAACTCATGGGGCTTCCACATTTTCATCATCTTATGAGTATTTCAATCATTTCTCATATATCCAAAACCATCTTGAGGGTACGGTTGATGGATTAGGAGTAATTTCGTAAGATTTGAGAAACCTGCTAAATTTAGATCTCTCAAGATTTTCTCTTAGTCTTGCACTTCGGGGGTATTTTAGACATTTTCAACATATCATATTTGGTCCCTAAGTTGTGTCGAAAAATCTTGAGTCTGTTCATAAATTTTTTAAAATCTGCTGTATTTGGAATTTCTCAAGGTTTTCCCTAGTCTCGCCAAATTCTAGCACCTCAAGGTAATTTGTTCTTTTTCTGTGTAATTCTATTGATCCCTGAAATATGTCTGAGAGATTACGAATGATTTCCTGAATTTTGGAAAACCTGCTAAATTTAGAATTTCTTAGGGGTTTCGCTTAATTTAGAAATTCTGAGTGTTGAGGGCATTTTTGGTATTTTCAGGAGATACCAAATGATCCTGTTTAATATTGCTCACCGAAATGACCCAATTTTAAAAGTTTCTATTATTGAAGTTTGACCACAAAGACTTTCCATTTTTAATTTTTCCCTTTAGGAGAGAACCAATCTGAGAGTACTTTGGTCGCATTTGGATGTCTAACAGTCAAATAGGGGCATTTTGGTCCGAAAAGTTATTTTTCAAAAAGGATGATATGATCATGTGTGAGGGATGCACCATAAATGTCAAATGGATTGGGTCCATATATAGAATGTTGAATTTAGAAAGATTTTATTGAATTTTTTACGGAAAAATTCGAAACCCGTGTGAAATGGCCCATTGGACTAAAGCCTGCAAAGATGGAGCTCATGTGGGTTCACCCATATGGTTCGACCACCATGGTGGGCGCCCCACATGGCTGACCCACATGAGTTGAGCAGCCAACCTTGATGATGTCACAATGGTGACATCATATTTGTTAAAAAAATAAAAAGAATAAAAAAAGAAAAGAAGGAAAGAAGGAAAAGAGGAATGATTGCTTAAAAAAGGTTTTCTTCCAAAGAAGCAATGTGGAATAAAGAATAGCATATTTGTTAAAAGAATCCAAATTCGTCCTTTTTCTCTCTCCTCCCAAAAAAAAGAGAGAAAGAAACCTCTTCTCTCTTGAAGTGTGTTCATCTCTCTCAAGGGTTCTTCACAAAATGGATTATTGAATTCCCTTTTCTTCTTCAACAAATCACACATCAAGGATCTTTGGGGTGTTCTTTGGTTCTTCTTCATCATATAAAAGGGTGCGGCAAAGCGTATACCTCGGATCTACGCACCCTAGAGACAAGGAGCGCGATCAAAGGTAGGATCTTTATCTTTGTAATATCAAAAGTAGAAAAGCATGCTAAGGTTTTACTTTTGATAGATCAAATCAATGAATTTTTCCTTGAAATTTCAGTATGTTATAATATAGATTATACGTTTTCAAAATCCAAAATTTCACCAAAAAATTAATTTTTCTCCATTTAATAATAATTTTTTTTCGTTTTTTATTCAATATGTATATAAATCGGATTATCAACTCAAGTGTTTGAAAACGTGGGTTTCTTTAAAAAGTGATATTTTTTTGGGATTTCTATAAATAAAATACTACTGGAAACTTAATTTTCAATCGCGGTTTGGCCGTTTTAATTTTCATTCTAGTTTTCAAAAAATAACCCCGAAAGGGGTTATTTCTTGATGAACGAAGCCAAACATATATCCAACCATGTCCAAAATTTGTGAAATCTTGTTTCCAAACCAATATTTTGATTTCCAGACCACCCAAAATTTTTTGGATGTTTTTGAATTTTTTTAATCCGGTTTTAAATTATTTTAAATTTTACCCATTTTTAATAAATATCAAAAGGTTTTAAAAATTGATGAAACTCTCGAGAATTAATGTTCAATAATAAATTGAATTTATCATGAAATTGGTTTTTCGAAAAAAGTTTTTTTATTTGTTTTCTAATCCCTTCTTCGGTTTACGTGTCGTAATTCTTTTTATATTAAATTAATGAAATTTCGATTCTTTTTCCAACAAACCGGTAGTTTAGGCTATTAGAAGGTTAGTAAAAAAGTTTCAAAAGATTTTACAAAGGTTTAATATGATTTTACAAAGGTTTAATATGATTTCACAATTTTCTTTTAAAAAAGCGGGTTTTAATTCTTAGGAAACGAAATCCCGTTTCTATTTAAAAATCGATTTTATGGAGGAGATTTAATTTTTAAGTTTTAAAATTTTGATAGAAACTTTTATAATCTATTATATATCTACTGAAAATTTTAATTTGATTTTAGGATACAATTAGGTTTGCTTTTTAAGTAATTCTTTGGTTTCATCCGATTTGTGTCTGAATTTCAATTGGCATCAAATCATAATAAAAACCCATAAAAGTGATACAGTAGTCTAAACTCATGATTATCTTTATACTGTAAGAGTTTAAGTTGATTTTAAATTGATATGCTATAGGTTACTGTTTTAATCTATAATCGGATTTGAATTTTACAAAATCAGAAATTGATATAAAATCTTAATGATAATTCATGCAAATTTTTTAGTAAGCTCTAACCATCTATATCGTTAGTCTGTTTTGGAGTAATTTAAAATTGATATGATATAGGTTGCTGTGTTAATCTATAATCTGATTTGAATTTTGAAAAATCAGAAATTGATATCAAATCTTAATGATGATTAATGAAATTTTTCCCGTAATCCAAAATCATCTATTTCTTATTACTGGAAAAGTTTCAACCGATTTGGAGTTTGATTGCTTAGGGTTACTGTGTAATCCTAGCAATCTGCTCTTAATGATATTAAATCACAATTTAATAGCAAATCAATACAAAGGTCAGTAAAAATCTCCAAAGAACCTTAACTTTTCATCATAAATTCAATACCTAACTTTTTTTAAACAGAAACCTTAAGGTTTGTAGATTGCCTTTGTAAATTGGCTATGCTGTGACAATTTAACTGCCGGGATCGTAACCATAATCGTATACTAATTGCGATCGATCCAGCATAATTGGAGTGCGTAAATTATAGTATGTTATTAGCTTCGAGGTCCACTGTCCACGGAAATCCTGAGATACATGCCAGGCAATAAGATACTATAACTTACGTGCTAAATTATACAAGGGTTGAGAGCACGATTCCCTTCCATGGTTGCGATTCGAGGCCGAAACTTGCGAACCATAGAGCCTTTGGTATTCCTTAGATGTTTAGGAATCGAAAGGTCTCAAAAATGGAAAATCATTAAGTTCAACAAATCGAATTAACTCGATTCGCATCTTAGGAGCCGTTGGATTACGGTCTCCTATCGTAGGAACCTTTAGGGCCCCTTAGGAACACTTACGTCACGTTGTGTCCTAAGTTTTAAGGGAGTCCTAGAGTTAGGAGTCCAGCCTCATCACGGGCGTTTGCTATGGATAGCAACCATACCATAGATCTAGTTACACTAGTCACCCAATTTTTTCCTAGGACAAACCTAGTTACCTAGGATGTAGGTTAACCTGCATTAGTCTAAGGGATGTCTTGCACTTAAATATGACCATATAACATCTTAGATGAAGTCCTAGGATAATAAAATCTTCAACTTGAATTAAATAATTTCTCTTAAACTGTTAAAACAGTCAATCCAGTCTAGGTCGATGTCCTAGAGGAGTTAGGCATAAGTAGCTTAGTTCAGGTGCACCGAACTACGATTGACTCTGATTCCAGTGAGGTTGGGATACGTAGGCAACTTGGATACTTGAGTGGCATACCAAGCCCGAGTCGGCTCCACACATAAGTGGTGGGATTTTGTATATTAATCCTTAAATTAAAAATAATTAAATCACTTAGGACTTTTCATGAAATTAGAATTTTAGGAGAACTTTCACTTAGATTGAATTCAATCAAATTAAGAAAATCAAGATACACATTTAGGAATTACATTAAAATTAGATCTTAGAATGAATGTCACGTAGTTCGCACATTAATATAGAGTTAAATGAGCCATTTAAAAGAAATTCAAAAGAGTTAACTTTTGGAATTGAAGACCGATTATCGGGCAGGAATGGTGCATGTGGTGGTAACTCCCCATACCTTCCATTCTCGTAACCAGGTAACGAGTCTAGATTTCTGGTCAATTATGGGTCCTAGATCCCTCATCTAGGTGGCGACTATGTCACTCTCTTTTGTGTGGAATTCGGATTGCCTTAGTGATTCCAAGTTCACGAAAAAGATGAATTAAATCACACCTTGCTAGGCTCGATGGCTTACCCTGCTCTTATGGGTACTGGGTTGCACGTTTGTTTGCACCCTATAGCTTGGTTGCTGCCTGCTTGGTTGGGTAATTAAAATCAATAATAAAAAGCGCACGCCATTCGCGTGGGTACGAGAGACCAAGAGAGAGGAAGGTGGCTCGCGGGCCATTCCCCTCTGGCTGGATCAGGTCCCACACATAGCACGAGTGGCTGTACAAAATGAATGAAAGAGATACCTCGTGATCCAAGGATAAATCCTTAAACCAAGACCTACCTAAAACAAACTCAAAGTCGCCATCCATGGATACGCCATGGAACCAAAACAAATGCTATGTTTGCAATGGATAACCAGAGATACAAAAGGTCTGTGCCAGGTGACGAATGGAGAAGGTCCGAAGAGCACCCCCAATTCGCCCGAGTGCGAACACTTGGTCTCTTATGCCATAATTTATTAACTTTGAAGAGTTTTGAATGAAAATCATGTGAAATGGGAACGAATATCCCCGAGGAAAATGTCTACCTAAACATGCATGACCAGGGATAATAAGCACATACAAAATAAATAAAAGAAGTGTGTCACCTAAACATTGCTAGGTTATGAGTGTCATGCCTAAATAGGTGTCTAAATTCTGATAGGCAAACACATGCATGCTACAACTAAAGGTATAAGGTTTGCACAGGATGAGAAATCTAAAACTAACAGTTAATCACGAAATGAATTAAGTTACAGTAAACGAAATAAAGAATAAACAGAAATACAGGCAGATAAAAGAATAAGCATGCGAGAAAGCCAAGAAATGAACACACACTATCATGATCATATACAAAAATCATCATCAATATACAAACACAAGCCCTAAAATGCTAACAACAGACCCTAAGACTCTAATGCTTAAGCCCGAGTCATTAGATGATCTAATGTTCATCCAAAGAAGCCTACGTATCCCCGCCTCCACGAGAATCAAGGCAACGTAGTTCTTCGCACCTATTCTAAGCTATGATGCCTAAGACATCCAGACCTCTATCCTAGACTCGACCTAAAAGACCGGACTAGTTATTAAAGCTTCTTATGCGATTATTTAAATTCCAGCGGATTGTGGATTTTAGGACACCCTATATGCCCTAACTAAATGCAGGTTAGCCCTAAGCTAATGCAGGTGGTTCCTACAACCTATGTGTAACTAGGCTGTATATCCTAAGGAAAACAATGGGATCACTAACGCATCCTAGACCTAGTCATCAGTCAGCGATGTGAATCACCAACTGACCAGACGGAGGCGATCCTAGCTACGACAAACTCCTAACTCTAACACAAACACACATCGAGCACACAGCAAATCAAGGACAAACTCCTAGCTCTAAAACTCCCTATCTAGAACAAACTCCTAACTCTAGAGGAAGAGCTTTTCGAAAAGAAGGTTTTAAAGTTGTTTATTCAAAAAAAGATTTAAGATGTTATTTACAAAAGTTTGGTTGGACTTAGGATAAAGATCCCAAGCTGCACTACGTACCATGTGAAAGAGGATCAAGCCAACGTAGTTCGAAAGCAAACTTTCCTAACTACTCACAAAATGCTTTAAATTTTCAAATGTCGTTAATGTTTTTGGAGTTTAAAGTGAATTAACGCCCTTTCGGATAAAGGGAACCCAATAGAAGAGCCTCTATACCCACCATATCGCGGTAGGGTACTACAGAGGGAAACGGGATCCGTAAAGCCTAAGGGGAAAGAAATCAAAACAGGGGAACTAAAATCCAAAGGAAAAGAACAATCTCGAAGAGCCGAAAACAAAACTAATGAGTCCTAATCAATCTCCAAAGGAGACGATATCTAACCCATGAGGAAAAATCCTAAACAAACGAGAGATGAAAAGCTTCTAACCCTAAGGGTAAACTTCTAAACAAAAGGGGACAGACAAAAACCCTATAAGAAGATCTACTAAACGATCAGTCACTTAGGAAGGGTCCTAACTAGTTAAAATACTCTAAGAGGAGGGAATCCCTTAACCTGTGAAAACTCTAAGGAAGGAAAGAGATTAGCTCAAGAAACGTTCCATCGTCGCTGCCTAAACCCGAGAGAAGTGTTCCCAAAATCGATGGAATTCTGAAACTCGAAAAGGATCCCAAGGAACGTGCAAATAATAGTTCCGAAAAGGAAGGAAACCCCTCAAACCCTGTGAAGACCCCAAGATGGGAAAAATGATTAAGAAGGGCAAAGGTTTGGCTCAAGAAACATTCTGTCATCGCCAAAACTTGACAGAATTCTTGACAATCAACGAATACACCCAAAAGCTAAATCGGTAGAAATCCCAAAACCGATAAGGAACCTCGACCAAAAGCAGAATAGTTCTTAAAGGGAAATAAAAAGGGTGTCCGGGGAGGAAGCCTCTTGCTTTGTATTGCTCGTGAAAAGAGTCTTCTAACCTAGCAGCTTGCGGAGATAACCATTGAATTGGAATGAATCATCGCAAATAAGGTCATTGATTTTGACAGTAGCACAAGAATGAACTGTTAGAGATGCACATTTGACTTTGGCAGTTACATTTTGAGCTAAAAATATGATCAATGATAATTATGATCCCCAAGAGGAAAAGCTCCCATAATCTTGTTCCATGGATGAAATGACTAACTTATTCTTATGCAGTTATGAAGCATGGTGTTAATAATGGAGACCCACATTGATGCTCTTCTCTAAGTCGGTGGGAGTTAGTCAGGTAACACATCATGCACTGATAACTACCATCAAATTGATTTCATAAGTTTCAGAGGCAAAATAGTGTTGACACTAAAAGGGAGAATTGCAAATATCAAGGCCTCATGATAATATCACCACAACCATACTCCTTCACATGCAATAACTCATCTTGATTTTCATCCATTAACACAGCCACAAGAGGTTATCTCTATATCTCTCCTGCTACTCAGCTTAGAACCCAAAAAGAAGATCAAGGTAACACATAAGTACGGAATTGAACCCTATCTATGTCTTACTCTCTAGTCTCCGTCATGAAAGCTAAAATCAACCAGAAATTGAATCAAAGAGCCGAATTAAACATGATCCAAGTTCAAAGATGAAACCCCATTTCCAAATTCTTCATGAACAAGATCCATAGACATGCATTATCTCAGCCCCAAAGAATTACATCATATTAGAATTAAAAAAAAAGCAAGGAGAATTACCTGAGTTTTCTTTTTTTTATGAAATTGGATGAGCTTCAGATCTCGGATTTCTTTGATGGATCTCTCAAGTGAAGAAGACCTTGAATGAGATGAAATCCCCAACGTGAATTCTAGATCAGTGATAAGCTTTGAGACAAATCTACTAAAGTAGGTTAAATACGGGTTAGATCTGTGGTTTAAAGCCTCTGAGATGGGTTTGAGGCTCAAATAGAATGGGGTTTGGATTTGGTGATGGTGGCTGTAGAGTGGAGGTTGATGGTGGCTCCAATGGAAGAGGGTTTCAATGGAATGAAGGTGGAGACGATGGCTGAAATGGAGGTAGCTTCTTATGAGGCAAATGATGGTGATATCAATGGAAGTTGGGCTGAGGCAAGGGTAGTGACTCCGTGGAGGAGGTGGGGGCTGCAAATCTTCTTCTCCTCTTCTTTCAATAGCAACCTCTGAAACCCTAAATGGGGATCCCCTTTTCTCTTTCTGTTACTCTCCTCCCTTCTCAAGAAAATGAAGAGCTTCCTTTTTCTTCTTCTCTACTTGAAATCCTAACGTCTCTTCCAAAATATGAAAGAAATGAGAGTGAGGTCTGATAATGGTGGAGGAGGTGGACGAAAATGGAAGGAAATGGAAGTGGAGGTGGCTGATGGGGGTCGGAATAGCTGGTTAAGGTGAAGGGTTTTGAGATGGGTTTGATGTAAATGAGGGCTAGCAAGGAAAATGATAGAGATTGAAGAGGAGATGAGGATGGGGTTTGATTGGATGGTCGGATTCCGGCGGGATGGGCGGAGAAGATGAAATTGGGCCAGAGGTAATGGGTTTGGGGTCAGCCGGAGCTAGGGTTTGGGTTAGGGAAATGGGTTAGAGATGGTTGTAGAGGTGTAGCAAAGGTGGAATTGGGATTTTGATGTATGTGGTGGAGTGGGTTTTGGGAAAATTGGCATGGGTTTGGTGGTAGGGCGTAGAGGAAGATAGTGATGGTAGCTTGAAAAGGGGTTCGGTGGGAAGTGGGGGAGGTGATGAAAATGGACGGTGTCTCGCCAGAGAGATGAAGAAGATGACGGAGATGGGGTATTGATGGCAGTGGTGGTCGGCTAGGTTTTGGGGTTAACAAAACAAAGGGTTTGAAACTTGGGTTTTAGAGAAGAGGAGAAAAATGAAGAAGAAGAAGATGGGGGTGGTGGTCGGAGATTAGGTGGTCACCGGCCGGCAAACGACCGGAGAAGATGACTCCTCAAAAACCTCTTCTTCTCTCTGCTTTTTTCCAAAATCAAAGAAAAAATCTCCTCCCCCAAACCCTAATTCGATGGGTTATTAAAGGGAGATGATAAATTCGACCGCCCCTTTTCTGGCTTGGACAGACCTATATAGTGAATTTGTAACAACTTTTTAGATTAGCAAAAGGGGGGCCTGGCAGAAAACAGGGGCAAATGAATTCCCTTTTCTCTCTCTTAATCTCAACCCTTCATTTTGCCTTTGCAAATGTGGGGTTAAGATCAAAACCCTAAAAGCATCTAGGAAGCTTCCTAAGATGCCTTCCCAATTAATCCCAACCTTAAGCTCACACTAACCCATGATTAGGTATAATTGTAACTTGGTGACGAAGAAAGGAATATTCTCTCCCTCTTCACAAATAACACACATGAAAATTGGTATTCACACACACATCCAACATGAATTATTCTAACTGGACCACCCTCTAAGCGAGATAAATCACTCCCCTATTGCACTACACTATGCCGCGACGCCCGTTTGCTAGGCAAACACCCACGGATTTCGACGAAATTTGAAATGGACCCAAATGGGACCCTACCCTACCCTAAAACACAACTTCGGACTCTAGAACACTAAATTAGTGGGATTTCCAATCTAACCACGCTACTAGGGTTCGGTCAAAATGGGGTGTCTACAATCCTCGATTGTAATTTTCTCTTTTTTGGGTTACGATTGTATTTGGGTGGTTGTCCTCTTTCATGCCTGGTTTTGATCCAGGCCCCCATTTGTAAATCTTTTTTATTTTAATCAAATCTGGTAGGGCTCTTGCCTAACCCCAGCTCAATTATCAAAAATAAATAAATCCCTCTATCTTTCTTTTAGTTTCCGCACTGTCTTTTGTGTTTGATTTAAGTTAACCTGATTGTGATCAGTTGCGAGATCTTTCGGGACTTATACAGCAACATACGATCTCAATTAGGATAACTACCGCTTATTTTCTGTCTTTTTTGTAAATTCATTTTATTTACATCCTAGAATTAAGCATAATCCGAATAAAGGATAAAAGGATAAGTTATCCTGATTAAAATTCTTCAAAATGCCAAGTTAAGTTAAGAGACTGGATTCATCTAGGCAAGAGGGGTGCTTAACAGTTTCCCCGATTGTAACCATAACCCATACTCAGATATCTGTAAGGACCATGCCTTAACAAACAGAGCAAAATTGCAAGGTTCTAGGCCCAGAGCAAAAGAACCCCTTTGGTTACTGTTCCTCCATGAAACTCGGGTACTACTCCCCTTTTCATCGGAAGAATAGGCACAGGTCCTAGGCCCTGACCTAGGTCGTGACTCTGAGTTTCTTTTTCTTACGGAGTTAGGATCACGGTCCCGAGTCCACAAGAAACGCAGATCAAACTAAACACTCCCAGAGAACCCGATGTGGTGATCCACTACCGCCTCACGCTCACGGGAAAAAATCTGCTCCCACATCAACCTTTTCTCATCCATCATGCATAACTCTTGATGACGAATACAGACCCATTTAGATTCTGGTAGATTACTTTCCATCAAGATTCTGAGAGACTAGATTTTCAACTTGATCGGTAGGATAGCTTCCATACCATACGTGAGTGAGTACGGAGTTGCTCCAGTGAATGTACCGACAGACGTTATGTATGCCCATAAGTGCGAACAGAAGCTTACTTGACTAATCCTTGTAGGATCGAGTCATTTTTCGAAGAATAGTTTTGATATTCTTGTTAGCTGCTTCAACAACGCCATTAGTCTAAGCCCGGTTCAGAAACGAGTTATGATGCTTGATGTTGAATTCTTCACACATCAAGGCTACCTCCTTCTTGAAGTGAGAACCATTGTCTGATATCAACTCGTGCGGGACACCATATCTACTGATGATGTTCGCCCTGATAAACTTGGCAACTGATGCCGATGAGATGGAAGCATATGACTAGGCTTCGATCCATTTGGTGATCAATTGCGACAAGTATATACTCGTGTCCAATGGTGGACCTAGAAGAAATTTTGTCGATAATGTCAATACCCCCAAACTAAGAAAGGCCACGGAGATGTGAGCAAGTGAAGATCTGACGGTGGCACATGTATCAGACTTGCTTGAATCTGACACACGTGACACTTCTTGACAAAAGAGAAGCAATCTGCTTCGAGAGTATTCCAAAAGTAACCCAGACAAAGGGTCTTCCGTGCTAACATCTTTTTGTTCATATGAGGACCACAGACACCTGAGTGAACATCTTCTAAGATTTTTGCGGCAATGTCTTCATTGACACAAAGGAGTTTGACTCCATCAAATGATCTGTGGTAGGGTCTCCTCCACAAATGACATACCTAGATGCCAATTTCTGCAATGCTCTTTTCTCCTTTAAAGAAGCCTGTGGGGGGTGTCCCTTGCCGGAGATAAGATTTTTGATATCGAAATACCAAGGTTTCCAGTCTGGACATTTGACTGCTATCTTAATCATGTGTACATGGGCTGGGATGATGTGTCGCTTTATTGCCAAAGGATGGACCTAACCCCTACTAGGATATCAATCATGGATGAAAGAGCGGCCAAGGCATCATTGAATCTATTTCTCAATCTAGAGATGTAAGTAAAACTAATATTGTGGAAACTTTTTGTAAGCCCAAGGGTTCCCATGGGTTAATCATTCACCTTAACTTCTTGTTTTGATACTAGGAACTCAAATTGATTAGCATTTATGGACTAATGTGTTGCTTTGAGTTGTTGTGTTATGTACATGATTTTTGTGCCATAATCGCCATTAGACAACTCATCTCAACACATGGCTTGTGGATCCGCACACATGATGATCAAGAGCTTGCACTCACAGTGAAGACATCACCATTTGGAGGATGTTCAAAGTTAAGAAGCTCAAGTTTAAGATCCCACAAGTTCCCAATCAAGTGTCAAGAAGAAGCTTGGAGCTGAACATGCCATCGTGACACTTCATGAACCTTTCAACTTGCATTGAAGATTGGGGGGGAAGTCACAAGAGCCAAATCAGTTGAAGAAGTTCACTCATAAGCTGACGATGTCCAAGAAAGTGCAAAGGAGCTGATACATTCCAAGAAGACTCAATGGTATTCATTTTTAGAATGTATTTAGAGTCCTCTTGATTTTATGTAGAATGCACTTTCAATAGGTTTTCATACTTAACTTTTTATATCTTTGAAAACCGTACACACAACCAAAAATGTGTTTGAAAACCTAGGACTTAAGCCCAAAGACCATGGCCCAAAAGCCCCTGAACTTTTAAAGTAAAAATGGAATTATATACAGGACCGGTCGATCGGGGTGTCCCCGGCGACGGCGGGAAGGTAGCTGAAAATCCAGCACTTGCCGGATATTGGCTCGCCAATCGACCAGGGTGATCCAGGCGACCGCTCAGGTGTTCCTGAAACGCCAGGAACAATCCGTCATGGGTTTGGGTGGGCGATCGCCAAGGGTAGGTCAACCGCGAATATCTTTTTAAGCTTAAACGTTGAGCGGACAGGTAGCCCTCGCGGGGCAACTGCCATGGGGCCGGTTGACCGCGACGGTAAGAAATTTAAAAATTAAAAAGGGTGCTCAATAGGGGCGGGCGACAGCGGTGGCTCGGTCGACCGCGAAAGTTTAGCAAACTAGCCGTCAGGGCTTTCGCAGGTTGACTTTTTCAACCCAGTTTTTTACAGTTTTACCCCCAAACTGTCATATTTTCAAATACACTATATATACACTATCTAAACATATATAAACAAGCTTTTGAAGATTTTGGAAGATCAAATCCTATCTTTTTTAGCTTAAACTTTTTTTTCAAAAGCTAAACCTCTTTGAGCTTATATTTTCACATCTTATCAAGAGGAACTCCATAGGCTTTACATTTGTATCTTTCTTCGGAGTGATTGTGAGCTTACAAAGTTGTTGTAAGCCCAAGGGTTCCCATGGGTTAATCATTCACCTTATCTCCTTGTTTTGATGCTATCAAATCAAATTGATTAGCATTTATGAACTAATATGTTGCTTTGAGGTGTTGTGTTGTGTTGTATACAGGAATTTTATGTCATTATCGCCATTACACAACTCTTCACAACACATGGCTTGTGGATCAAGGAGCAAAGGAACCCAGAGCTTGCACCTACAGTGAAGACATCCTCATTTGAAGATGTTCAAATCAAGAAGCTCATCTTGAAGATTCCACAAGTTACATATCAAGTGTCAAGAAGGAGCTTGAAGTTGAACATGCCATGGTGACACCTCATGTACCTCAACATGCATTGAAGATTGGAGGATAAGTCACAAGAGTCAAGACAAGGTAAAGATGTTCACTCAAGCCTAGGAAGTCCAAGAAAGTGCAAAGGAGCCTATACATTCCAAGAAGACTCAAGGTTTACATCTTTTAGATTGTATTTGGAGTCCTCTTGATTTTATGTTTAAATGCACTTTCAAAAGGTCTTCAAATGATTTTTATACTTAACTTTTCACATCTTTGGAAACCATACACATACCAAAAAATGTGTTTGAGAACCTAGGACTTAAGCCCAAAGACCATGGCCCAAAAGCCCCTGATCTTTTAAAGTTAAAATAGAATTTTATACAGGGCCGATCGACCAGGATAGGCTGGGCGACCGTGGGATGGTACCTGGAATTCCAGGACAACTCGAAAATTATCGGGCCGGTCGATCGGGTCAAGCCAGGAGACCTCAGATATGTGTCTGTTTCAAATAGAACATTCTGACATGGGTTTGGGCGGGCGACCGCAGTGGGTCGGTCGACTGCTGATAGGTTTTTGAGCTTAAAATTTGAGTGAGCAGGTAGCCCTCGCCGGGCGACCGCCATGGGGCCGCTCAACCGCGACGGGGCCGGTCGACCACAACGGTAAGAAATTTGAAAATAAAAAAGAGTGCCCGATAAAGGTGGGCGACCGCGGTGGATCGGTTGACCCGACTGTCGGGCAAACTAGCCGTTGGAGCTTGCGCAAGTTGACTTTTTCAACCCAGTTATTTACAGTTTTACCCCCAAACGGTCATATTTTCAAATACAATATATATACATCATTAAAACCTATCTAAATAAGCTTTTGAACATTTGAGAAAGATCAAATCCCATTTCTCTTGAGCTTCAACTTTTCAATTCAAAAGCAAAACCTCTTTGAGCTTGTATTTCTACATCTTTTCAACAGGCACTCCATAGGGCTTTTACTTTGCTAGTCTTTTGGAGTGATTGTGACCGTGAATGTTGTAATCAGCCTACCAAGAGGCATGAGAGTTTTTATTTTTATTTGTTCTTCATGTGAGGGTCTTCTCTTCGGCCCGTTAAGAATTGTGAAGACGAGGGCTTTCTCTTCGGCCCATTAAGAATTGAGAAGACATGGTAAGGGTCTCCGATTCGGCCCGTTAACAAAGGTGAATCAGGTATGAGGGTGTGTCCCTTGTCAAGGCTTCGTGCAGAAAGGGTTTGTTCCCTTTGGAGATGGAGGAGTCGGGTGTACGGCTTCATCATTTTTAGTGGAGATCCCAATGAGGTAAAACTTGGAAGAGTGGAGGAGGTCTTGTGATAGACCGAACCACTATAAATTTTGTGCCTTTTGGATGCTTGCTCTTCTCTCTCTCTCTCTCTTGCACGTGTGGTGATTGATAATCTCTAACCCTAACTTGTGTTTGTGATTTTAATTGAACAAGGGTCAGTAAATGCACTTGATTGAAATGTTTAAACCCTAAGCATTCTAATGCCTATTTGAACAAGGGTTAGTAAATGTGCATGATTAGAATATATAAACCCTAGCTTTCATTAATATATCTATTTGATCAAGGGTTAACTTAATTAGTGCTTAATTAGTAAATTAATTTTGATAATCCATTTAATTAAGCCCAAAATATCTAATTGACCAATTCACACCCCTCTTGGGTTGTCACACTTGTATTTCATTTGGTATCAAAGCTTAAGCTCTTAAAGAGATTTTTAACTTAAAAAATGTACAAGAGGAAAGATCTGTGACAATCCAAATGATTTTTGAGAAAGGCCGATCCACCCTAATTCCTCCATTCTTTGATGGAACGAATTATGGAGCTTGGAAAGCACAAATGCAAGCCTATCTCAAAACCATAGATCATGACATTTTAGATGTCATTGAAGAGGGAATTTCTTTTTCAAGGAAATGCACTGAAGGTGATTTAAAATTATTTTCCTTGAACTTGAAGGGAATGATTTTATTGTGTTGTGGTTTAACTCCAAACATTTTTTACAATATTTCAAATTGCATCAATGCAAAAGATATTAGGATTTTATTAGAAAACATTTATGAGAAGAATTTTTGTCTCTTTTCAAATGATAAAATTTTTAGTAAAACAGTGACTTCTCAAAAATCTTTTGCAAAAGAAAGTTCTTTCAAACATTCAATTTCCGAGTTAGAAATTCAAATTGAAAATTTAAAATCAAAAATAAATATATGTTTGAAAAGAAATGAAAAATTAAGTCAATTGAGCATATTTTTAATAAAGAAAAATGTTGACTTATTTCAAAGATGCAATGCCTTTGAGAAAGAAATTAAAAGCCTTGAAATCACAAACATTGAATTTATTGAAAAATATAAACATGTTTGTGAAAATGAAGAACAAGAAAATGAAGAACTCTCCATTAAGAATCAATGACTTCATGAAGAAAAAGATAAACATACTTCAAAGTCTTATGATTCTAACTGTTCCTCATCTACCAATCATTACTCATGTAATTATTGTGGTAGATTTGGACATCACAATTCTGAGTGTAAGCTTAGAATTGTGAAATCTAATAGGTTTGTTTGGACAATGAAAGATACACTCCCTCAAACAAACTTGAATGGAACCAAAGAGATTTGGGTTCCAAAGAATCTCATCTAAACTAATCATGAATGAGTTAGTTTAGGGATTGTGCTAAATTGTTATATCATTCACATTCATACTAGATAATTTAATTCATTGGATACTCTTTGTATCTAATTTTCATGAGCTTAACTGCTATATCTTTTTTTATCCATGAATATAGATACTCATATGTGTAAAGTTTAACTTGAATGCATCTATATTCATAAGAGCTTATTGATCACATTTTTTTATAGCCTAAAAGTAAATCAATGATATATTTTATCTTAGACTATATTTTGTGCTTTATTGAATTATTTTTTTTAAAAGCCTATCTAAGTGCAAATCACATCACTTGTGCAGTTAGCATCCACAAAGTAAATCCATGATAGAAAATTTAATGTGAAAACCATATATGTGCTTTCATAAAAATTGACCCCCTTTTTTGCCTCGAGTTCAAATTGATCTTTCAAGTTCATTTCTTTCATTCTTGAACTCTATTTATGACAATTTTGGCATTTCCTAGATCTTGGTATATTCAACTTAGGTAGAATATCATTTCTAGCAAGATTGTGTGTTAAAAGCCTTGTCTAAGAAAATCCACTCAAATCCTTTATTAGACATCTCTTTGCCCTAGGTGAGTAAGTTTGTTTATTATTATGCACCTAGTTGCCCTTCAAACCAATTCATATGTGCTTAATGATTATCATTAAATGCAAAAGAAATCTTGATGGGTTAAATTGATGTATTCCAAAAAGCTTAAAATGAATATCCTGTCATGACTAGATAAAACTATCTAGTCACAATAGTTTATTTTGGAATGCATGTGTCTATGGTGTTCATCACTTGACATTCTCTAGAAGTCCTCAGATTATTCTCTACACTTCTGCATGAATATTTATTTGTAGAGAGTTGAAAATGAGTCTAGATTCAATGTGTGAAACTCAATTGAGTAAAATTAAAAATGTCGTAGGAATCTAGTATCTCTGTTGGGCAGCTACTCATTATAGTGGTTATCATATAACACATTGTGATGGGAACACTTGTATTCCACACATCTTGGTTTTCCATAGGCCTTTCGCACTATGTGCTTAAATGCCCTATCTTATATATAGTGGTTTGTGGATGTAGGCATAGATGTCTATACCATGATTCTTGTGTCCAAAGATGGTAGACTATCCATGAATGCTCTCACTTTCATAAGCCATCGATGTCTCACTTAGACGTGAGATTTTATTGATTCCTCTTAAAATGTCCAAGTCATATAGAATTGTGCTTTATTGATAATATATGTATTCTATAGTTATTTCCCTGGTATGGTACATGGTAAAGATGGTAAAGTTAAAGTTAAAAGCTACTCAATTGGTGTTTTTAGCCTTCTTACTTGTTGAGAAGGAGATTGTACCTTCATCATTAATTAAAATATCTAATTAGTTTGGTTTCAAGCCAACATCTTAACCATGATAAGCTATATGTGCCTTATGTGTTATACATATATACATATATTATTTGCACATATTTAGGGGGGGCATGGTATGCTAGGTTGATACCTTAAACCTTAGCAAATCATGCATTAGTGGCCCAAGGGTGGTTTGAAAATCATTCACCTTTAAATCCCTTGGTGTCTATGTGGTTGGACAGCCCTTTGGATTTATACACCGTATGAGTCTTTTACAAAGGGAGAGCTTCACATATGATAAGTACACTCATGTGGATCCACATTGCTCTATATGTGTTGTAGTTGGTTCTGTTGTATCATGTCGATCTGCTCTTCCTCGGTGGGCCGCTTAAGCATTTGAGCTGTCTTTTGACGCCAACACTTTACAAAATCGGAGAAGGCTTCCATGGGTTCTTGTCTGGTGGTCTGAAGATCTCGACAAGAAGTTTCAGTACCGTCTTCATAAGAGAACTGCTTGATGAATTCATTCATGATGTGTTCCCAACCCATAGTCTGCAACTCAGGTAAACTCAGAAGACACTTCTGTCCAATGCCTTTGAAAGACATTTAGAAGACGAGGGCTAATTGATCTGGAGACAGACCCTGTGATCGCAGCATGCTTTCGAATACTGTGAGATGATTACGAAGACAACCAGTTCCGTCGTATTTACTGATGTTAGGCCATTTGAAGCTGGCCGGCAGCTACACATCCGGAAACAACGAGATGTCTCGGAAAGAGAGTTCTGATGACCCCTGAACCTTGATAACTTTGAGGTCTTGACTAACCTTGGGAAACTTTTATTCCCACTACTTCAGAACCACGGTAAAGGGATGGTTCTCATCTGCATACTGCTCTCCTAAGAACGGGTGTGGAGGCTGAGCTGTAGATTGGTTAGTGGGCTGGGCTGGTATGGTTTCTTGGGCAAGAGGAATATGTTGTTGAGGTGTAGTAGGTGCTACAGTAGCCTGACGAGCTGATCTCAACGCGATATTTTCTTCTGAGAGTTGGCGGAGACTCTGAGTGAGTTCAGCTACTGCCTGTTGTAGCTCTTGGATAACTTGGGACTGGTCCGTAGGTTCTGCCATGATGACAAGAGGAGTTGAAGGACTAGATGGTCCTGAATTTTCTACTGAATGAGAAGGAATTGAGGGACTAGGTAGTTCCAAGGTTCTTTCTAGACGAGAGCTGGTACGGGACTAGGCTTTTGATTTCTTGGATGCAATGGTTTCAAGTGTACGAACTTTTTACCTACAGATAGGAATATACACTAGTATTAACATTTTTCCATGCAAGGTGGAAGAGTTATGCAAACAATTGGGAGAGTACAAACAAAAAATTTTATTTTATATGTCAGACCAATTTTTACAATTTGTACAACAAGGCTTGTGCTAGCCTGACTTCTAACAACATTTTTATAGTATTTTGCAAAAAAGGGAAAAAAAACTTGATATCTTCTGTACAAAAGTAGTCTATAGGCTGATAGTTACAAGCCGAGAGGAAGGTAGCAGGGAGCTAAAAAGCTTCTGAAGGCTCTTCATCCGAAGGGATGTACAAGAGGAATGCCGCTTAATAATCTGGATGTACCCTGCCTTCACAAGGAACATAGATATTGTGCATGGAGACTACTCTGTGATTTTCTCATGCTGCGTACAAAGTCCTGACAAGATTTGAACTGAATTCTATTGGTGGATAGAAACAAGAGAGAGGTTCCCACGGTCGTTGCTTTCCTTCGAATTGACGCATGATCCGGTGAGAAAAGTAGAAAGATGTATTCTCTAGACCAAGAATGCAAACATATTCAGTTTTGGCAATATTCATGGTGAAAGAATCAGGACCTGGAATCCTCCAAGAGATGTCATAACTTGCACAGGTTCCCAACCAATTGTACCACTCAGGCATCCTATTGAAATGAACTTGTGGTCTCGATGCCCTAAAGTTTGAAATGCAAAGGATTGTCCAGGAACGAGGGATTGCTATGCAAAGCTTTAGACACAACCAAATGTAAAGAAGGGTTGGACATCATGTAAAAGGAAGATGAGGGTATTGAGAGACACTGTCGAACCCTTTGAAAGTTTCAGCAAGTATGGTCGGTATAGGGTTGGCATCTAAAGACAACTAGTCCACAACACTGAGTAGGGTGAGAGAAGCCATGTCAGATACTTGACATAGGAGAAACTTATCATATACACAGAATATATATGCTTCGTGACAACACTGTTGGAATATCATGTCTTTTAAATCTCCCTTTGGGGCATAGGCATCGATGAGCCTAACTAGAAAAACACCGTCTGATGATATAAAGTTCTCGGGGTCTTGTCCTGGCATACAAAATAGCTGAAGACTGTGGATCCCATCCGGAGGTGACCCACGAGGGTTTGTGTTTTTATTATAGCACCTTTGTCCATTAGATCTTGAATATGATTACTTTTCCCGTAAAGTTGAGATGAAAATTCTAAATTTATGAAAGAAGTCATGACTAGAGTCGCCACCTAGGTTAAGGCCTAGGACCCATGATTAACTCTCTATGTTTGGTCTATGACTCCGAGTTGGGTAAGTTACCTGGTTACAAGAAGGGAAGGTGTTAGGCACCCTTCTTGCCCTACGAAGTCGGTCTTTACCTTTTAAAAGATTTAGTTGTTTGAGTTCTAACTAAAGGGGGTAAATGTGTATTGAACTTGAATTAACCTAAGGATTCCTAATTATTTGGCCACTCACAGTTTAGACTCATGAAGGCCAGGAGTGCATCCTACATGTAACTACATGCCTATGTGCCTATGTGAATGATTTTGACATTTTATGAGATTGATGACATTTGGTTGAAGTTGAATTTGGTTGATTGAATTTAGTGAAGTGACATGTGCTATATGAACCTAGATCTAATGCAATGACCCTAAGTTGCATTTTAGTAAATTTGTATAACTTTGATTCTCAGAATTCTATTTTTTGGAACCTAGAGTACAATTTTTAAGTTTCCTTAAATCTAGAACTTTATGTTTTGGAGATTGGGATTTTTCACGTTAAGTGATTGTGAGTCCATAGATTCTTTAAGATTTTTGAACTCTTTCGAGTTCCAAACTTAACGAATTTAACTAACATGCAATTTCTAATTGAAGCAAGTGGCAAAGAATGAAAGCAAACAACCTAAACATGTGATTTTTAAGCATACAATGGAAAGTAATTAAGTCTAACATGCGAAGACAAGCAACTAAACTAAATATGAAAGAAAATGCAAAGACAAATAAATAAACATCCAAACAAATAATATAAGACATCGGTTTTCGAAAATGGTTAGATTGTGAAAGGATAAAGAAGGGATGCACAATCTTCATGAATTTTTATTATAGATTAATAGACATGCAAATTTCTTTAAAATTAGACCTTTTAACCAATTTTGGAAGGTTTCCAAATTCCAAATTTTCTAAATTCAAATTTGTTTTAAAAAAGCCTCCAAATTTGTAAACACTTGGCAAATTTAAACTTGTATTTCTAAAGTTTCTAAATTTGGAACCACTTTCCAAATTCAAACTTGTTTCCAAAACTATCCAAATTTGGAACTTGGTTTGAAAAGTTTGAAAAGTTTCTCAATTTAGAACAAGTAAATTTAGAATGTTTCCCTTGTTTGATCAAATATATAAATTTGCAAAGTTTCCTTTTTTGGATCAAATATGTAATTTTAGAAAGTTTCCAACTTTGGATCAAATAGGTAAATTTAGAAAATTTCTAACTTTTAATCAAATATGAAAATTTAGAAAGTTTCCAATTTTGAATCACTTTCAAATTGAAACTTTCTAAATTTAGAACTATCTATTTTTGAAATTTTCTTTCGAAAATTTTCTATTTTTGAAAATCAATCTTTCCAATCTAGAAATTCAAATTTGGAAACTTTCTATTCTTGAAAATAAATGTTTCCAACTTAGAAATTCTATTTTGAGTACTTTCTACTTTTGAAAATCAGTATTTGCAACTGAGAAATTCTATTTTGGAAACTTTCTATTCTTGAAAATCAATGTTTCCAATCTAGAAATTCAACTTTGGAAATTTTTTAAATTTGATGATTTTCTTTCTAAAATTCTAAATTGAGAAAAGCCATAAATTTAGCTACTTTCCTTTGTTGATTCAAAGACCTTCTAATCTTGAATATCTAAATTTGGAAACTTTCCAAATTTGAAAACTCAAACTTGGAAACTCCCTCAAATTTAAAATTTCAAGGAGAAATTTACATGCCTTTCTTGTTTTTTAAGAAATATTCATAAAAACTAAATCCTTTGGCCTACCCCTTCCGAAGTTTGATGATGAAGATCTACCCTTGAACTTGAATTCCTATGATGAAAATCCCTTTGGTTGATCATGATTCCTTAGTGATTCCTTTGATTCTTCGCTTTGATATAATTCATAGTCCGAAATAGCCAAAATAACAGAATTAAAGAATTCGATCAAGAGAAAATTGGGCCAATTTTTAAATATGAAAAAAAGGGTTTTTGCTTGGATGTTTGGGAGAGGTTAATATGGATTTGAATATGATATTAGAGTCTGGGAGTGAAGGATTAAAGAAAATGGGAGACGGGTAGGAAAATTAACCAACTAGATTAAAGTAGAAGAGAGAAAGTGGAAGAGGGAGAGGGAGGAAGAGTAGCACAAATTTGAAGAAGAAAAAGGGCTGAGATTATTTTGTGTTCCCTTTGAATGAGGGTTGTAGGGTTGTATTTATAGGTGAAGGATGGCACAAGTTGCTAAGTTTAGGCCTTTGAAAGCAATGGTAGTGATTAGAAGATCAAAGTTAGGAAACAATTCAATGGAGGGATAAAAAAGGAACTGAGAATGTTCTTTTTTAAGGTATGGAAACTCCTTGGATAGCAAGCCATGTCAAAATTGGGATGGATTTCTTAATTTTAGAATGGTTTTGAGTATTGCTTTAAATGGAACATTCCCCCATTAATCAACTTGCCAATTTTGACTAGTTTTGCTCATTTTAGGCTTTAATTGATAAAAATGATTAAAAATACTTAAAATTCATGGAAATGCCTAAAAATAAGGATTCCATCATGCTAACATCATGCTTACATGTTTTCCCAAGTGGGGATAAGAGGAGAGAGAAAATCTCCCTAAAATGGTAAAAATTATCAATTTTGAGTCATTTCCTAAGTATTTTTTGCATAATTTTATTAATTATTGATCCTTGATTTTTTCTTGTTTTTTAGCCTAATATTCCCATACAAATACCAGGTTTAATTATCTAGATTAATGAGAGCCATCGATTTTTAACGACAGATCATTTTTCCGAAAATTGATCGAATTGACAATCCGATTAAACTGGCCAACTTAATTAATTTTGGATCGATGATCTCAACCTACTCTTATGAGTACTTCCACCAAACTAAGCAAAGATGATCTTGGCCCATCTATTGATCAAAAGAAATATAGGGGTATGTTAGGGAGTCTACTATATTTGACTGCTAGCCGACCGGACATCATGTTTAGCGTTTGTTTATGTGCTAGATTTCAGTCAGACCCTAAGGAATCCCATTTGCGAGGTGTCAAGAGAATATTCAAATATCTCAAGAGACTCATAGCCTAGGTTTATGGTATGAAAATTCCAATGATTTAAGCCTAGTAGGGTATTCGGATGCTGACTTTGTCGGATGTAGAGTGGATCGAAAAGGTACAAACGACGCTTATCAGTTCCTAGGTAGATCCCTTGTTTCTTAGTTTAGTAAGAAGCAAAATTCGGTCGCCTTATCCACTACAGAGGCCGAATATATTGCTGCAGGAACTTGTTGTGCACAAGTCCTTTGGATGAAGAATACCTTGAAAGACTATTATCTCAACTTTAAGTGTGCTCCAATCCATTGTGATAACACTAGTGCTATCAATCTAACCAAGAACCCTATTCAACACTCTAGGACAAAGCATATAGAGATAAGACATCATTTTTTTAGAGATCATTCACAGAAAGGTGACATATCAATTGAGTAAATTCACACTGATGCTCAACTTGCTGACATATTCACCAAACCCCTCAGTGAAGAGAGATTTTGTGATCTTAGGAGTGGTTTAAATATGTGGTCACTTCAACAGGTAAAAGAATTTTGAACTGGCATGCATATACATATTTCTATATATTTGAATGCTTGTGTGTTATGGAAAGCATGGTCATGATGTCAACTTAAACTTAAAAGCTACTCAATTTGTACCCTTAGTCCTCTTACCTGTAAGATGGAGAGTGTACGAGACATTCTAAATAAGACATCTAATCATTAGGCTTCATGCCTCATCAAGACCATGATCATGTCTATTTGCTCTCTAAGGACTATATGTATCTAGGCATGTATTCTACAAAAAAAGGGGGAGAAAACGGTTTTTTTTACAAGAAAAAAGGGGGAGATTTTCACTTGTTTTATCCTTCCCCATTCTTTTTTATGTGACGAAAGGGGGAGAAGAATGGTAAATTGCTTATGTATGCATGTGTACTCTCACTTGTTTGCTTTCACACTTTTGTGTTTCATGCATATGATTTTTCTAGTCACCATGTTAGCTCTACATATGCTTATCGTGGACTCATTGTCATTTATTCTGAATTGTGTCATAAATCTTTTAATCTTCATATGTATGATAAGCATATATTGAGGGGGAGACTCCAACCCCATAATCAATTTAGGTTTGTCATTATCAAAATGGGGGAGAATGTAAGCCCAAGGGTACATCCCTCTCTTGTTTTGATGATCAACAAACCCAAATTGATGGTAGTTTGCTAATGGTTGCTCTAGTGTTGTGATTAAGACAAGGTTCATTCATAACAACGCTTGGAACAAGAAAAATAAGGGCTAGTCTTGAAGTTAGTAGTGTATGTCCATCCCCCGTAGGACTCAACTCAGTAGATGGAGAATGGAGAAAGGACTTGCACATATTGGATGTGATTAGGGGTAGGATGATGTGACGGTCATCTTCAGGGTTACGTCTCGATGGAGGCCACTGACTCAATGCGATTGTGGTTTTCGAACTACGGAAAAGGATCGCAGTGGGACTCTTCATTGGGTTCTGCAGGATCGACCATTGAATCCCTGCAACGATCCCACTCATAACTCGAATGACCAATTGTATCTATTAGATATGGTCCTGCATTTATTTGATTGCACAAACGAACTTGTTTCGTTGCATTTGATGCAAAGGGAACGGATATCATAGTGTATGTACGATATGGGATAGATTGAGAATACCAAATTGGTTAAGTGTTAACCAGAAGGGTTTTAAAGGTATTATATAATGTCTATGTGGAGCTTTATTCTCATTCGATGGGAATCATTTATTTAATTGGAAGAATTATATAGATATTTGAATTTAACCCTATTGGACAAAATTTCATATTGAGGGAAAGTGAGAGATTGTTAGTCAAGGTGCCCTAAAAATGGAATTCGTCCAACACTTAATATTATTATTATTATATTAATATTAAGAAGCAAATCCAGTTCAATAAGGAAACGTGTTTCCTTGGAGATATATGAGGGAGATACGGTTTGGAGATATTTTAGGAATTCGACTTGAAAACGAATTCATGGGCAAAGTTACACGCCCATAGTGGGCATTCCAAAACGTTAAAAACGTTAGTATTTTTTGGAGTTTTGGTTTTCACAAACTGTTTTGTAAACATGCATCTTTATTTGGGTAAGATCCAAGTACGATATTATAGGTTTTCAAAAAGCTAAAACAAACACAAATTCTAAATATATATAAAGGTATGGACGTTTGTTTTTTGAGGAGAGAATTGCTTTTGTAAAACCTCCCAAGAAGTGAAAATGTTTCTCCACATCTTACTCTCTCTCTCTCTCTCTCTCTCTCTCTCTCTCTCTCTCCATTACTTCTAGTTTATCACCATTAAAGCTCCATCCTCTACTATTGGATTTCCCATCCAAAGAACTGATTTGGATCAGTTTACAAAAAGTAGAACAAAGGTTGTTCTATTTCTTGTGCAAAATCAACGGATCCTATCGGATCAACTTGCGGCGTTCACGAAGAAAAGTTTGTTTGTGGCGATGGAGTAGATCAAGCAGACGATCTTCTTCATGGTAACATCTTCAAAGGTATGGTTTTATCTATTTATTTTATCACAAAATATAATTTAGTTTCTAGAAATCCTGGACTAAGGACAAAATTGAAGTATAATTTTTATACTGTGCGATTTTATTCCGCTGCGCATAGCGATTTTGCCAGGGGGTTATATGACCCTTTCTAACACCTATGTTGATCAGGGATTGGTTTGGCACCCGAGTGTGCCTTGAGCCAATGGAATCGACTTGGCAAGCAAGTGAACTTATGTCGATAAGGCATTGGTTTGGCATGCGAGTGTGCCTTGAGCCAATGGAATCGACTTGGCAAGCAAGTGAGCTTATGTCGATAAGGGATTGGCCTGGCGAGCGAAGGAGCCAGGGCCAATGGATTCAACCAGTCGGGCGAGTGAGCTTGGGTCGATCAGGGATTGGCTTGGCGCGCGAGTGTGCCTAGAGCTAATGGAACCGACTTGGCAAGCGAGTGAGCCTATGTTGATCACGGATTGGCTTGGCGCGCGAGTGTGCCTAGAGCCAATGGATTTGACTAGGTAAGCGAGTGAGCCTATGTCGACCAGAGATTGGCTTGGCGCGAGAGTGTGCCTAGAGCCAATGGATTTGACTAGGTAAGCGAGTGAGCCTATCTCGATCAGGGATTGGCTTAGCACTCGAGTGTGTCTAGAGCCAATGGATTTGACTAGGTAAGCAAGTGAGCCTATGTCAAACAAGGATTAGCTTGGGTCGCGAGTGTGCCTAGTGCCAATGGATTTGACTAGGTAAGCGAATGAGCCTATGTCGATCAGGAATTGGCTTGGCGCGCGAGTGTGCCTAGAGCCAATTGAATCGAACAGGCGAGCGAGTGAGCCTATGTCGATAACAGATTGGCCTGGTGACCGAATGAGCTACAGCCAATGGAGTTGACCAGGCGAGCGAGTGAGCCTCGCTTGATTAGGGATTGGCCTGGCGAGCGAGTGAGCCTAGAGCCAATGAAATTGACTAGGTAAGCGAGTAAGCCTATGTCGATCAGGGATTGGCTTGGCATGCAAGTGTGCCTAGAGCCAATGGAATTGACTAGGTAAGCAAGTGAGCCTATGTCAATTAGGGATTGGCCTAGCGAGCGAAGGAGCTAGGGCCAAAGGAATCGACTAGGTGAGCGAGTGAGCCTGGGTTTGATTTGGATAGGCGTGCGAGTGTGCCTAGAGCCAATGGAATCGACTAGGCAAGCAAGTAAGTGTAGACACCCCCATTTTGCTACGCCTTAAAAAGCAAAAGATTCGGTAGTTTCATCGAGTCTTGAGTCGGTCTTCCATATTAGATTAAGTATTCTTGCATTTAAGGGTGAATTTCACCTCATTTTAGGAGTTTTGAAGTTGATTCGCAATCCTGAAAGTCTCTAGGGGGTTCCATTGGCCTCCGGAAGATGAATAATCAAGTTTCCAATCAAGTAGGAAAAACTGCAATTTTTGGGTTTCTCAAGGTTTCCCTCATTTTTGCCTATTTTTGCACCTCGGGGGTAATTTGGTCGTTCCCAATGTGTTTCATTTGATCTCCAGAGTGTGTCTAAGGAGTCACGAGTCATTTCGTGAATTTTGAAAAACCTACTAATTTTGAAATTTCTCAGGGGTTTCGCTTGATTTGAAAATTTTGGGTGTCGATGGCATTTTGGGCATTTTCAGGGGATTCCAAGTGATCCTGTTTGATATCACCCACCAAAAGAAGCAAACTTATAAACTTTCTATTTTTTAGGTTTAACCATGAAGACTTTCTATTTTTAACTTTCCCCTTTGGGGGTAATCCAATTTAAGGTCATTTTAGTCGCCTTTGGGTGCATAATGATCAAAAGGGGCATTTTGGTCCGAAAAATTATTTCTTCTAAAGGGGATGGTTCGACCATATGTCAAGGGTGCACCATAAATGCCATATGGGTTGGGTTCATCTATAAAATTTTTGAATTTAAAGAATTTTATTGAATTTTCATTGAAAAAAAAAACATGTCATAAGGCCCATTGGACTAAAGCCCACAAGGTGGGGGTCCATGTGGACCCACCCATGTGGGTCGGCCACATAAGTGGGCGCCCCACGTGGGGAGGCCACATGCAAAAACATTCAACATGGGATGAGGTGGTTGGTGACATCATATTTTTTTTGAAAAAATAATTAAGAAAGGAAGAGCTATAATTAGAAAGGGCTAGTATGGTCAGGTTAGTAAAATTGCCATAACATTTTTTCTTCTCATCCAAAAAATTTGTAATTATACTTATTTCGAACCTCTCGAAAATATCTACTACTTTCTAGTTTACAAAGTCTCCTGAATCAGCCTCTAAATAGGTCAAAAATAAGCTGAAACGTTGGGCGGCCCTCTTTGGACGAAAATCATTCATAAAAGCTAGTTTCTTATGTGAGAAGGCTTCTAGATTGATCTGGGAGGATCTCAATTGTGTAATTTAGCACTGCTTAGCTTGCAAGAAACAAGGTTTAGAAATAAGTTCAATATGAAAATCAAAGAATGAGAAAGTCAAAGCACAAATTGGAAACAAGCCAAAAGGAGAGAGCTCACATTGGAAACTTCCAAATTCACTCAAACCTAGCCTTGTGCCTATAAAAGCAAACCCACCCAAGGCTTTTCTTCTCTTGGAAAAACATCCCACCTTGTCTTCCCCTTCTAGAAAATTCCTTCCCCCATTGTGGTGTTCTTGATCATCTTCTATTACTTGTTTTTCTTCAAAGCACACTTGGATTTCTTCGTCTCTTCTTCAACAAACGTCAAAACCGGATTATATTGGCGATCTTTGGGGTTTTCTTTTGCGTATACAAGGTGTGACAAAGCGTATATCTTGGATTTACACACCTTAGAGACAAGGAAAGCGATCAACGATTAGTATCTTATTCTACGTAATCTATAACTAGTAACATGTTGGAGGTGTCTTTTCTTTGTTTTCTTAATGGGTTTTTTTAAAGAATTTCTTGAGAAGTTGTCTTCCATGATCTAATATGATTTATGATGGGTCAATTTACTTTATTACTGATTTTGGTGGAAGAAGAACCATGTTACATGTTGAAAATTGGATGTTAAACCAATTAGGGTTTTAAGTAGTCCTTGAATCGATTTACAAAACAAGTGTTTCAAATCTAAGGATTTTTCATAAAGTTATATTTTCTGAGTTTCAATTGGATTTAAAAGACACTATAAATCTGAAAGTTCAAATAGAATTCACTTATATTAATGGCTTTAAAATTCGATCAACCGATTAGGGTTTCAAGTAGTTTTTAAGTCGATTTACAAAGCAAGTGTTTCAAAACCAAGGATTTTTTGCAAGTTATATTTTTTGAGTTTCAATTGGAATAAAATAACACTAGAAATTCAAAAGTTCCACTAGAATTCATTTATTTTTGTGACTCTAAAATTCATCCAAAAAATACCTAGAAAAAGGAAATTTGACGAATAAATATTCGTTCATGTATCAAAACAATTCAAAATTGGATGAAATTTTATTATTAGTAGTATTTTAATATTTAAATATCATGCAAAGGTTTTCAAAAGATTTTGAGCTTATTTATTATATTTACTAGAATTTGTTAATGAAAATTATTTATTTTAACATGTATGAAGGAAATACTATCAAATGAACTTCTTGGAAGCAGAAATTTTGTAGTAAGATGAATTGGTCCAGAAAAAGTATATTTGGATTTTGTAGGATTTTTTGTGCACGTTCTGATATTTTGTATGATTTATCTTTGAATCGGACAGAACATAAATAAATATCTTTAAAATAGTAAATTTCAGAGATAATGTGTGAAATTTCTATTGTGATTTGATATTACAGTGAGCATATTATAGTGATAATTAGGAATTATTTGAAGCATATTTGCTATATGTTGCTTTGTAACAGTATCAATCTGATTGGATTTTGTTAAATTCACTAAAACTTCACTTTAATTCTAAAAATTGTAAAAAATTTCAGAATATTATAACTTTCCAGAATGCATATAATCCTTAAGTCATTTGAATAGAAACCTTAAAATCATTAATTTCCTTCATAACTGGCTAATCTAGGTCATTTTAGATGAGAGGGTGGTATTCATAATCGTTTCTTCATTGCAATCAACCCTTGACTTTTTAGCATCTAAATCTAAATATATTGGTGGCACCGAGGTCTTTGTCCACGAAAATCCTGAAAAAAAATGCCAGGGAACAGTATATCATGATTTATTTGCCGAACTGTGTAAGGGTAGAAAGCACGATTCCCTTCCATGAATTCAACCCATATAGGGAAATAACTAACCCTTAGAGCCTTAGATTTTTCCTAAATTTTAGGTGTTAGGAACCCTTAAAAGAATTAAAAATCATTAACCTAATAATATGGGTTGGGTAAACCCATGTTCAAGTCAATGTTGGAACCGTTGGATCACGGTCCCACCTCGAAGGAACCTTTAGAGCCGTTTTAGAAAGATTTACGTCACGTTGTGTTCTAGGTTTTAGGGTGTCCTAGAGTTAGGAGTCCAGTCTCATCACGGCTGATTGCTATTGTTAGCAATTGACATTTAAATTAGTTTCACTAGTTAACCCTCTTTTCCCTGTAAGACAAGCCTAGTTCACCTAGGATGTATGACCCACCTACATTATTTTAGGGAGCGTCTTGTACTTAGATAGGGCCATATGGCATCTTAGATGGAGTCCTAGGATAAAACAAATTTACTCAACTTGAACTAAATAATCTCTCTTAAACTGTTAAAACAGTCAGTCCAGTCTAGATCGGTGTCCTAAATGTCTTAGGCATGTAGCTTAGTTTAGGCCACCGAACTATGTCGACTCTGATCCCAGTGAGGCTTGGGTACTGTAAGCCCAAAGGTGCACATGGGTTCAATCATTCACCTTACCTTCTTGTTTTGATGCTAGCAAACACAAATGGATTAGCATTGACAGACTAATGTGTTGCTTTGAGATGTTGTGTTGTATACAAAACTTTCATGTCGTAATCACCATTACACAACTCTTCACAACACATCACTTGTGGATCAAGGATCAAAGGAACCAATAGCTTGCACCTAGAGTGAAGACATCCTCATTTGAAGATGTTCAAGTAAAGAAGCTCATCATGAGGAAGATCCCACAAGTTTCCTAAGCAAGTGTCAAGAAGAAGTTTGGTGTTGAACAAGTCATTGGTGACACCTCATGCACCTCACAACATGCAGTGAAGATTGGAGGATGTCACAAGAGCTAAGACAAAGTCAAGATGTTGACCCAAGCCGAAGAAGTCCGAGAAAGTGCAAAGGAGCCAAGACATTCCAAGAAGACTCAAGGTTCCTATTTTTAGAATGTATTTGGAGTCCTCTTGATTTTATATAAAATGCACCTTAAAAAGGTTTTCAAAATGGTTTTTATACTTAACATTTTACAACTTTGAAAACCATCAACACACCCAAAAATGTATTTGAAAACCTTGGACTAAAGCCCAAAGACCATAGCCCAAAAGCCCCTGGATTTTAAAGTTAAAATGGAATTTTACTCAGGGCCGGTCGACCGGGCTAGGCCAGGCGACCGCGGGATGGAAGCTGGAAATCTAGGCCATCTCGAATTCTATCGGGCATTTCGACCGGGGCAAGCCGGGCGACCGCAGATACGTTTCTGCTTCAAACAGAAACAATCCAGTATGGTGTGGGTTGTCGACCTCCATGGGTCCGGTCGACCGCGATAGTGTTTTGAGCGAATAGTTAATTCAAATAGTAAGCCCTCGCCGGGCGACCGCAATTGGGCCGGTAGATCGCGCCGGTATGAATTTTGAATTTCTAAAGAAGAACCCGATAAGGGCGGGCGACCGCCGTGCCTCGGTCAACCGCCGCGACTAGGAAATAGATCCGTGGCTTTCACAGGTTGACTTTTTCAACCCTGTAAATTATAGTTTTACCCCCAAACAGTCATATTTTCTTGTGAGCTATATATACACTATCATAAACCTTTCTACACAACCTTTTGAAGGATCAAATCCCATCTTGAACCTAAAATTTTATATGAAAAGGTTAAACCTCTTTGAACTTGTAATTTTACAGTCTATCAAGAGGATCTCCATAGGCTTTACATTTGTATATATTCCTTGGAGAGTTTGTGAGCTTTAAATGTTGTAATCAGCCTATCAAGAGGCATTGGGAGTTTCTTCTTTTTATTTCTTCATTCTATGTTTGAGGGTCTCTGATTTGGCCCGGAAAGAAAGGTAAATCAATTGTACGAGGAAGGTGTCCTCGGAAAGGCTTCGTGCAGAAAAGGGTGTGATCCCTTTGAAGAAGGAGTTGGTGTAAGGCTTTGAGATTCACCCTTTGAAGAATCTTATTGGTTAGTGAAGAATCCCAAGGAGGAAAACTTGGAAGAGTGGAGTAGGTCAAGTTGTGATCGAACCACTATAAATCTTATGCTTTGTGGATGCTTTCTTCTTCTCCTTCTCATTTGCACATTGTGGTGATTTGTAATCTCTAACCAAACTTATGTCTATCTTTTAATTGAACAGGGGTTAGTGAATGCATATTTAATGTAACATCCAAACCCTAGCTCTTATAATATCCTAATTGATTGATCAAGGGTTAAACTTGTTAAGGCTTAATGTGTAAATTGATTTTAGTAACTCAATTAATTAAGCCCCAAATTTTTAAGTAGCCAATTCACCCCCCACTCTTGGGTTGTCACCTTGTATTTCACTTGGTATCAGAGCTAATGCTCTTAAAGAGATTTTTAAATTCAAAATCTACAAGAGATAAAGATCCGTGAAAATCCAATGGATTTTGAGCTAGGCCAATCCGCTAAAATTCCTCCATTTTTTATGGAACAAAATTTTAGAGGTTAGAAAATTAGAATGCTTGCCTATCTCAAATCCATAGACTTTGACATCTTAGATGTCATTGAAAGAGGATTTTCTATTCCCAGGAAATGCACTAAAAATGATGCAAAATTATTTTCATTAAATTCGAAAGGTATTATTATAATATGTTGTGGACTATGTCCCAATGCTTTTGAGAAGATTCCTTCATGTTCCAATGCAAAAGATATTTAGACTAATCTTGAAAATTTTTATGAGAAAAATGATTCTCTCTTTTTAAATGATAAAAATACTGTTGTTGAACAAAAAGATAATCAACAAAAATCTTTTGCAAAGGAGAATTCTTTCAAACATTCAATTTCCGATTTAGAAAAATAAATTGAAAAATTGAAATCGGAAGTTAATGATTGTTTGAAAAGAAATGAAAAATTAAGTCATTTGAGCAAAATCTTGATAAAGAAGAATGATGGCTTAATTAAACAGTGCAATGTCCTTGGAAAAGAAAAGGAAAGCCTTAAAACCTCAAACAAGAATTTAAATGAAGAATATAAACTTGTTTGTGAGAATGAAGAAAAATTAAAAACTAATTTATCTCAACAAACAGATTGCTTTGAAAATCAATTGAATGAGATCAAATTAGTTAATAAAGAACTCTCTATGAAGAATCAAAGAATACAAGAAGAAAAGGACAAACATGTTTGTCATCATATGTATTCTTGTGGTTCTAGTTGCTCTTCATTTACCCACACTTATTCATGTTCATATTGTGGTAGATTAGGGCGTCACAAATCTAGGTGTAGGCTTAGATTTGTGAAATCAAGCAAGTTTGTGTGGATAAGAAAAGATACATTCCCACGCTCAAACTTGATTGGAACCAAATGGATTTGGGTTCCAAAATCCCTCACTCAACTTATTATTTAAAATTATTAATATATGAGGTTATGCTTCAATTACTATATCATATGAATTCTATCTAGATACTATTTCAATAGTGCATTCATTGTATCTAATCATTCGTGCTTTAATGACATATCATTTTATAATCAAGCATTGATATATATCATTAGTTATGTATTTAATAGAATGTATCCTTGTTTATTGAGCTTCATGATTATATCATATTTATCTCATAGTCTAGGTAGAAAACAAGAAATTACCTCTGTAGACTATATGTTGTGCTTTATTGAAAATCGTTTAGTGAAATCCATCTAAGTGCAAAGACACACACATATGCACTTAGCATCCACATCTAGATAAATTAACATGTCAAATATTGCTAGATAATGATCAAATATAATATTTTGATATCTAGCAAAATTCACCTAGATCATCCACAAAGAACTTTATTGAAAACATGTCCATTCATCCATTTGAGCGTAAATGATAGGAAAATAGAAATGAATTTTTTAGGAGGCTTCACATTGTCTTGGGATCGAGTTTACACATTCATTAGAATCCCATAAATGCAAGAAAAATAGGAGAAAATTGATTTGTCCACAAAATTCCTTGAAAAATATCAAGAAATTGAAAATAGGGGTTTGGCGGTCGACCGAGCCTCGGAGGACGACCGCGGAAGGCAATCTGGACAAATAAAAACAAAAACAAATTTGTCTCAGCGGACGACCGCGGTAACCCGGACGACCGCGGATGGTCGTGAGTGAAAAATAAAAATGGACAGTAGCATCACGAAGGGCGACCGCGATAGCCCGGTCGACTGCGACGATCAAAAACTGCTTTTAAAGGGCTTCCGCCGTTTCATTTTTTCACTCTTGCTATTTATTTTTCTCTTAGGGTTTTTGCTCCTCTTCATCTCTAAATCAATTCTCAGTGCCAAAGCTTCAAGATTAAAGGGTTCTAGTGAGTTATCTTTCATTTTGTCCTCTTATTCTCTCACTTTCTCTTTTCCATTTCTCATTATCTGTCCGTCTTCTTCATTTCTCTCCATTAAATCTCCATTGTTCTTGTTCGTTGTTTTCTTTATCATATCTCCTTTAATCTCTCATCTTCTTTTCATTGTTCATCATCCCTTTATTTTTCTCCAATTTTCTCCTATTTTTCTCGTCTCACTCAAAACCCTAGCTCTCTAAAATGTCAGCATGAAGGAAAACCACCGCACAAAAGGGCAAAAAGGCACGAACCGAACCCGAAGAACAAGTATTCCCCACCGAACGCTTCTTCAACAAAAGACCAATAGACCACTATGAAGAATATTCAATGCAAGTTCTCATTTCTGGAAAAAGGGTAATGTTTAGAGACTTCAAAAAATTTCAACTCTGGCCGCTTTTCGCTCATCAAGGTTGGGATTTCTTTCTTGAATATAATGCTATAATCTATCCGGAATTAATCAAATATTTCTATGCTAATCTTGAGATTTCTCAAAACGGTGTTGTGATGAACACATACCTCAAAAAGGCGGTTGGGCTAAGTTTACCTGATTTTTGTAGAATCATTGAGGTACACAATGATGGTCAAAGAATTTTCTTTTCGAATAAGAATGAGATTGACAGTCACTTCTACATAACAGAAGTTTATAGAACCTTAGGAACTGTACCTACTCAAAGGAAAAAATTAAATATAGTTTCCAGCTCCATGAATGACATTGCTAGATTGATTCATAAAATAGTCACCTACAATATCACACCACGGGCTGAAAATTTTGATGCCGTGAAGCCCTTTGAAGCCTTAGTAATCCACTGCATTATGCAGAAGATTAAATTGAATTTGGGATATATTATTTTTGGGTATATGGATGCGGCAGTTAAGAGAGGACAGGGAGGACTACCTTTTGGGATGTTCATTACTAAGCTTGTAAGATATTGGAAAATTGATATATCAAATGAGCCCTACAAAAACCTTGATCCCATGCTCAACCAAACCACCATTACGCTTATGAAGATCCCTATACCTGCTCAAGAAGGTCCTACTGCAGTTTCACGAGATGAGATTGATGATGCGGCAGATGAAGCCGAATGAGTGGCCCAGGTGCAGCAGCAGAGGAGAACACATGAGAGATCATAGCATCAGGCTCCTACCGCTGGCTCATATGAGGATTTTGCCTAAGATATCTCATCCTTGAGGTCTGGATTAGATACCGTCTCGAATAGACTGGAGAGACTCAAGACTGGGTTTGATACCCTATCTATTGCCTTTACGACTGCAGAGAGCCAGCGAGCCTCTGATCATGAGAGACTTATGCAGCTTATGGCGAGGCAGCATAGAGAGATGATGCAAGCTTATCAGAGGAGTCAGTCCACCCGATATTACACCTCACGGTCTCCATCTCGTGAGCATGAGCCTCCTCCCTCTCAGGAATGATAGATAGACAGCACCTTCTTCGGCAGCAGTTGCAGTTGGTCACATCTTTTAGCTGCTTGATTTTATTTTTTTCATTCGCTCTTCTCGCCCAGGTTGGGCTTTTGGTTTATGTTTTATTTTCTTCATGGATGATGGTTATGCCCGATGTGGGCTTTTATTTTGGTTCATGATGTGAAGGGGTGTGTCTCTTCCATCATTTTTTCATGTATATGGGATCTATTCCTGTCTCATCTTATATATACATGAGTTCTTTTGGTTGCCATGGATATGTTCTCCTGGGATTGTTTATTATTTTGGTATCCATGTATTTATTAGACTATAGTTGTTTCAACTTTATAATCCTATGTCTAATAATCATCCATTCTAATTCAAAGTGTGCTTCTCATTTGAATGGAGCAAAAATTGAAATGGGTAAGGTGATTAAAAATCATGGGCTTATGTGCCAAGAGTCAATTACATTTAGATTAATTGCACATAATCAGGGAGAGCTTGTCGCTTATAAATGTATAATCATTTAGGGTCAAACAAACTTAAACTCAAAAGTTATGTTATAGTTCTGAGCATGTTCATGCTCAGGAAGAGACTTTTCTGCCCTATAACAAGAAATTCCCATCAAAATGCAACTTGTAAGCTTAAATGATTAAGTCATAGATCTGAGCATATCTTTGTTCAGGTAGATACTTATCTGCCTTCAAAATTTGTAAATAAAGCCCAAGTGTTCAAATCATTCACCTTGCATCATTGTACCTTGTCATGCCCTCCAACACAGGTTTCACCTAGGGCCTATGACAAATTCATAGGGGGAGATCTCAATGGTTATATATTCATAATTATATAGATCAATGTGATATACTCACATGGTTTTTTGCCCCTATTATTGTGCTTAACTTCCAAATCATTTGATCAAAAACCAAAAAATAATTTTGGCTTATCATGCATTTCACTTTTGTTTTTCTTTGATAAGCATCATTTTAGAGCTTAAATGTATTATCATGGAAAGATAAGAGGGGATATTTTAATTTTCCATAGAAAGATATTCAATTTTAGAGCAAAAAACCCCTAATCTAAGCACATATGAAGATAATCAGATGGGGGCTTTGGGAACCCAAGATTTCTTGGTTCCAACACTATCCCTAATCTTAGATGCACATTGGAATTGGTAATGACCATTTATTCCACAATAATGGCATCTAACATGAGGGTTAGATACGCTAGTCCTATCATATGCATGTTTAGGTCTTTGACTAGTCTTCTTTAAGATTATGTCAATAATTTTGTCACCATTTAAGAATCCATGGAGACATAATCTTAACCTTTCATTTTCATTATGAAGATGGGTTATTTGATTTAGAAAATCATTAAATTCATCTTCATAAGATTTGGAAGAGCTTGCCACATCTTGGAGTTTTGCAATTTGGCAAGTTTTCTCATCCAGACAACCCTTAAGGGTTTCAATCTCAAGTTTAAAATTTTCAAGTTGTGCTTGAGATTTAGAAGAAGATTCATTTTTCAAAAAATTAAGTTCATTTTCTAATTTTGAAATGGATTTCTTTTGAACTTTATTTTTAGAAATTTGAGAGTGCAAGGTAGAGCACAATTCGTCATATGATATTTTTTCACTATCACTACTAGATGAATAACAAGAGGGGTTAGAATTTACCTCATCTTCATGGGTGAGTGCCATGAAGCAAAGATCATCTTTTTTATCTTCCCCTTCGCTTGAACTCTTTCCCGAGGTACTAGTAGCATCCCATCCGGCGGCAAGAGCCTTATGTTTCTTCCATTCCTTCTTTCCCTTGTATTTTGAGAAAGATGACTTGAGAAGTGGACAATCCGGTCTTTTGTGTCCGGTCTTCTTGCAATTATAGCACATTATTCTTCCTTCTACTTCACTTTCTTCTTTCTTCTTCGTTTTATCCTTTTTATGTTTCTTTCTCCATAAGCTTTTAAATTTTCTTAAAGCTTCTTCTTCATCGCTATCCGCCTCGCTAGAGGATGATGAGTTCGCTTTGGAGGCTTTTAGAGCTAGAGATCGACTCTCTTTTTCTTTTTCTTTCGGCTTCTTCTCCTCTTGTCAGCTAGTGAGGAGCCTCTCATGGGTGATGAGAGATCCTACGAGCTCCTCCATGGTTAGCGTCTTGAGATTCTTTGATTCTTGTATGGCGGTTACCTTTGGATCCCAATATGGAGGAAGAGACCTAAGCAACTTACTCACAAGCTCATCAGTAGGATAAGATTTACCAAGATTAGCTAGTTCATTAGAAATTTTAGAAAAATGGGTATACATTTCGGAAATGCTTTCGTTTTGATCCATTCTAAACATTTCATATTTGCTCTTTAACAAGTTTATTTTGGAATCTTTAACTTGAGATGTTCCCTCATGGGTAACGGCAAGTGTATCCCAAATAACCTTGGCGGAATCAAAAAGAGCAACTCGATTAAACTCCTCAGTAGATAGGGCGCAAAACAAAGAATTTATAGCTTTGTAATTTAAATTTGCATGCCTTTTTTCTACGACATTTCATTCTTCAAATGGTTTGGAAGGCAACATGTATCCATTTTCAACAATCTGCCAAAGTTCCACATCTATCGAAAGAAGATAGATGTGCATCCTTGTCGTCCAATGTCCATAGTTGGACCCATCAAAGGAGGGAGGTCTAGTTGTGGAATTGCCCTCCGGAAGTCTGGTTCCATTTCTATCCGCCATTTCACAATTAGAAAGTTGCCAAAGATCTTATGATCTTTCCCTTGTTTGAAATTTTTAAAGAAAAATTTACCAAATATTTATAGAAGAGAAAATCTTTTAAGAGCCTTTGCTCTGATACCAAGTGAAATTCCAAGGGTGGTCCCGAATTGGCAACAAATGAGGAGGGAAGAATTAGGTTTCTAACAAGTTTTAACTCTTTTGAAAACTCAAACCCAATTTTGGAGATTAAGAGATCAACAATAAAATTCAAGCACACCAGTTAAATCTAAAGTGCAAATGCAAATAAAGAGCAAGAGTAAGAGAGATTGCACCCGAGATTTAAAGTGGTTCGGTCCTCCAAACGCGAGGCCTACTCCACTCCACCAACCAACCCCGTTGATGGCTTCACTATGTGATCTTCTTAACTTCGGCGAAGATCGGTGCCGATTACAAATTCCGATTACCTTTAACCTTGGTGGCAATCTTCACTATGGAGAGTGGGCTACGCTTCTCCAAACACTCGCCCGATACAAGTTCTTGACTAAGAAAGAGAGAACAAAAAATCCCTTACAAGGGTTTACAAGAATTGCAGAAGATGTACAAATTGAGCCTATGATCCAAATCCTAATCTTTAGAGGATGAGAGGCATAATCAAGTTTGATTCACTCTTTGGATGTTCAAATGAAGTTTTAGAGTGTTAGGATTGATAGTCTTGAAGTTTAGAATGCCCATATTTATAGGAAAACCAAAATATGACCGTTCAATGGCATTGTGGTAATTCCAGCAAAATTCCCAACGGCTATAAATCTGGCCGTTATAGTGTTCTCGGAGTTCCGAGAATATTTCTCGGAGTTTCGAGAATTCTCGGAGTTCCGGGAATACAAACAGAACTTGAAAAATGTCTACTGGATCAAATCTCGGAGCTCCGAGGATTTCTCGGAGTTCCGAGCTCGGAGCTCCGAGAATTCTCTCGGAGTTCCGAGAAGCCTATGTTGAGCAGATTTTCAATTCTGTTTTTGGGCTTCCAATTTCTCACCAACTTGGGATTGCTATGAGGGTTCCAAGGTGTTGGAACACCACAAGGACAATCTCTTATACATTTAGGGTGTGTGAGATTAACTTAATTATACCTTTCAAAATCCTAAACTAGGATTGGATCTTAATACAATCTAATATAACTTTGATCTTCATTGGATTCTTCAAGTCTTCATTTGTCTTGGACTTCGATGACTTTGGCCTTCATGATGTGGTCCAATGAGATCTTCTTGCCCTCAATCCAAGCAATGTTGTCTTAGCACCAATGTGATCTACAACTTAGACAATCAAACACATTAGTGATCATAAATCACTTGTGTATTGGAATCATCAAAATAAGATGGGAATGCCAAGGTGGAAACCATTGGGCTTACAAAATCCGAATAGGACACGATTGTGTGTGCGCCTATCAAGATTTGCGCAACCGCGCACCTTATCAAAATGGAGTGCCAATATAAATTTCCTTAAATGCCTATAAATAGCCGCTTAAGCCACTTTTCTAAAAAAAAAAAATCGGCAGAGAAAGAGAGGGAGAAATTCCCCCAAACCCTAACCCATGCTTTTTCCTTCTTCTCCGGCCAAAATCCCGGCAAGACCATGAGCTCCGGCCAGATTTACATTTCAATTACCTTATTCTCTACTTTTTGTTAACCTCAGCTGCTGTAATTTTTTTTTTTTCCTTTCATCATCTCTCTTAGAAACCCTAACCTATTCTAACTTTCTTCTGTGGTAAGATCTGCTGGATTTCGACAAACCTCCGGCCGTGGTCCCTCCTTCTTCAATTGTTAGCTTGTGTTTCCTTTATTTTTCCCTTTTCATGATCTAAAACCCTAGATCCAGGATTACAAACCTTAGGTTTTAAATATAAGCTAGAAACCTTTAGATTACGATTCAGATTTCTTTGTTTCATTCTAAATTCACTAGATCTAGTTCTTTTTGCATTGATCTATCATGATTAGATGAATTTGCAAATGATTTGAAGAATAAGAAGAGATTACGTGATTTGCAAGTAATAGAAGGAGAAGAATAATTCAAATTTTGTACGAGAAGGGGAGCAAGATCTTTAGTAATTTTGTGAGCTCTGGTGAAAGCGTAACAATTTCAAATCAATCATGACGATTATAACTGTCTAATAGATCAGAGTTCAGGTATGTTACAAGTTTCTCATTTTTTTTTTACAAAATCTGAGATTTATTCAACTTAATTATTTAAGTTTTTTTTTTTGTTCTGCTTATTTCTATTCTTTGACCTTGTATGAAAAGATAATTCTAGTTCAATCAAATTATTTGTATAATTGCTCTATTGTGGATAATCATATTGATTATAAAATTATTTATCTAAGATCTATGTCTCTCATTTAGGCGTTCCTGGGATTTTCTGAGTGAAATATGATTTATCAAGAATTAATGCTTTAAACCTGTTGTATGCATTTAAGATTTCCAGTTTTAGCTGATAAAATGAGATCAATAGCTTTATTTTTATGTCCAGAGATGACAAAGAAAACACTGATTTGTTAAAACTTAGTAGTTCTCGTTGCACTGAATTTCATAGGTATATGTTGGTAATGATAAAGGATTGTGCACAGATTTGATTTGTTACAATCGATTCTTTCGTATTGAGTATGACTCTTTGATCACCCTACTTTAGGTGAAAATATGAATGTAGAGTAACTAATTGGATCATATTTTCTGTTATTATTAATGATTTTTTTTTTGTAGAAACTTTTCCTCAAATGATAAAACTGACTTCGATATTAGAGGAATGTGACAAGTGATATAGATTTTAAGTGCATTAATATGTGTATGTGAATGGTGAATGATATGTAATGCATGATAAACAATGTGGCTATGTTGTGAGTTCTAAACATAACAAATTTTTGTCAAGGAATCTGCAGTTTAGAATCTATCAAATTGTCATCGCATCCAATTCAAGGTTGATGGATCATATTCGTTTTAGTAGTTAAGCTGATTAAATCCTCATGAATAATGATTGGGCCTCCCATCTTGGAGGAAGTGAATCTAGCATAAACTACCTTGATTTTGTACAAGTGGCTAGACCAGGTGAGAGGATAGAACTAGAGTATCTACCCCTCATTCTAACATGTCCAATTCAGTTTAAACCATATTATTTTTGTATCACCATTGCTCAGTTCAGATATTGTGCAGTATCTGTCATTCATTTGAACTTCAAACTTGTAGTGTGTACTAAACAGGTTTCTAAACCCTCATTTTCTCAAACCCACCTTCATTAGTTCAGCCTATTTTCTGCACAAGTTTTAGTCCACAGTCCCTGTTTTACACAGTTCAATCCCTATTTCACCATAGTTCAGCCCCTTGTTTTACACAATTCAGTCCCTGTTTTACCATAGTTCAGCCCCTGTTTTACACAATTCAATCCCTATTTCACCATAGTTCAGCCCCTTGTTTTACACAATTCAGTCGTTGTTTTACCATAGTTCAACCCCTGTTTTGTCATAGTTCAACCCATCGATTCAGGTAGTGTATATTGATCTTAGATTGCATGAACCTAGCTTGTCTAGATTGATAGCATTTTATGTTTTAATGAGGGAAATGTTATTAGCACAATCATATCTCGATCTTTACATAAACTCAGTGATGTACAAAAATTTTCTATGAGACCTGCAATAGTCTTTGGATAACTTTTTAAATGCTAAAAGGTAAGATGGTTTAGTACAAATTATCAAAAATATGATGCTAACAATACCATTTCCCTAAACTTGTCCCCTATGATAGGTGTTTTGCATTCGTTGTTTGGTCATAGAATCTTATTTGGAGGGTCAACTCTCACTGGGTTCAAAGGTGGCATAGTCTTCATAGGGATCTTTGTAATTAATCAACTATAGTGGATCCCTAATGAAGTTTTGAATTCAGGGTTTTCAAATTGGTCATTGTTTTTTGTATTATACATGTCACAATTTATGCTTTTGAAGAAATCATGTGTTTGATGTTTTAAAGGTTTTAGAGCAATAGACTGTATAATTATCTTTCTCTTTCATTTCATTTTCCATTTGTTTCTATCATTTGATCAGAGCATTGGATTATTTTGATATGATATTCATGTAGTGAGTATATGGGAATGGATAAGTTGATTTGAAAGCTAGCATAAGTGCATTAAAATATCTGGTCTTTTATGAGCTTTACTATAAATCTAATGGGGGTTTAAAATTGACTATCAGGGTATGGCAAGGGCATTGGTAATGGTCTTTAAGTATGTTACTATTTCAACAGACTTGTTGGGTATGATGTTCATCCAATTAAATCTCTTGATGATTGCCCAATTCCAGCTCAATTTCTGTTTTAAATGAGCTTGATACTTTTTCAGAAATTGTAGTAAACTCTTTAATAATTTTAACAGTTCCTTGTACATTACTTTGATAAGAATATTTGAATAATGCTTTATTTATGGTATACTATATATTCCAGCCTATTTTTTTAGAAACTGTATTATACTAAACCTAATAGAGGATAAAATGAATTAATGCTATCATCAAGGTAAAAAGGGTGTGGTTTGGGGTACCCTCTCTAATTAGTTTTCTTTTAAGTTCATTATATGAATTAGAAGGATAATTGATATAGCATTCAATTTGAATTCGTGTTTGCTTCAATTTGTTAATATTCTATATATGGTTGAAAAGGAAGATAAATATGGCATGACTGTGGTGACCCTTTTATTGGAATAATAAAGAGAAACTCGTTTATGGATTTGTAAGATAGAATTGCAATCTCTATCATTTTGGAATTCCCATTTCTATTGTATGCCCCGTAGTTGTGATTTGGTTCGGTTCAAAAGCACATAACTGCTGTCCATTATTGCATATAACTGCTGCCCATTATTACATAGATGTTGTCCATTATTTTCTACACTTTGTAGTTAAGATTTGTAACGGTTTTTTAAGAAAATCTAGCTGCTATCCATTGTTTTCTATGCATTGTAGTTGAGATTTGAAAGGGTTTTAAAGCACCTAGTTGTTGTTAACAGTTCCTACACTTCATAGCCGTGGTCTATGTTAGTCTAAAGTTATATAGATACTGTCTTATGACTTATACACATTATAGTTGTAATTCATTGTGAATTAAGAAATATTTTACTGCTGCCCATATAAATAATTATACTTTATAGTTAGGATTTATTTCTCTTCAGAAGCATGTAACTGTTTATCCGCTTTGAATGTTTTGATGCAATCTTTAGTAGTTTCATTCTATTCCCCATATGACAGGTTTAAATAAGTATATGTTTCATAGGTCTATAGAATCCTAGTCATTCATTTGTCAGGTTGTGCGTATATACTTTATTTCATTTCATACCCCTTCACTAATAAAAGCTGACATGAATTTTTCTAAACTTGTTTGGATGCATACAATCTGCTTGTTGTAGAGCCTGTGTTAACTGAATACAGGAATAGTAATTCCTCCTTCTCTTTCTTTAGAAGACTTCTCTAGTCTTTTAGGCATGTATCTTGAAATCATTAGTTCTTCTCATTGCAAAGGGCGATGAAGGAGTTATCCCAAGCCCATCTTTTAGGGAGACCTACTTGGTCCTTGTAGTATCCCTCTTCCTTTTGTTTTTTATAGAAACAGCCTCAAGTCATTAAATCCTTCTCTCATTGCAGTGGCGATGAAGGCGCTAGCCTAAGCCCATCCTTAGGGGATTTGCACAGTCCGAATAGCACTCCCCTCTTTTTGTTATAAGACTAACTCAGTCTTTTAGATAAGAACCTTGAAACCAGAGCCCCACTAGGAGACACACTATGTCTCGTAAGGCATACCTCCCTTGGAGACAAGCCTTGTTTAGAGTCCATCATTTTAAGAGACTATCTTTAGTCTCACAAGTTATACCTCTGCTAGTTGAAGACCAACTTGGTCTGGCAGTAGCCCTAACTCTCTTTATCATTCAAGGGCAATAGAAGAGTTATCTAGAGCCCACCCTATAGAGAGACATGCTTTGTCTCATAAAAGTCACACCCTTTAGAGAGACATGCTTTGTCTCATAAAAAGTCACACCTTTTAGAGAGACATGCTCTGTCTCGTAAAAAAGCTTACCCTCAGGGAGACAGGTTATGTCTCATGCAGAGAAAGTTGTATCCTTTAGAGACAAGCTTTGTCTCATTAATGAGTCCATCCTTAGGAGACATGCCATGTCTCATTAGCAGCTCTCTTAGAGTTACTAGTCTGAAAGTCTTTTCCAATTAGCATAGGATTCTGTCCTCTTGTGTCAAAAACATCAAAAATTCCAAAAATATCTGGAAATTCCAAAATCTGAAAAATCGAGTCTTAGAAGTGTAGTTAGGAAATTCTATTCCGAACTACGTTGGCTTGATCCATTTTCATAGGGTACGTAGTGCAGCTTGGGATCCACATCCCAGGTCTAGCCAAACCTTTAAAAATAAATATTTCAAACCTTCTAAAAATATAAAAATTCTTCAAAACCTTTTCAAAAAAGATCTTCACCTAGAGTTAGGAGTTTGTCTTAGATGTTTGGGGTGTTTTAGAGTTAGGAGGCTGTCCTATTTATGTTGATATGCTGTGTCTTGTCGTGTGAGTGTCCCTAAAGTTAGGAGGCCTCGAGTCATGGTCGGTTAGACATTTAGTCGAACCGATGGCTAGACTAGGAAGCATATAGTCAACCCATGGTTTTCTTTAGGATGCATAGCCTAGTTACACATAGGATGTAGGGCCCACCTACATTAGCTTAAGGCTAATCAACTTGCATTAGTTAGGGCATATAGAGAGTCCTAAAAATTACAATTCACATGAACTTAAGCAATTGTACAAAAAACATTAAAAATTAGTCGAGTCTAGTGGATCGAGTCTAGGATAGCGGTTCTAAATGGTTAGGCATCGTAGTTTAGAATAGGTCATCGAACTACGTTGATTCTGATTCTTCCTGAGGCCGGGATACGTAGAGCAGCCAGGGTGGGGTCCGAGTCAAGTATTGCATTAGAGTTTTAGGATCCGTCTTGTCGAGTCGTGTATAGAATTGATTTGTGTTGTATGTTTTGCTGTGTTTTCTTACTTTCATGTACAGACCATACACCTTTAGTTGTAGCATGCATGTGTTTTCACACCAGAACTTAGATATCATTTAGACAATTCACTTAAAATCTAGCTATTCTTAGGTGACACTTCTTTCACTTCTTTATGTGTGCTTATTATTCATCTCCAAGACATGCATGATTAGATAGACGTCTTCTCGGAGATATTTGTTCCCATTTCATATGACTTTCACCCAAAACTCTTCAAAATCAATAAGTAAATGGCATAAGAGACCAGGTGTTTGCACTTGGGAGGATGATGTGCTCTTCGGACCTTCCAAATTCGTAACCAGGCACGAACCTTCTTTTTATATCTCTGATTATCCGTTGCAACAGAGCATAGTATGGGATCCAGGGCCCACTTCCTTGGATGGCGACTCTTCTTTGTTTAAGGTACGTCTCGAATCCGGGCTAGTCCCCGAATCGAGAGGTATCTCACCTTTTATCGCCACTCATGCTGTGAGAGACACTTTTTTCGAGAGTTCCTTGGTAGAGCTCTCCATTCACGTGGATGATTCCAGAGAGAGACTTTCTCGTGGGGGCTTGTCCCCCGCCTCTCTCGAATCGGGGTCCACACCGTGCCGGCCCGTTTTTTTAATTTTTTTTTAAACAGAACATTTCTCGGAACTCCGTGGGGATCCCACGGAGTTCTGAGAATTGTTCTCGGAATTCCGTGTATTCCCACGAAGTTTCGAGAAATGTTCTGTTTTCAAAAAAACTTTTTTTCCAAATTTCGTTTACAATTTTCTTGGTCCCCTTTTGTCAATTTTTTTTTACAATTTTCTTGGTCCCCCTTTTGTCAATTTCATTTACAATAGTAATTTAGAAAAAAAGATCGATTGTGCCTAGAATATTTATCCAGGAACCCGGGCGGTACCTTTAAATTTTATTAATATCAAATATTATATCAAGAATATTTATCCAGGAACCCGGACATAGAACCTTGCCTCTAACCCTTTAAAGGAAAGGAAAGAGAAAAAATAAATACAACTTTGAAATTACAATAACTTCTAAATTAAAAGTCTTCAGCAATCTTGAGATGACGAGCTTGAGCCTTCTAGTCCTTGTATCCTAGCATCTGCATCAAGCCAGTCCTTCAAGCACACACATACCTCCAATATTTTTTATGACATTTTAGTTCTTTTGTCTTCTAAAACCCTGTTACCTGCACTAAAAGCGGACTCCGATGCTACTGTAGACACGGAAGGTTAGTATATCATGTGCCATAACGGATAGCACTAGATATGTTTTCTCATTTGCTTTCCACCAAGGCAAAATTTCAAAAGTTTCCCATTCTTCGAGATTGATGTAATGTTCATTTTTCAAATACAATGATAACTCATTGCAAGATGCTTCACCAACACTACTAGGTTTTGCTCTTTTAGGCTTATTAAAGTAAAAATTGGATTATTTTTAGGCCCCGAGCTCGTAGAAGAACTGGGTCTTATTTGTGCATGTTCCACCTCATATATATGATACATAGACCTTAATAATGATTTAATTTCATTTATACTGTTCCCTGAATCTTCAGGATCATTACCAAGGTTGTTATTGCACTCTTCTAACAAGACTTCTAAACCTTGTAACTTAAACTTAGGGTCCATTACTGTAGTGAGGAATATAAAAGTGGAATTTCATTAAAATATTTTTTAAATTTTGCCTCCATGACTTCAATTATTTGTTCATGTCTTTTAGTTCTATTTGTTTTAAAAGTAAGCGTGATGTTATATAAGTTACTCATAATTATGTTTGAGGTTGGTTTGTAAACAGCTGAAAATGCATTAGTTGCAGTATAAAAAACTTCAAGAAAACTCATGAAACCCTCACAAGTGTTCCAATCTGGGAGACTTTTTTTTTTTGGTAGGTAAGCTGGGGTTAGGCGGACCCCCACCAGATATATAGATAAAAAATCAGAATTACATCCTTTTATGACAAATCCGAGAACATTACATCATTTAAAGAAGGGGATCTAAAGTTAGGGAGAATGGAGGTCCCCTTACATTGATAATCATGCCTGGAAAACAGATCTGCAGCTTGATTTGCTTCCCTCCAAACATGAGAAATTGACCATTCTTCAAAAGTCTTAAGCAGATTACTGATGCTACCGAGAGTACCCAGCTTTCTCCAGGGGCAGGATTGCCTTCCATTAATGACGTGAACTGCATGAATAGAATCTGATTCAATCCATATCTTCTTGATCCCTAGCTCTTTTGCCAGCCTAACTCCTTTCAGGACAGCATCTATTTCCAACTCATGGATTTCAGCAGAGCTAATGTTGATTGAGAGGCATCCAAGAGACTCCCCTCTTGAATTTCTAATGAGTCCTCCCAGAGAACCTCCATTTGATGTTAACGAAGCATCGGTGTTAAGCTTTAGCATTGGATCTATTGGTGGAATCCAGCGACAGAAATTTGGCTCCCTTTTTATTTGAAACAATGGAAGGTCGAAATTCAAAGCAGTTTTCCTAGACTGAGCAGAGTCCTCATCAAACAATTTAAGGTGAAGGGTGCGAGTGCGAACACTGAGAAGGATGCGATGAAGAACATCTTGCTTGTGGGAGGAAGCACCTTCGAATATTCTCTGATTTCTCTCCAGCCAGATGTAGTATATCGCTGCAGAGAAGGCGATTTTTGCAATAATAGATGACTGACCTTTCCCCTTAAATTTGCCTCTAATCCATTCTTCTTCAGCCTCCAGGGTTCTGAACTGTTTTTTTCTGCTAGAAATCCTCCTCAAGATAGTGCACCAGATCCAGGCAAAGAAAGAACATGAGAAAAATAGATGATCTCTCGATTCTCGCTCGATTCTGCAAAGAGGGCATCTGAGATCATTGACAGGGGAAAATGATATGAGCCTATCTTTTGTTAAGAGCCTATTTTGAATGGCTTGAATGGCAGTAAATCTGTGACGTGGAAGGCAACCATGGAACCAGACAGAGCTGAACCAGGGGACTTCAGGGCTTTGGATACGGGTTACATTCCATGCGCTCTTAATGGAGAATTTTCCGTCATTTGTGGGTATCCATATCGGAATATCTGCACAAGAATTTAAAAAAATAGCCTCAAGGTAACTGTATTTATCTCCCGAAGATGAGGCTCTCTGATTATATCTTCCCAGAAACTGCCATTGATGACCTCTTTAACAGATGCATAATCTGGGATGAAGTTGAAGGTAGAGCCTATAGAGGTTAACTCACTGATAGTACCTGATGGGAGCCATGGTTGATACCAGAAGTTGATTTTTGCACCATCTCCAATAGCGTAGCAGATATTTTTCTTAGCACAATCTCTGGCTTTAAAAATACTCTGAGCGGCCCAAGAGGGTTTGGAAGGAGGTTTTATAAGCCAGAAGTTTCTTTGCCTAATGTATTTAGCTTCAAACCATCTATTCCAGGGGGTTTCTCTATGCTGAACAATGTTCCAGACTTGCTCGAGTTGAAATGCACGATTTATGTCTGCAAGCCTTCGAATGCCTATTCCACCTTCCTTTTTTGGCTGACGAATGGAATTCCATCCAAGAGGATGATATTTTTTCTGAAGGTCACAACCAGACCAAATAAAATCTCTGAGTGTTTTTTCAATGTCATTTAGGGTCTCCACTGGAATATTGAAAGCCGCCGACCAATAGAGTTGGAAGGAATTGAGGACAGAGTTCACCAATTCTATCCTTCCAGCACGAGAAAGAAATTTCGAGGACCAGCAGGTGATTCGTTTTTTTACTTTTTCAGTAAGCGGCTTCAGTCCATAGAAGTTAATCTGGTTGTGATTAAAGGAAGACCCAGGTACTTGATGGGCAGAGTTCCTTCTGGGAACCCTAGAATGCTACAAACAACAGCTTTGACATCCTCAACTACTGCCGAGAAAAAGATATTCGATTTGGAAAGATTTACCTCCAGTCCTGAGCTAAACTTGAACTGAGATATGCAATTCTGAATTATACCAGCCGCAAACGGGGTTGCATCAGTGAACAACATTACATCACCTGTGAATAGTAAATGAGTAATAGACACATTTCCTTTAGAAAAAGGGGAGATCAAATTTCCAGCAGTTATGGCCTCTTCAATGATACAGGAGAACATCTCCATAACTAAGCAGAACAACAGGGGAGAAAGAGGGTCACCCTGCCTCAAACCATTTGTGGACTTGAAAAATCCTCTGGGAGTGCCATTCAGAAGAACAGAAAATGAAGGGGTAGAAATACATTGATGAACCCAGCGACACCAGACCTCATTAAACCCTATCTTGTGCATAAATCCAAGAAGGGATGTATGGTTAACACTGTCAAAGGCTTTTTTTAGGTCCATCTTGATACACATGGCTCTGATATTGGATTTATTATGGAAGTTATGACAGAGATCATGACTAAGAAGGATGTTGTCTTGAATAACCCTACCCTTAACAAAAGCAGACTGAAAAGGGCTAATAATCTTATCCATAAGGGGTTTCAATCTATTGGACAGGAGCTTTGAGATGTTATACAGGAAATTGCAGAGAGAGCTGGGCCTAAACTTATCTGGAGAAGAGGCTTCAGGACACTTAGGGATTAAAGTTATAAACGTTGAGTTCAACTCAGGAAGGAGTTTTCCAGATTTGAAGAAGTAGGCTAAGGCTTTTTCAGTTTCTTCACCAATTAAATACCAGAACTTTTTGAAAAATTCGCCATTAAAACCATCAGGACTAGGAGATTTGTTGTCATCTTGAGAAAAGACAGCCATCTTTATTTCTTCACTAGAGAAAGGGATGGAAAGGGCAAGAGAATCATCTAAGGTTAGTCTTCTCATCGGATCAGGAGAAGAGTCATGATGATTATCAGATTCAGAATGGGAATTAAGGAGAGAATGGAAATGATCAACTAAAATTGATGCTATTTGGTCCTCATTAGAGGTTATCTCACCACTAGAATCAAAGAGGCCATGAATTGAATTTTGGTTTCTTCTGGACTTGAGGGCTGAATGGAAGAACTGAGTGTTTGAGTCTCCAAGGTTTAACCAAAGCACTCGGGATTTCTGCTAGAGCATAGATTCCTCCTTCCTAGCAATAATCTCATAGTTTGATTTGGCTTCGGCTACTTCATCTCTCAGAGTTCTGTTAGCTGGGTTTGCATAGAAATTTGCTGGAGCTATCTCCAACCTCTGCCGAAGAATAGGAGCTTTTATGTCTATCCTCCCAAACACATTTTGGTTCCATTGCTTGATGGTTATTTTAACTTGCTTGAGCTTCTGGATCAAAATGTACATTGGGTTTCCTCGGACCTGATACTTCCAAGCTCTTTCAACTGCTTCAAACAGAGAGGAGTCTTCCAACCAGGAGTTGAGAAATTTGAACGGCTTTTTGCCATTACCGGAGTAGGGTCTGATATGTACGATGATCGGCGTGTGGTCGGAGAGCCAAGGGGCTCTGTATTCAGCAAAAGACGTGGGGAAATCACATAACCATTCAATATTGACAAGAGCTCTATCCAGCTTACGGAATTTAACTTCAGAGGATTGAGGACTATTATTCCAGGAAAGATCTTGGCCTATCAATCGAAGATCAGCTAGCCTGCAGTTATCTATACACTGGTTGAAGTCAGCAAGATGGGAGAGAATTGGATTGGCTCCTCCGAATCTAGTTGTGTTGAAATCCCCCAGAACAATCCAGGGGCGATTAATATGAAGTGATATATTTGACAAATCTTCCCAGAGGGAGTGCCTTTCTGAGCCACGGTTTCTAGCATACACAGCAGATAAAAAAAACTGACTTGGGTTTGAAGGAAAAGAACCTCCGCATGAACGAATTGAGCAGAGTCAGAGATGATGTTCACATGGACAATGAGAGGATCCAATATTAGCCAAATCCTACCTCTTTCTGTATGATTATAATTGGCAAAGAAGTTCCAGGAATCATTAATATCTCGAACACAGGGATTTAGCATTGGAAAGAAAACTTTTGTCTCAAGAAGACAGAATAGGGGAAGATTAAAAGATTGGATGAGCTTTTGAATACCCCTCTTTGTTCGGGACCCTATCCCTCTAATGTTCCAAACTGCTAGAGCATTCGTGGGAAACAAAAACAGGGGGTGGAGATGCAATTTCAAAGGGGAAAACTTCCTCTGTTTCTTCAAGAATGTCAAAGGAATTCGATATTTTCAAGCATTCTAGATTCTGGGTAGAAAATTTGGCTGAACATCGGGAGGGGGTCAAAACAGCATTAAGGTTTTTTAACAGCAGGACGCTTTCACCCCTGTTTTGCATAGGGGATCTCTTACTATTAGCTGGTTCCCAGAGCACCATCCTATTCTCCGAAGATGGTCGAGGGCTTTTGGACCTCAAATTTCCTTCTACAACTTTCTTTTTCATAACAATCATGGGGGCTTTTTCTGAGGAAACCATCTCTAATTCTTCAGGATCTGGATTTGAGACAGGACGCCATTCTTTTTTCTGGGGCTTTACCGGCAGATTTTTCGGACAAGAGGACGCTGAATGGTTGAATGTACAACATTCCTTGCAAGAAGGGGGCTTCCATTCGTATTCTACTTTCTGGTAGAAAGTTCCCAGCGAAGTTTTGATCTCAATTTCATTTGGGAGATCACACCCTGCTTCTATTTCAATGCAGATCCTGGCATAGCTGAGGCGAGAACTTCCAGTAGTTTGAGCATCCATGTATAAAGGGCGACCCAGTTTGCTTCTGAGTTTGCTAAGGAAATGCGCCGACCAGAACCGAAGGTTCAAACCAGGAAATTTGATCCAAATCGGCACTGACGAAAGGGAGAGCTTCTCAAGAGCCATTTTCGGAGACCATCTTCTGAGAACTAATGGCCTTCCTCCATAGGTATAATTGCCTCCTTCCAATATTTTTTCGCAGTCCTCTGAGTTGTTAAATTGGAAGAGAAAGAATCCACTATGGAGGTTGAACATCTGGAATTCCCCTTTCACCTTCCAGCTTCTAAGAAGGAACTCTTTCAGAGCTACAAAATAAGGCCTCCTTCCCAATAGGTATCCAACCAAGGAGTTTTCCCATTTTTTGTCATTTTCTTCTAGTTCTTCATCTTCAAAATCCAGCCCCGAAACTCCTGTAGCTTCTTCTTTGGTGAAGAAATTTAGCTTTGAGGACTGTTGGATATCCTTTTTCTCGAACAGAGAGCTCCAGGCGTCAGTTCTTTTTGGGACAGGGTTTTCCCACGCAAAATTTTTGGATGAATTTTTCAGAGGTTTTTGAAGCAGGAAAAGGACAAGGATTGGGGTCTTCCACTAGACCCTTTGGGAGACCTACAATGTAACGGAAAGGTTGAGGTATATTTTCATTACCAAATGATTGAATTAAATTTTTTATATGGGAGGCAATGTTTCAACATTAAATAAGTTGAATTCCACCTATGTCTAACATCTAATTTGAATTTAGAAAATTCTTTTCCATAGGTGTTGCATAATTTTGCAAATTCTTGTCTTCTAGACAATGAAGAACTGATAAATGTAATATAAGTTTTAGTATTTTCTATTTGTGGGTCAAGAAGAGCTAAACCATCTTGCACAGCCAAATTTAAAATATGGCATGCACATCTAATATGAAAAAAAAATTCAGTTAAAATAGGTTTCAATTCAGTTTTTAATAACTCTACTGCAGAATTATTATTACTAGCATTATCTAGAGTTATAGAACAAATTTTTTTTGTAATATTATATTCACGAGCAGTATTTAAAATATGTGTATATATAAAATTTCCAGTATGTGGGTAATCAATAAGACTAAAGCTAATAATTCTTTTTTCTAAAAGCCAATTAGAGTTGATATAGTGTGCGATTACACAAATATATGAATAACCCTTTTTGGTACTCCAAATATCGGAAGTAAGTGCAATTTTGCCATTAAATCCTTCAAAATATGAAATCAATTGTTGTTTGCGTTCATTAAAAAGTTAACAACTGTCTGATTTCAGAGTGTTTCTAGGTACCCTTTTAAAAGCAGGATTTAAAGCTTGTTTAGCATATTTTTTAAAACGTTTATCTTCTCCAAAAATAAATGGTTGTTCGGAGTGTATAACGTATGCGGCTAGTTCTCTTCTATTATTATCATGAGAGTAGGAAAATGTTCCTATTGAACTAGACGTGCGACTTAGTTGAGTTTGCTTAGGGTCTAACGGGCCATGCTTTTTACCACAAGCGTCGGCATGCCTTTTTAAGTAGCCCGTTCCACTCGAAACATTACAACTAAGATCCCTTTTACAATGTTTACAAATTGCCCTAACTTCTACTTTCCCATCGGGACGTCTTATCTCTTCACGAGTGAAGGTAGACCAAACAGTTGAAGTTCTACCCCTTTTAACATTAGAGCGAGAAGGAGCTTGGCTCCCACTAGCACTAAGGTTGGGTTCATTTTGGACTTCAAATTCAACCTCGTCTTCACTCCACTGATCTCCAAAACAAGCTTCCATTAACTCATCATTGGCCATGACTTGGTTGCTGTCATGGCCAATGTTGGGGTAGAAAACTTCTTCTGAATCGGCCATTAAGAGAGGTTTAAAAAAATTATGAAGGAGAATTATAATTAAATATTTAAATGGGTACCAACCTCAACCTATTTGAGCAAAATCTCGCCCTCTTCTTGATCGTCAATCGCCACCCTCGTGTTAATCGCCAATCGCCGCCCTCTTGATGAGTAGTTAGTGCTACTAAGTAGAGAGAGAAGTTGATTGGAGAGAGAGAGAGGGAGAAGTAGATTGGGAGAGAGAGAGAGACGGTGAACTTGATTAGGGAGAGAGAGAACTTGATTAGGGAGAGAGAAGTTAATTGGAGAGTTTAGATAATAGAGAAAGAGAGAGAGTGAGCTTTGGTGAGAAATGAAGGGGGTGGAAAGTTGTATTTATAGGATTGGGTGGATTATTTTTTTACTTCCTAAAATAACCCCAAAAAAGAGTTGTTGCGGGGGGGTTAATTTGGTAAAAGACATGAAATGACTTAAATATCCACAAAAAAGAGTTGTTGGGAAGGGTATATAGGGAATGTAAAAGATTTAAACAATGAAAATCCCAAAATACCCCCCAAAAAAGAGTTTTTGGGGGGCTTAATTTGGTAAAAGACATGAAATGACTTAAATATCCACAAAATAGAGTTGTTGGGGAGGGTATTAAGGGAATGTAAAAGATTTAAACAATGAAAATCCCAAAATACCCCCAAAAAAAGAGTTGTTGGGGGGGTTAATTTCGTAAAAGACATGAAATGACTTAAATATCCACAAAAAAGAGTTGTTGGGGAGGGTATTTAGGGAATGCAAAAGATTTAAACAATGAAAATCCCAAAATACCCCCCAAAAAAGAGTTGTTGGGGGGTATTTTCAAGATTTTATGAAAATATATGTTTTGGACGAAAATACCCCACTAACTAGCCATTTGAAACAACTTTTGGGGCGTATTTTCGGGTTATCCTAAAAAAAATATGCATTTTCTAAAGGGGAATTGGGCTCGCGGGCCGTGCCGGCCGTGCCGTGCTTTGGCAAATAGGCCGTGCCGTGCCAGCCCGCCGGACCACCCAACCAGATTCGGCACGACCCGCGACTTCGTGCCGGGACACCACGACACGCTCACTGTAGCCATTTGTGGCGTGCCGGCACGGCCCATTTACCACCTTGAATCCTACCTATAAAGTCCTTCCGGTGTTCAGAATCAAGGATTTAGGTCCCAATGCAAAAAAGAAAAGAAAGAAAAAAGAAAAGAGCAGAGTTTGAAGATCTGCTAGACTGAAAACCTGAAAGGACGGTCTAGGCAAAATTTAATGTCATTCCCCGGCTAAGTTGAAGACCCGAAAGGACGGCTTAGGCAAAAGCTAAGGGGATAGCCTGCTGAGTTAAAAACCCAAACGGGCGATTCAGGCAAAAGTTAAGGTCAAACGGTCCGCCAAGTTGAAAACCTGAAAAGGGCGACTTGGTCATGGTTGGAGAAAATATCCAAAAAGCTATATCCAGCATTGAGATCGAGGATTCAAGAAGTTCAAGCAGGCACACTTTGCATCCTCGAAACTAGGGGCATGAGACCAAGCAATCCAAGGAGTAGTAATCAAATCCTTTGAGTATTACTGTTTTAAAAGGAGAAGTCCGGTGTTTATCAATTGCAAAATTACTCTTTGAAAGTCCAGACCTACTAAATAAAATATTAACTAAGTCAGAAGCATCACTTCGAGTTGGTCTAGTCAGTCCATCCATTTCTATTATTTCAGAAATCCTCGATTATTCGAAGTGTCTTTTACCAGATTTCCCCTTTGAATAGAGTCTGTCATTGTCTTTGAGTCCAAATGTCGCAACTGTCTTGGTGAAAGAGGTAAGGCGTCAACTTATCTGCAACTACACTTGAGCTATACAAATCTTGATGGAAGAACTTCATGAGTCGTCATATGAAAGATTCGGTTTAAGCAAGCCACTTCAGAAAGAATTTAGAAGCAGAAAGTCAGAAGGCACAGTTTTCATAAGAAGACCATGTCTTAGAAAGGCACCATAGGCTTGGGAGAATCTCATACGGGACGATGGGTGTGGGACCCGATCCCGCGAGAGGGTTGCTAGCGCGCGAGGCGCCATACTCTCTCTTGGTCTCTCGTACCCACGCGATTGGCGCGTGTCTATTATTATTTCTATTATTGATTACCCAACCAAGCCGGCAACAGCCAAGCCATAGGGTGCAAACAAACGTGCAACCCAATACCCACAAGGGCAGGGGTAAGCCTTCGAGCCTATCAAGGTGTGATTTAATTCATCATTTCCGTGAACTTGGGGTCACTAAAAGAATCTGAATTTCACACAAAGGAGAATGACAGAGTCGCCACCTAGATGAGGGATCTAGGACCCATAAATAACCAGAAATCTAGACTCGTTACCTGGTTACAAGAATGGAAGGTATGGGGAGTTACCACCACATGCACCATCCTCGCCCAATAATCCGGTCTTCGATTCCAAAAGTTAACTCTCTTGAATTTCTTTTAAATGGCTCATTTAACTCTATTGAAGTGCGACCTATGTGACATGCATCCTAAAATCAAATTTTAATGTAATTCCTAAATGTGTATCTTGATTTTCTTAATTTGTTAAAATCCAATCTAAGTAAAAGTTCTAAGTGATTTAATTACTTTTAATTTAAGGATTAATATACAAAACCCCACCACTTATGTGTGGAGCCGACTCGGGCTTGGTATGCTACTCAAGTAGCTAAGTTGCCTACGTATCCCAGCCTCACTAGAATCAAAGTCGATCGTAGTTCGGTGCACCTGAATTGACTGTTTTAACAGTTTAAGAGAAATTATTTAATTCAAGTTGAAGATTTTATTATCCTAGGACTTCATCTAAGATGTTATATGGTCCTATCTAAGTACAAGTCGTCCCTTAGATTAATGTAGGTTAACCTACATCCTAGGTAACTAGGTTTGTCATAGGAAAAAATTGGGTGACTAGTGTAACTAGATCTATGGCACGGTTGCTATGCATAGCAAACGGCCGTGATGAAGCTGGACTTCTAACTCTAGGACTCCCTAAAACTTAGGACACAACGTGACCTAAGTGTTCCTAAGGGGACCTAAAAGGTTCCTACGATAGGAGACCGCAATCCAACAGCTCCTAAGACTTTGATTAAGTTAATTCAATTTATTGATATTGGTGATTTTTAGATCGACTGATTTTTTTTTTCAAGAATTTTCGATTCCAAAATATCTAAGGGATACCAAAGGTTCTATGGTTTGCCAGTTTCAGTCTCGAATCGCAACCATGGATGGGAATCGTGCTCTCAACCCTTGTATAATTTAGCACGTAAGTTATAGTATCTTATTGCCTGGCATGTTTCTCAGGATTTTTGTGGACAGTGGACCTCAGAGCCAATATCATACTATAATTTACGCACTCCAATTATGCAGGATTAATCGCAATTAGTATACGATTGTAGTTACGATCTCGGCAGTTAGACTATCGCGGTATAGCGAATTTACATGGGAGATCTATGAACCCTAAGGTTTCTATTTCAAAAAAATTGGGGATTAAATTCATGATGTAAAGTTAAGATTTTTTGGAGGTTTTTACTGACTTTTGTGTTGATTTGCTATTAAATTATGATTTATAAATTTTAAGACCAGATTGCTAGGATTACACAGAAACCCTAAGCAATCGAACTCCAAATACTTTGAACATTTTTCAGTAACAAGATATGGATGAGTGTGGGTTACTGAAAAAAGTTCATGAATTTTCATTAATATTTGATATTAATCTCTGATTTTGTAAAATTGAAATGAATTCATAGGTTAACACAGTAACTTATAGCATATCAATTTCAAATTCATCCAAACTTTAATAGAATAGAGATATAGATGATTATAGCTTACTGGAAAACTTTCATCCATTTTCATTAAGATATGATATCAATTTCTGATTTCTCAAAATTCAAATCAGTTCATAGATTAACACAGTTACTTATAGCATATCAATTGAAAAGTAATCCAAACTTTCACAGAATAAAGATATAGATGCTTATAGCTTACTGGATAGTTTTCATGAATTGTCATTAAGGTTTTATATCCATTTCCGATTTTCCAAAATTCAAATCAGATTATAGATTAACACAGCAACCTATAGCATATCAATTTTAAATTCACTCAAACTGTTACAGTATAAAGCTAATCATGCGATTAGACTACCGTATGACTTTCATGGATTTGTATTATGATTTGATGCCAATTGAAATTCACACAAAAATTGGATGAAACCAAAGAATTACTTAAAAAGCAAACATAATGGTATCCTAAAATCAAATTAAAACTTTCAGTAGATATATAATAGATTATAAAATTTTCTATCAAAATTTCAAAACTTAAAAATTAAATCTCCTCTATAAAATATATTTTTAAATAGAAAAGGGGAATTTGTTTCTTAGGAATTGAAACCCGTTTATTAAAATAAATTACAAACCCATATTAAAAGTTTGCAAAACCAATTGAAAATTTTTCTCTAACATTCCAATAACCTAAGTTACTGGTTTGTAAAGAAATTTTTTTAAAATTTACTAATTTAATACGAAAATGAATTACGGAACGTAAACCGAAGAATTGATTAGAAAATAGTAAAGAAAATATTTTTTTCAAAATTTTATTCCATCAAAACTTCAATTTATAATTAAACATGAGTTCTGGAAAGTATCATCAATTTTTAAAATGGTTTGATATTTATTAAAAATAACCCAAAATTAAAAGAAATTAAAACTGGATTAGAAAAAATAAAAAACTTCCAAACATTTTATGGTGAACTGGAAATCCAAAAATAGGTTTGGAACCAAATTTTCATGAAATTTGGATTTGATTTGACTCGTTTTCCATTTTATTCTTCAAGAAATAACCCTTTGCCAGGTTATCTTTCGAAAAATAAAACGGAAATCGAGGCGGTCAAACCGTGGTCCAAGATTTCACTTTTTAGTAGTTTTGAAATTTTTATTAACTTAAAAAAATTCATTTTTTGAAAAAGATTATGTTTTCAAACACTTGCCTTGAAAATTGACTTTAAACTCACATTGAAGAATAAATAAAGAAAATTTATATTTATATGGAGGAAAACTATTTTTTTGTTAAAATTTTGAATTTTGAAAGCCTTTAATCTATACTATAACATACTGGAATTGCAAAAGAAAACTAATTGATTTGATATTTCAAAAATAAAACCCTAGCATACTTGTTCTAAATCGCAAAGAAGAGAGATCCTTACCGTTGATCGTGATCCTTGTCTCTAGGGTTGGTGATCCAAGATATACGCTCTGTCCAACCCTTTTATACCCTCAAAAAGATCCAAAGAACACTCCAATAATCCTTGATTGTGTGATGCCTTGGAGAAGAAGAAGAAAATCAAGAAACCCTTTTGTGAAAAGCACTTGAGAGAGATAAACACACTTGAAGAGAGAGAGGCTTTTTTCTTCTTTTTTTTGAGGAGAGAGGAGAGAGAAAATTGGATTTTTTTCTTAGGTGGGAGAGAGTGGGACGAAATTTGATGGTTCTCTCTTTGTGTTGTGTGGTGTTTTCATAGAAAAAGGCTAGGGTTAAGAGAGAAATAGTAGTTTTCAATGTGAGAGCTCCCATCTTTGGCTTGTTTCTAATTTCCCCTCTTGCTTTCTTTCTTTCTTGTTTCCGAATTGGATTTGATTCCAATCTTAATTTCTTGTTAATCAAGACATGTTATTCCCATTCCACATTGCTTCTTTGGAAGAAAACTTTTTTAAGCAATCATTCATCTTTTCCTTCTTTCCTTCTTTTCTTTTTTATTCTTTTTATTTTTCTTTTAACAAATATGATGTCACAATGATGTCACCATTGTGACATCATCAAGGTTGGGTGCTCAACTCATGTGGGTCAGCCATGTGGGGCGCCCACCATGGTGGTCGACCCATATGGGTGAACCCACATGAGCTCCATCTTTGCGGACTTTAGCCCAATGGGCCATTTCACACGGGTTTCGGGTTTTTCCGTAAAATTCAATAAAATCTTTCTAAATTCAACATTTTGTATAAGGACCCAACCTATTTGACAATTATGGTGCATCCCTAACACATGATCGAACCATCTTTTTTTTGAAAAATAACTTTTCGGACCAAAATGCCCCTATTTGACTGTTAGACATCCAAATGCGACCAAAATACCCTCAAATTGGTTCACCCCTAAAGGAAAAAATTAAAAATGGAAAGTCGGCGTGGTCCAAATTATCAGCCCAGAGAAGCTTCAATGGTTTTGCGCACTTGTATTGTTTTCTCCACCATATGTCATCCTCTTCACCTGGTCAACCCGTAACGAAGAAGATCTGGAAACCTGGAACTCTTTCTCTAGTGACAGGATGAATGGACCATTCTATGAAGCCATAGTAGGGGAAGACTTCCCTTCTCTGCAAAAGTAGTCGGTGAGAGTCGGTCTGATTTCTGGTATTAGCATGACCTCTCAAGCTTCTTTGTATAACCTCCTCCGAGTTATACCACGATACATTTCTTCGATCTCATGGCTTGTGTTGTGATAACCTAAACCAGTGGTACCAACGTTGGATGGAAACTGCAGATCATCGAACTGAGCTACCCCCTGTTGATGTTGGTCTAACCCCATTCCTGGGATGTAGTTGTTGATCTTGAGGATCGTAGTCACAACAGGGTTAATGTCATGAGGGAGAGGGACTACTTCTTTCTTAGCATGCTTCCAACTGATCGTTGTAACATCCTGATGGAAACCATCCAAATAGACATTGTCTCCTACTGACTTCCCATTAGGATCTGACAGAATAACACCGACTTCTAAACCGACATCTCCTCTGACAGTGATATCCTTGTTTCCCTTTATAAATTTGACACTACAACAAAACCTATATATACCAGCGGTCATAACCGCTGCTAATATTACCAAACACCACTGTTATAATATTCACCTGTGGTTTCATTTCCGCGGGTATATTTCCCGTCGGTGTATCAATTACCAGCGCTTATAACCGCCGCTATTAAAACCGCTACTGTATTGTGCATAAATAGCAGCGGTTATCACCGCTGGTACATATTGGTGTCATCAGTTGAATTAGAGATATATACCAGTGGTCATGACCGCTGCTATTAAAACCGCTAGGGTATGGGGGATAAACAGTCGCGGTTATGACGGCTGGTAAATAGAGGTATCATTAGGTGAACTTAGATATATACCAACGGTTCGAACTACTTGTAAATATATTTACACTGCTGCAGTAGAAGGGATGTTTTAACCTGTGATGATATATACCAACGGTTAAAACATCAGACGTTATTGCATTGGGGACAAACTAGCAGCGGTCCGGACCGCTGCTAAAAATGTGATTTTTTTTTTAAATACAGAAACGTTAAAATATCCCAAAACATGGGTACAATACACACATACATAACCTGCTTTATAAATTAAAACCTGTGACATATAGAGAACCTGCTTCACATATTAGAACCTGTGACACATGCAAAACCTGCTTTACAAAAGTAGAACCTGTAAACTTTGACAAAAGAACTTTTAATTTATTTAACACAAGAAAATTTACAAAGGATGGATCAAATCGATGGGGATGCCTTAAAGGCTACAAGTGCGACAGTTAAGTTCCACACCCAAAGCCCGCAATTTTTTCAGCCCAATTTGATAGTTTGGATCGCCTCTTCGAACGTAGATGTGCATTCTTGATGCCTTGAATTTGGATTCCTGAAAAATCAAGAAGATATACAAATGAAAACTAATAAAGAATTTTAATTCGAGCCTAGTAACAGAAGATTCTAATCAGTGACTTTGTAAATACTAGTAAAAAAGGTATTTTACAAACATCTAAATGAACCATCATCTTATAATTTCCCTCTAAATTGAGGAGAGAAAAATTTTCTGCCAACAATGCTTTTCTTGAAATCCAAATGGGGCCTTAAGAAAAAATAGCATGAAGAAATAACATGATTCTACATCAGATGTTGATCTTACTGCCATTGACACTGAGGAAATCATCATCACAATCAGAGTCCAAGCAGGCTTGGTTATCAAAGAATGACTCTTCTTTACTACCTGTGAAGGCATAGACACATATAAATAAATAAAACAACACAGCACGAATTTAGAGAACCTGCCAAAAGTGAAAATGACAGGCATAAGACAGAGAGAATATTTGTGCTAGGACATAGACACAATTAAGATGAAAATGGTCAGAAACCAAAAAAATGGTCAAACCAAGACTATTGCATAACTGGCAAAAGATTGACCATTTTCAGACTCGTATTTTGATTAGCATAGGAATAGTGAGAGTCTCAAACCAAGTGTATACAATTCATGGAAAAAGGGATTATGAATCACACATTACATATGGCCCTATTGATTTTAGATTGTGACCACCGATTGAAAGAATCATTAGTGCAGTACCTTGGTTCAAAGGAAGATTTAAGATATATTACAGCTGATGATGCAAAATAGAATTTTTTTTAAAAGATCCAGTCTCGATGTATGGTACACGGAGTGTGTTGATGCATAGTTATTGGAAACCATTACGTGGACCAAATTCCTATATGACCCACAACATGTCCCTCCCTCCCCAAACCCCTGTTTTGCCACTGTATTAGACTCCCTATGAACATGATAAAATGAGACCTCAATATTAGAGCAATGATCTAAATCTCCCAAATGAAGACATCAACCCTTCAAGGTGACATGTCACCTATACTACTCCTTTGTTCGAATCCTAGCTCCCCAAGGAAACAGGAAATACCTTGCGAATTGTGTCATTTGCATACGCATTAAAATTTTGCCAAATATCCCAAAACAACTTGTAAAATATTTCCCAAATACATTCCTCATTTCCCACAATCTGCCTTTTCCAATGTAGGTGTCCCCTTTTTTGCTCAACACGATGTCTTCAGCCTTCTCCCAAACAAGCTACAATGGTAGTGCAGACCAGTACATGTACTGGATGGTGTCATTTGGTTAGTAAAATTAGAATTTTGCTCGACATCTGAAATGGTCCTGGGAATTGAAGAATGGACGTGTAAAAACCCTACGATTTGTGGAGGCAAAATGGACGTGTAAAAACCTTCACAAATCTGTCCATTTTTTCCTCCACAGTTTGAAGGGTTGGGATCATCCAATGGAGCTGATTTTTTGGGCACACCCTATCAATGTGAGGGCCTATCAAATGAATGGTATATATATATATATATATATATAATCATGTTTCCTCAATCACAGAAGGGTTACAATCTTCAACAGCGCCCTTCATACAAACTCTAGCACAATATTCTAGGTAGCATGTATCGGGCAAAATATCCACGACAAGTCTCATGGTCTTATAAACATTGTAGTGTTTTATTGTAGACTAATCTTCATCTAATTAGGTCAATATGTACCAACAACCTGAGAGGATTTTAAATAATTCCACCATTCACATGACGCATATATTATTATTGTAGTTACATGTATAATTTTTAGAGAGTATCTAAAAAGGCTTTAAATCTCCTTCGGATATTTACATATATCACTGTAGTGGCATATATTACTTATTTGCTCTGAGTGCATATCATAATTCTTTTTTCTTCCTTTCTTAGCTTCCAATCCAATCGATAGCAAGAAGGTACACATGAGCAGTGAGATGGGTAAGTGGTCCGAAGTTCCGAATGAGCTCTTAGCGATGGTCTTGGATCGTCTACCTCTCTTCATTGATTGTATCCGATTTGGTGCTGTGTGCTCATCCTGGTATGAGGTCACCAAGGAAAATCGCCACTGGTTGGACTTTCAGGGTCAACTTCCACTTATGATGGTCCCTGATAATGAGCGTACTGAAACTCGTAGCTGCTATAATATCACTAAAAATAAGCTTTACGATATTCAATTACCAGAATTCCATGGAAAATGGTGTTCTGGGTCTTCCAAGGGATGAGTGGTCACAGTAGATGAGAGCGCTAACATTCATCTATTAAATCCCTTCACAAGTACCCAAATTCAGCTTCCCTCACTTGATAAATTTCCTGACAACCAAAATAGTACTGCACCTAATCAACCAAGGAACTACAGGTGGTCATCAAGACTCTTTTATCTGCAAATTCTATTTCAACACTAGACTACGTTGTTGTTACCATTGTCACTAATTAGCTGAAATTGTCCCTACAGGTATATTGAAGACTGCTTTATCGACAAATCCTATTTCAACACAAGACTACATTGTTGTTGCCATTGTCACTAATATGTGGAAGTTGTCCTTCTATAAACCAGGGGATGAAAAATGGACTACTATAAACCACGAATGGGTTCATTATTATGATGTCACATTTTTCAAGGACAAATTGTATGGAATCACCAATAGCAAATCTGTTGTAACTTGTGACTTTGCTTCCAATGATTTTCCCAAGTTTTCAGTAATTACACATACACAAGAAAATGACGGAGCTGATCAGAGGTATCTAGTGGAATCTTCCAGGAGGTTGTTGAAGGTTTTAAGATTTATGGATTGGGATCCTATTGATAATGAAAATTTAGGATGGCCTAATAGGACGGAGGGGTTTGAGGATTTTGAATTGGATGAAGAGAGAGGAAAGTGGATCGAGATTAATAGCTTAGGCGATCATATATTGTTCTTGGGATTTAGTAGCTCTTTTTCTCTTTCAGCTCGTGAATTTCCCCGGTGCAAGGGAAACTGCATCTTACTTCACAGACGGCTTTGGCGAAGCACCAAAGCATGGTAATGATAATGGTGTCTTCAACTTGGAGGATAAGAGTTTAAAACTATTTTGTCCCAGCTCTTCGACTTGGATTACGAAGCCCATTTAATTATTATTAGTTTCCTCTTTATCCTTAGTTTGGTAGGTAGTGGTTTGATCATAATATAACCAAAGGTACTAGGTTTGGATTATTGAATACTTGTAAGCCTACTTAACATATTTAATTTTCTCTCAGTAATGTTTTTTTATTAATTATGCATGAGAAACTGATGTAATTTTATTGAGATAAAATATTTCTTTGATTTCTTATGAAATTTTCAACCATACTAAGTCTGGAACTTTTCTTCCATGAGTTGTGATTGTGGTTTTTTGTAAGTTGCATTATAGATGCTTGCTTTTCATCTGAATCCTATAAATATTATCCACTTGGGCCCTCTTTGTTTTGAATTTTGAGAATTGATCTTGAGCCAGGATTCAAAACTACGTTTAGACCATGTTTGGCAACGTTGAAAAAGCATTCTATGTAATATTTGTGGGGTCAATTGTGAGAGATAGGTGGGAGGGGGAAACTTGAGAGGTGGGAGTGAGAAGGAAGACATTTGGTGGCTGCAATGGGCTCAACTAAAATATGCTTAAGCTAGTATTAAATAAAGGGTACCTTTTCATCCAATCCGTGAATAAGCCTTCTATAGCACTCTAGACTCTACCGAAAGACAGTGGAAACTCTACATTTCCCCACCCCACCTGCACAGTGTAAGTATGTTAAGAAGCAAGAGAAATCTAAGAACACTCAACATAAACACAATAAACTCATGAAGGCATACTAAAATATATGCCAAATTCCCAAATTTACACATGCTAGAGACATGAATTTTAGGGAAAGTGAGCAAATGCTAATATTACTAAAAACTATCTATCTCAACATTTCTATATCAAATGCAAATGCTAATAGATGGGAACTACCTTTCTCATCGTAGATCTCGTGTCTGTAGGGAAAGTGAGCAACAACTTCTCAACTCTCGACTCATGACCCATCCACAACTTGATAACTTCTTATTTATGCTGAATTCCTAAATAAAACTAAAGGTAAAAGTTACATCATCAAGGAAACTAAAGAAAAATTACATCAGCAAGGAAACTAAAGAATAAACAATGCGGAATGCAATTCCTATCCCTTTGCTACCTGATCAGTTGTTCATATCAACCTCCTTATTTATGCACACTTAAGATATAAAAATCATTAAGCAAAAATAATATGACCACCAGCAAAATCATCCCTTTACTACCTCATCCACACAAAAAATTTGGAATTGGATACAAGAGTTTAGCATATCCCCAACCACTGTTCACATGAAGATTATCTATAGTTTAGCATGTCCCCAATGATGATGTCACTCATCATCCATAACTACAAAAAATAGATAACATCCAACTCCAAAACTACAAAAAGGTACTAAAAACATAAAAGTAACTTAATTGCTCGGTGCTTGTTTAACCTGCAAAGAAAGTAAAAATATAAAGAAAAGGATTAATAAATGTATGATAAAAATATATATTAAAAACCAAAATTATATCATAAACTTACACAAAAAGATGGCCAAACGACATGTCCTCCAGCCACGTCTCTAATAGTTTTTCGCCGTCCTGATGGTCTTATCAGAAGTTCATCGCCCACTATTATAACCCTGACACTAACAAGAGAGAATCCTGGCCCAATCGGTGTGCCATCAACTATCGTCATTGGATCTTCGCTCACAAGAAGTCCTTTGTCCAATTCAATCCCCGGTCGTGCCAAGCTCATCAAAATAACCTAGGCAACATTAAGGAAATGAAAACTTGCAAATTACACAATGATAGCAGTCAAGTATTGGAATTAGCTGCATGAAAAGTTAAAATCAATTATACCTCTGTGGAGGAGCAAGGTGGGTGACTTGCAGGGGGGAAGTCACATCTCGTGATGGAGTCGCATCGGCGGTGTTCTAAAATTATTATAAAATAGAAACGTTATGTAAAAAATCTCATTTTACAAATTTGTATCTTACTTGTATGCAACATAATTTCAAACATTACCTGGCTACCATTGAAATTTGACATGAAATTCTGAATCTGCTGGGTCACCTCCTCCTTAAACTGGCAAAAATCCTCCCTAATTTGTTCTTTGTCATTTCGCTCTTCTTCAATCATTCTCCGATAATCCATGCGATTCGGTGATGGCCCAAAAAAATCAGTTGGGGTCGTACCAAACCCCATCATCTGTACCCTGCCATGTCTCTCTGATCCCATGAAATGGGCAAAGGCGTCGTCTCTGAAAATTGCAACGTTGCTAGTGGAAGACTCAGGATGCTCCATCTCGTACTGTGTAAACTTTTTCTGAAAAGAAGAAAAACAAAATACAAATAAAGCTTAACATAAACCGGCCAAATAAATAAAAAAATAGCATATATTATTTGCACATTATATTTAATAACATACTATCAGATCCTCTGACGCTTTATCAACAATCTTCCCATTTTTCTTCGTATGAGTAAGCTTGAATAGTTCAGGGCAACTAAGAACCTTGCCACTTTCTTTCTCCTGTCAACAGGGAAACAATTTTATCATGTCAAAACCAATATATAAATGAGGAATTAAATTAGAAGTTCATGAAATTACCATATCATAGCGTTTACATGCGAAGCTCTGAGTCCCATTTGTGTGCATCATCTCTTGTTTGGATCGGTTAGCCTTGTTCGTTATACTGCGCTTCTGAAATTAGCAACCAAATATAATAATGTTAACTTTTTTATATTAATGTTAAAACCAAAATAAGATTGCATTTTACCTGACCAAGCGATGACTGCCAATGGGCGCATAGACCCGTCCATTGGTCACCAATTACTTTATCATCCATGCATGGGAAACTAGGATCGAAGTAATTTTTTTTCAAATAGCACTTCCAATCTTTCCATTTTGTACCGATATTACTCAATGTCCAACTCTTACGCATCTCATAAACATCATAATAATCCTAAATTGACATGTAAGAAGTCTTTCATACCATGGAATTATGACAAAATTTAAAATCAAAATAATACTAGCTTCCTAAACTAACTTGTAGGAAGTTAATAATACAATTCATTTTCATCGTACCTGAACAACTTCCCAAGCATCTTCTTTCTTTTCGTTAGGCACTTGCCTCCAGTCAAATTGGTCAATTGGTAACTTAGCACCAAGTCTTGCTACAGTGCCCAAGAAATTTGTGAATTTTTCCGTATTTTTCCTACGGGCTGGCCAAATTTATTAAACACTACTCTCTTCCTTTGGCTCCTAGGGCGTCCCCATGTATCTTTGCAGTAAGTGGGACCACGTTTCTTCCTCGACCTCCTCGACGAGGAGGCAACATCATGTGTCTCAGGAACAGAGGAGGGTTGTGTATGCAAGTGCCCGAGCTGGTCATCCAGATCCCTGGTCTGCTCATCCCCCTGTCCTACCTGGGAATCATCATGTGTATCTTGGGCCTAAGAATGTGAGGGTGGCATAGTGAGATTGTGTTTCCTCATGTCTGATCACATGTACATGATTAACAGTTGAGATTGATATCTTACATAATAAGCATACAACTATTGTAAATTGATAACAATTTAACGATTTGACATTTAAGTGGAGATGATAATGTATCCATCAAATTTCAAAAGATAGCAGGTGTAAGTACTTTAGTAAACAAAGCCTACAAATTTAAGAACATTAAGAATAGACCAACATTTAGTGATTCAAAACTCCCAAATATGATACCCCCTCAACCATTTCTTAGAAAAAGAACAGGTACAAGTGTTCCACTACACAAAGTCTATAAATGTAAGAACATTAAGAAAAGAGCGACATTTTGTCAAAATTCAAACAAATCAACCATCAAAGCAGTACACCAAATAGAGAAAGAGATATGATCCCGTCTATTTATCGTTGGCAAAGGGACTCTCATCGCCGTCACTATCATCTGAATCTGTATCACATTCTTCATCATCTGGTATTGCCTGGGTCAACTGTTCCAACGGTTCATCAATTTCTGTCCCTACTATATCTGTTCATTCCCAGCTCTTTACATCTTCCAAATTTTTTATTTCTGCTGCCTCGGTCTGGACATCTCCCTCATCATTGTTCCCATGTACCTCATACAAGTCCCTAGGTTTTGTCTTCACAACCACATGCCAGTCTTTGTTACCGGGGTGATCTTGCCCGTAGAATACTTGCTCAGCTTGAGATGCAAAGACAAAAGGCTCATTTTTATAAATATGGTGTGTCATATTTACAACTGTATAACCGAACACATCTATTTTTATTCCCCTGTTCGGCGTTAAAACATCAAAGTAGTTAGGTTCAATGATATCTGTTAAAACACCGGTAACATATGCCTTCAGGCCTCCAAAGTAGTTAGGTTCAATGATATCTGTTAAAACACCGTAATAACTAACATCTCCTGCTATTGGATTCTGATCCCTGGCACTTGAAAAACTTCTTGTAATTGCAGTGACAACAACTCCACAATTCTGTGTTTTCCTTTTCTATTTGCGAGCCTTTGTGTGAAAGCGAAACCTTTACTAATAAACCCTTTGTATTTCCTACCGACGGGCATTGCCCCCCCCCCCAACTAACCATCTAAGCTTTTCTGATATATGCTCACTCCTTGTCCGCTGCAAATTTTGAACTTATTCAAAATTTGATAATGATTAGCAAAGACCAATAGGTATGCTAAATAAAGTTGAAGAGTAGTTTAATGTGGGTGTGAGCTGACATGTGTGCCAAACCAAGTTGGAAATTTTTTATTGTGAATTTGCTCTATATCCCTTGCTATAGCACGAGGATGCAGCCTTTGAATATGGTTTACATGTTCTCTACATAAGCATTAATGTACGTAGGAGAAAAGAGTTTCCAAGTATTTACTGAATAGATTAAAGACAATTTAATTGGCTTACGCAATAAATGGAAAAACTGCAGGGCAGTTGAAGAGAACGTATCGATGTGCCTGTTCAATTGTGGTTTGATCTAAAGGGCGACTCTTAACTTCGCCTAGAGGGCGTCCTGCTAGTGAGAATATAGAAAATCCTTCTTCCATTTCAACATGTGCATCTTCATCATTCCTTACCGGCCGATTCAAGTTTGATTCAACACCTTCCAAATATCTTGAACAAAACGTCAAACATTCTTCTGCCAGGTACCCCTCTGCAATAGATCCCTCGGGACGACTTCTATTGCGCACATATGACTTAAATGTGAGAAGGTACCTACACAATCACAGCGTGCATTATTTTCACTAATATGAACTTATAGAAACCTTCAAGATCGAATCAAATTTTTTTATGAACTACGCATACCTCTCTATGGGGTACATCCATCGGTATTGTACCGGTCCAGCCAGCATTGCCTCATCCGCTAAATGAATAGGTAAATGCACCATAATATCAAACAAGGCAGGAGGGAATATCTTCTCCATATGGCAAAGTGTTAGTGCAATCCTATCTTGTAGTTTGAGGAGGTCGCCTACATTGAGGACTTTTGAACATAATTCTTTGAAGAAGTTACATAGCTCAATCAATACCGAGCTGACGTTCTTAGGCAATGATGAGCGTATAGCTAATGGAAGTAGTTGCTTCATCAAAACATGACAATCATGACTCTTCAATCCCGAAATCTTGCGCTCTCGAACATTCACACGTCACGAGATATTTGAGGAATAGCCATCTGGAAGCTTGACATCCTTCAGGATATTGCAAAGAACCTCTTTCTCCTTTGGAGACATTGTGAAGCATGCTGGGGGCAAGTATGTTTTGTTCCTTATAGTAGTCACTGGGTGAAGTGTCCTTCTGAGTCCCATTTCTTGTAAATCTAACCGTGCTTTTACACTGTCCTTTGTTTTCCCTTCAATATTCAATAATGTACCAATTACATTGTCGCAAACATTCTTCTCAATGTGCATCACATCTAGGTTGTGGCGCAATAAGAGCGATTCCCAGTAAGGTAGACTGAAAATATGCTTTTTTTCTTCCAGTTATGCTCCTTTTGAGGCTTCTCTTTTTTCTTAGCAACGGAGGCAGAACTGTTTTCCTCCAAGGGACTCTCCTCCTGGACCCTCTTCTTCCCACGTTTGCCTTGCTTCTTTGCACTGGTATCTTGCTTCTTGCCAAATGTGATATTAATGCTTTGTATTTGATCCAGTACCTGTGTCCCTGTTAGGGGAATCGGAGCTACCCTCTTCTCCTTAGTGCCATTAAAAGAAGTCTTATCAGACCGAAATCTGTGGTTGGCCTCTAAGAATTGTCGGTGTCCCATGTAACAAAACTTCCTTCCATGCTTTAAACGCAGAGAACATGTGTCCTTGTTACAAGAAGGACAGGCTAGTTTCCCTATGGTGCTCCATCCCGACAAGTTAGCATATGCAAGGAAGTCACTAATCGTCCACAAAAGTGATGCATGCATCTGAAATGTCTCCTGCCTCGATGCGTCATAAGTCTGCAAACCTGACTCCCATAATTCCTTCAATTCTTCGATCAGAGGTTGTAAGTAGACATCAATGTCATTCCCGGGACTAGATGGGCCAGGAATTAACAATGACAACATTATATATGGTTGCTTCATGCACATCCATGGTGGAAGATTATATGGAATGAGCACAACGGGCCATGTGCTGTGAGCAATACTCATCGTCCTAAATGGATTGAAGCCGTCGCTTGCTAATCCAAGTCTAACATTGCGAGGTTCAGAAGAAAACCACTAATATATGTAGTCAAAAGTTTACCAGGCCGTAGAGTCTGCAGGATGCCTTAATATATCGTCTTTGGTACGGTTCTCATAATGCCATGTCATGAAAGAAGCCGTTTTAGTTGACATATACAACCTCTGCAACCTTGGTTTCAAAGGAAAATGACGCAAAATCTTTACAGGAACTTTCTGCTCTCTTGTGGATGAATGGGTTCTCTGCCCATCTGAATTCCCTTCAATTGTTTTCCACCTTGAAGCCCCACAAATATGACATTGAGAATCATTGGAGGCTTCCTTCCAGTATAGCATACAATCATTGGGGCATGCATCTATTTTGTCGTAATCGAGGCCCAAATCCCTAATAATCTTCTTCGTTTCATAAAAGGACTTTGGCAATGCTTCACCCTCTGCAAGTACCTCTTTCAACAACTCAAGCAACATGGTAAATGATTTGTTGCTCCACCCATTAAGACACTTTATGTGAAACAATCGAACCACGAAGGACAATTTAGTGAACTTGCTTCCTGGGTATAATTCTTGATCCACATCTTGTAATAGTTTAAAAAACTTATCCGCATCTTCATTAAGCTCGTCCAAACGTGCATCTGCTGAATGACCCTCCTCATCTAGTGGTCTATTATCATGATCATGGCTCGATCTTGGGTTTATATCATTCAATAGTTCGTGCATTTGTATAATTGGTTCATGAGGTGCTTGGTATTCATTATTACTCATAGCACGAGATGACCCTTCCCCATGATTAACCCATCTACTGTAGCCCAAGAGCATCCCATTCCACAACAAATGTCCCTCGACCTCTTCTCGATCAACCAATCTAACGTTGCCGCATTTGTTACATGGGCAGAATATATTTCCTCCATGAGCTCCATGAGTAAACGCGAAGTTAAGAAATTGAGAAACTCTTTCCTCGTACGCCAGGTCATTCCTATTGTATCCAAAAGACAACACAAATTAAACATATTAAAATTATACATAATCAATCCAATTTCTTCCACATTTGAAAAAACTAAACGCTATCATAGTCATACCTTGGAAGTTGGATCCAACTTCGATCCATGACTTTTTGAGATTTTTCCGTAGATGTAGACCCAAAGCAGGGGAATCTCTATTCTATGGCCTATCCTATTATCTTTTGCTAGCCATATGCAGATGTAGACCCAAAGCAGGGGAAATCAACTCTCTTAAGTTCTTTAGAGGCTCCTCTGGAGCCAAACCTGCAACTGAAAGAGGATGAGTGCATATCCCTTTGAACTTTAACATCTTTTGATAAAGAAGATGAGTGATTTAAAGAAACCACACTAGGCCGGTGATGACAGATAAACACGTGGAAGCGATGTTTTCAGGTGAGTGATTTAAAGAAACCACACTAGTAATTAAGCTCCTAGATTTTGTGTAGTTGAATTATAAGTTGTGCCTCATCTCAACAAAGTAAAACTAGTTGAATTGAGTTGTCTGTAGCTTCTTAGTGATGTTCAATGTCAGAAATTAAATCCAATGGCTAGAATGCTAGTATGAATTAACCAGGCATCAGACCAAACATATGGTAGGTGAATCTCACAGATGCTTTAGTCTCGCATCTAGCACCCCTCCGCTAATTTACTCTGCATCAAAAGTGGTATCAAAGCTGGCCAACGAAGCTTCTCAGCTTTGCTCATCTTGGAAGCAAATTTTTGCAGGGTTCTTTTGACAAAGACTTCATCGTATAGCTTGATAGTGGTTGAAATATTTTGTGTGGCATTGGTTCTTGCATTCATTTCCAGCTTGGGTAAAAAATGATGTGTTCTCTGCTGCCCTGGGTTTATTAGTACATCTTCAGTCTTATTCGTCTACTGATAGCACTTCTCTACATATCTGTGGATGCTAGTATACGGTGACAATGATTATGGACAGCTAGCTAGGTTGCTTGTTGGTGCTTTTATATTGTGGTTGATTGTTTTGGGCAGAATTCCAGAATTTTGATGCTAGTTGCTGATTTGCCATTGTTACTTGCTATCTTTGGGTAATTGTTCTTGCTACCAACATCTCTTGTGATTGAATCATTCTATGGCGTCAAGAAGAGTAGCATAATCAGATCTTAATGCATCCGGTTCCGAATCCAACCTGGAAAATACGGAAAGGCCTTCATCTATGGAACATATGATGCATAAATTGCTTTTGGAGATGCAAAGCATAAATATAAAAAATTGATCGGATGTCCAGAACATCGTCTAGATCTCATTCTAGAGATAGGAATGATTCTCAAGAAGGGGAGTCAGATGAATATGAGGAAAGGAGGCAAAGGAGACCCGCTCCAAGGCCAGATGCACCGCCACGAGATGACCAACGATGGGAAGCCGGCATAAAAGTGGAAATTCTTGAATTTTATGGTAGCCTTGAAGCCGAAGAATTGTTAGATTGGATTAGCGTTGTAGAGGAAATTTTCAAGCTCAAGGGAGTACCTAGAGATAAACAAGTACCACTTGTGACTTTCCGATTCCGAGGTAGAGTCGTCGGATGGTGGTCGGCATTGAAGTATCGACGAATGGAACTTGAGGATCCACCTATTGACACATGGCTTGAATTGAAGAAGGAACTACGTAATGAGTTTTTGCCCTTCAACTATCATCAAATTTTTTATAAAAAGCTCCAAAAGTTGGTTCAAGGAAACAAGACCGTAGCTGAGTACACAGATGAGTTTTACAAACTAGTGGCAAGAAACCGATTGAAAGAGACACAAGACCAATTGGTAGCGAGGTATATGGAGGGATTGAGACCATCTATTCATGATCAACTTTAAGTGCATGAGTTCCATACCGTCACTTCGGTCTTTGTCAAGGCACAAGTAGTTGAAGAAAGTCAAAAGAAGCGGGCACATAGAGCTGTTTTGTTGCCCGTGGAATATAGGATTGTTTCTCATGTTCCAAAACAGGTTGTATCCACATCTTTCGCTACTACAAAGCCACAAGCTGCTGTCCCCACTGCTGTTCCAGCTACTTCTACGAGTGGTCATCGCCCTTTTACACGTTCTCAAGCTAGCCAAGGCCAAACTTCCACTAGTAGGCCACAAGTGAGATGCCATGGTTGTGGTTCTTTTGGACATTACCTTAGGGACTGCCCTAAGCAACACCAACAAATGCTATGACATGAAGATGAATTGCTTTTGGTTGATGAAGATGGACAACTAGACCATGCGATGCAACAAGATGCCGACGAAACTTATATATTGGGAGCCGATGAGCTTGGGCAAAGCTTGGTGACAAGGCAAGTCTACTTGACTCCTAAGCAAAGGCATGAAGAGCCACTTCCCCATTCTATATTCATGGGTCGATGTACTATCCTAGACAAGCTTTGCAAGGTCATTGTAGACTCCGGAAGTTGTGAGAATCTCATTGCTAGTGATGCGGTTCATCGGCTTGGTCCACATCCATATCCGATGGTTTGGCTTAGCAATGCCGATGAGGTAATGGTCTCTAGTCGATGTTTGGTATCATTTTCAATTGGAAAAGTTTATGAGGATGAGATTTGGTGTGATATACTTGACATGGATGCATGCCATTTGCTTTTGGGGCGTCCATGGCAATATGATCGTAAAGCGGTTTATGATGGCTTTGCGAACACCTATTCCTTTTACATTGGAAACAAGAAATTTTTGTTGGAACCATGTAAAGAGGGTAAAAAGTTCAGCCCAAGTGAAAAGGGCAAAGGCATAGTCACCTTCTCAAGAAAGAAGTTAGAGGAAAATGTGCAAGACACTATTGGACAAGTGCTAGCACTAAGCACAAATCTTGTTGATAAGATGAAAAATGGCATTGAGCAAGAGTATAGCAATCTGAAAATGGAAGATGTTGACCAAGTTTTGAGCATGAATAAGCAAATGATTGAAGAAGAAAGGGTTGAGAACCTTTGATTACTTCCCAAAGAAGCTAGAGCACTACTTGACGAATTTTATGAGGTGTACCCGTTGCCGGAAAGGACTTCATTGTTACCTACGCACAAAGTCAAGAGACTGATGTGCATATGGATTATATTTGTTATCACTGTTCTCATTGCAAGAAAAGAGCTAAAGGACAACAAGCATGTAAGAGAAGGTTTTCTTTGTATGAAATGGCGTTTGCCAAGAAGAGAGTAAGGAAGAAGATTGAATGAAAAACACAATGAACTCGAGGGCGAGTTCTTCAAAGAAGGGGAGAGTGATGCAAGGGATCCTAGCATCATTCTTTCTAAGGCGAGATGGTGAGCCATAGTATGGCCGATCCAAGGGCTGAGAATGACATGTTCCAAAAGTGGCATAGTTTGACGCATAAGTATATTTTCACATGCATACCTCATTAGGACACCAATAAGTGCATTTGCATAAGCATAGTTAGGTTAGTATTACATTTCATTGCATTTAGATGAGCCCATTTAGTTTTCATTTGAATTTACATTTCACTTGTAAAGGGAGCTATAAATAAGGTTTGAATCGAGTACATGCAAGGTGTTTGAATTAAGTCCTCAAAGAGCAGACTCACAGTTTGTTTGGATTTAGTCTTGTAAACAAGGTTAAACTCCTCTTGCTAGTCACAGTTCTTTAATTATCATTCCACCTTATGGGATTGGCACTTAAACCATAAAATTTAAGTGGAATGACCAACAATTAATTGCATAAGAACATTGCATTTCGTGTGTTAATTCTTTTGTCTCGCATCTAGCATCCCTCCGCTAATTTACCCTGCATCAATATGCTGATGAGATTTGATAAGGATATGCTGATCCAGTAGCTTTTTGTTGAAATCCTTGCAATCTCAAGCACCAAATCCGAAGAACAAGAAGATGAGCTTGAAAATCAAGCTAAAAACTCCCTGATTTTGAATTGAAACACACCGAAGGGATTTTCTCCAACAGAGAGTTCCCTCCAAATGAGATCCCCAATTTCTCCTCCAATCTCCAAGCTACAACCCAAAGGCTTGAATCCCAAATGAAATTATCCAAAAAAAACCTCCTAAAAAATGGAAATGATGGGGTTTATATAGTTACCCCTTAGATTCTAAATGACCTAACTACCCTTATTTAATGGAAAAGCCTAAAATGCATATTAAAGGGCTAAAATGACCAAAAGTACCCCTACTTATGCAAATGTACATGAAACAAAAGAACATTTCCTACACTAATGAGCATTCAAAAGCCGATGTAACTTTGTTAAGGGCATGCTCCCACATTAGCCGGACCCACATCTTTTCCTATTTTAGCTTTAATATTTTCAAATCTAAGAGCTACTATAGGAGCCTTTTATGACTTTTTACCCGCTCAAACATATCATAGAGTTAAAAACACATAAAATGGAAAGTACATTAGGAATTCCGAAAATATCGTTAGAGAAGACATCTGAAATAAATCACTGTCAGAATACAAGACATCTACACAAAAAATTTCTCAATTTTTCTGTGTTGCTTTTACTTCCAAAGCATACTACACTAAAGGGAGGAGTCTTTACCTTCATCAAAGTGGTGTATGGTTGCACAATTCATAACTAACTACGCAACAAAAATCAAAACATCAGAAACACAAGGAAAAGCAAAGAATTAATAAATTTATACTAAAACTAACAAAAAATTCCAAATTTGAACCGAAACAACAAATGAAATTTTTTTATCCCAACTCAATTAATCCAATAAAACTGTCAAAATCGATTTCCAAATCACCAAGCACAACAAATTCTAACCTAAAACAGAGACTGAAAAATTGAAGGCCGGATTTAAACAAGATCTTACTTTTCCCGGGCAGATTGTTGTGGAGAATCCGTCGAAGAAATATCTTCTTCTACAAGAAAAAAAGGCTAATATAATAAAACTTCAGATCTAAAAAAGAGAAAGGACGAGAGATAATAGGATAGTAGCAAATTTTGCATGAGTACTACACTAAAAAAGAAAAGTGATAAAAAAGAACAGTGATTGTGGACCCCGATCCGAGAGAGAAGCGGGAGACGTGCCCCACGGTAAGTCTCATGATCATCCACGTGAATGGAGAGCTCTACCAAGGAACTCTCGAAAGAATGTGCCTCTCACAGCATGAGTGGCGATAAAAAAGTGAGATACCTCTCGATTCGGGGACTAGCCCAGATTCGAGGCGTACCTTAAACAAAGAAGAGTCGCCATCCAAGGAAGTGGGCCAAGGATCCCATACTATGCTCTGTTGCAACGGATAACCAGAGATTATAAAAAGAGGGTTCGTGCCTGGTTACGAATTCGGAAGGTCCAAAGAGCACCTCGTCCGCCCAAGTGCAAGCACGTGGTCTCTTATGCCATTTACTTAATGATTTTGAAGAATTTTGGGCAAAAGTCATATGAAATGGGAATCAATATCTCCGAGAAGACGTCTATCTAATCATGCATGTCTCGGAGATAAATAATAAGCACACATAAAAGAAATGAAAGAAGTGTTGCCTAAGCAAAACTAGGTTGTAAGTGACATGCCTAATGGGTGTCTAAGTTCTGGTGTGCAAACACATGCATGTTACAGCTAAATGTATAGGATCTGTACATGAAAGTAAGAAAACACAGCAAAACATACAACACAAATCAACTCTATACCTGACTGAACAAAATGAGTCCTAACTCTAATGTGACCTGACTCGGACCAAGATGGCCGTCCATCCCAGCTGCTCTACGTATCCCGGCCTCGGGAAGAATCGGAGTCAACGTAGTTCGATGCCCTATTCCAAACTATTATGCCTAACCATCTAGAACCGCTATCCTAGACTCGATCCATTAGACTCAACTGATTTTTAAAGCTTTTTTGTATGATTGCTTAAATTCAAGTGAATTATAATTTTCAGGACTCTCTATATGACCTAACTAATGTAAGTTGATTAGCCTTAAGCTAATGTAGGTGGGTCCTACATCCTATGTGTAACTAGGTTGTGCAACCTAAGGAAAACCAAGGGCTAACTATATGCTTCCTAGTCTAGCCATCGGTTCGACTAAATGTCTAACCGATCGACTTGAAGCCTCCTAACTCTAGGGACACTCACACGACAGGACACACCATATCAATACAAATCAGGACAGACTCCTAACTCTAAAACATCCCAAACAAACTAGGACGGACTCCTAACTCTATGGGAAGATCTTTTTGAAAAGGTTTTGAAGAAGTTTTGTATTTTTGAAGGTTCGAAATGTTTATTTTTAAAGGTTTGGCTGGACCTGGGATGTGGATCCCAAGCTGCACTACGTACCTCGTGGAAGAGGATCAAGCCAACGTAGTTCGGAACAGAATTCCTAACTACTCTCCTAATGACTCAAGATTTTTGAGATTTTTGTTTTTTAGATGTTTTTGATGTTTTTGACACGAGAGGACTGAATCCTATCATCATAAGGGAAGGACAGACTCTTGAAATCCTGCAAAGGTTGGACAGCATCCTGTGCTTTGCGGGGGGAAATGAACAGAATAACAACTCTGCAAGGGTTGGACAGCATCCTATACCTTACAAGAGCGAATAGAAAAACACAAGATTTGATGAGAGGTTGGATAAAATCCTAACCCCTATGATGATAGGACTGAATCCTGAAAGAAAGACAAACTCTCTAGCTAAGGACAGACTCCTAGGCTAAAGACTGACTCTGAAAATAGGATTCTAAGAAGGAGGTGCTAATGAGACAAAGCCTGTCTCCTAAAAGAAAATGAGATAAAGAAAGGTGCTAGTGAGACTATCAAGCTAAGATAAAGCTCACAAGTAACAAGGAAAAAGAGACCTTGCGCATATTTAGCAAAGGTAAAACACCCAGCCGGGCCGGACAGCTACCTAGCCCTAGGGTGCAACAAATGTGCAACCCAATACCCATAAGGGTAAGGGGTATGTTGCCAAGTCGAGTAGGATGTTCTCCCAAAACCAAATGATGCACAAAGAGGAGGTTTAGAAAGAAAAATGAGATTGGGTGAGACTCCTAAACAAAAAGATGAGCTCCAAGAGAGGTGCTGATGAGACATGGCATGTCTCCTAGGGATAGACTCACTAATGAGACAAAGCTTGTCTCTAAAGGATACAACTTTTTCTGTCTGAGACATAGCCTGTCTCCCTGAGAGGGCTCTAGAGAACTCTTTCATTGCTCTTGCAATGAATGGATTTCTAATTTCTAGGGGATACACACCATAAAGACTTGGACAAGTCTTTAAATAAATGAGAGGAGTGCTACTTGGACTAAGCGAGTCCCCTAAGGATGGGCTTAGGCTAGCGCCTTCATCGCCCTTGCGACCAGAGGGAATTCTAATATCAAAGAATTTTAACAGAAATCTATAAGACTGTGTTAGTCTATCAAAAAGAGAAGAAAAGGCTACCAGATAATCGCAAATTTTATTCTAAGAATAAATCAAGTGCTAAGCAAAGAAGAATATACAATCTAATAGCAATCATAAAATGATAAATAACATTAATTAGTCCAGACCAGCCGCTGGATAGCCTAATAAAGTAAAAACAATATCAAAACACTTCAAAACCAACCACAAACCCCAATACGGGGACTCCAATGAAATCAGATGATGCCAAAGTAATCATCTGATATCAAATACATATGATAATATTTCTAATCCCGCCTTGAGATCAGACAGTACTCATGTCGATAATATCGAACAGAGTAGTCATCTGATCTCCTTCTTCCTATTAACAATTTATTTAAATAAATAGGAATGAGTATAATAAGCTTTGAGATAATCTCACCTGAACAATCCATTTATCTTCATAATCTAACTCAAAACTTAAAATAAAAGAAAAGTAATAAATTCTCAATATTTTATACAAATTTTCCAATGATATTTCTAATCTATACAAAGTATAAATTAAAAGAGGCATTTATTTGATATATGTAAGCAACGAAGTATAACTAAATCTTAAAAATATGATATTTGCTATTGTTAAGGTGAAATAAGGTTGTTAGTATCAAACAGGAAATGGCTACCACTATTAAGGTGTGAGAGGGAAAATTCTAAGACTTAATAAAGGCTGGATAAGCCTAAAAATGAAAAGGGGAGCGCTATTCAGACTATGTAAATCCTCTAATAATGGGCTTGGGCTATCGCCTTCATCGCCCCTACGATGACCAAGGGCTACTGATGTTTATAGATACCTAAAAGGCTAAGAGATCCCTACTTTAAGAAGGGGAAGGAAAAGGCAATGAGGTACTACTATGACCTAGTGAATTCCTCTAAAGATGGGCTTAGGCTAACGCCTTCATCGCCCCTTCACCTCTTCTTAGAAAATTAATTTTAAGATCTTAAGGATAACAATTTGCAATATATCTCATACTCAAATACTCATTCAACAGATTGAATGATTTTTTTTAAAGTAAATTTAATCCCAATTGAAAGATTAACGATGCATATAAACTCAAGAACAGAAAATGAAACATTACACTAAAAAAATCCTTCTAGCAATCGAGCAAATTTGGATGTAAATCTCAGACATACAAAAAATTACTTTATTCTGCAGAACCCTGCTGTTTTTTAAAGAGAAGAAATAATCATATCTTCAATCACATTTCGTTCGATCTCTATTCAGTCATGCCTAAAGGCTTAACTGAGAAAAATTGTATATATCATATTTCAATGTAAAGCAGTTCACTTGAAGAAGAGTACAATGTGTTTAATGTTATCTCCTGAACAGAAAATTTTTTATATTATAATTTCTCTTGCACTTGACTTCTGAACCAACATATATTGATATATGTAACTATTAATTATTAAACTTATTTTCAACTCTGCACAAGATAAACATAGGAAAACAAACATTTCAGTATATGCAAGCTGCTTATGTGAACTCAATAGCACTACGATCATCAAACAACAACACCGAGTGTTAATGATCAAGGCAATTCAGCTAATCATTTACTATTCTACCATTTCTACAGCTTTGTGACCAAGATTTATAATAAGGAAACCAAACAGGACTCTCATAGCTATAAAACTCAAATGCATTGATACTATTTCTGATGAGTTGAAGAAAAGGTAATGAATAATATCTTCAGCAATCAAATCATTTAACTACTAGACATATACGAGTAAAATCAATTAGGCAATGAATGTAAATGAATGTCCAATCATGTAGCAGAGTAAATCACGTCTCAAGCATTAATGGAGGAAAGCAATTCAGAATTGGAGAAGTATTTCAAGGGATTTAGCACAACTGCATCTTGTTGATATCAGTTTCAAGCTTAATGTAAAGACAAGAGTGGAGATTTCTGGAAATTATGATTATGATGAACGCACCGTGGATGAGACTAGAGTTGAAACAAGTTACATTTGGACAATAAATCCATGCTACAAGTTCTATTTATTACTAACAACTTTCATTAAATGAATAACCAATTAACAAAACTTTTGGAGAATAATAAGAAACTAATGTGCTGTGCTTCTAAATTAAGTGTTCCAAAATCTCACACTATGATAAAATTCAGATATACATTAGTACTACAAACTTATTTTCCCATCTACATGAATTATCCATCAGGATGCATGTACAGATATATGAAAATCATTATATACCGAGTAGTCACTTTCAATGTCATATGTCCCTTTTTCTCTACTCAATTTGATAACATGAATATTAATGACTAAGATGATAAAATATTACAGGTTCCAAGTTTAACCACCAGGGTAAATTAGATCCAAATCAAGACAATTGATTTATTCAACATGCTATAAACGTAAGAACAATTCCTCCTACTTGGATATACTAATAACCATTTTTTATAACTGAGAAAAATGAAAAGGCCCAAATGAAACTTATACTCTGTACATCTTTATGAATATAGAAATAAAGTATGGAAATTAAATGTAAAGTTTTGAGACACACCAAAAGCTGAACTATACATTACTACATCATCAGATATCAAACAACTAAGGTATAATGAATGGTAGAAGTAGCAATCAAGCAAGCATTAACTTCTTCTTTATTCTAAAATAAAATTTGTATTCCAAATTTTACAAATTTTAATTACATATACAAAGTCTAGAGCAATTAAAATCTGAAGATAAGCTACATTTGCACGTTCATGGAGTTCTATATAGGAATAAGTATATAGCATTCTTTTAAAAAGAAAATCCTCATGACATTTAAAGTTCCATATGATCCAACAACACATGAATAACTGTTTAAAATCTTCTAAAATTATCTCATTCGTCGTCATCAGCATAAACACCACTAATAATCTATACATGCCATTACTCCAAAGTTTTCAGCATAATAAACCTTCCCTTCCTAAAAAAAATCTAACATAACCTAACTGAAATGACCTTCTTGATTTTCTCTAAACTTCATATGAACTCTTTAATCACCATTATAATCAACATTTTATCACTCAATTATCACCATTAAAACACTGAGATCAAATGGATTCAAATTTAAGCACAGAATAAATTCATTAACAAGTATCTGGTTTCGATCAAAGTCATATTATCAACTTCATAGCAAATCTTAAAAAAAAAATTAATTATGTACATCTATATCAAATATCTCTAACATTTATCAAATCAACATTTACAAAATGAGCAGATTAAACACATGAATGTGAATATAAGAAAATAAAATTGAAAACAAGAACTAGTATACTAATTTCTAAATAAGATCAATACCTGGATAAGCCGATTCACGAAAATCAATGAGCAGAAAACAACCAAATAACAGCCGCTGATGTCGGCTAGGCCACGTCTTACCTTGCTGGGCTTCAGATCTGGGACCTTTAACCTGCTAAGAATCTGAATCCTTTGATCAATGGCGACATTGACCAATTCTGAGTTATTCCAGACCTTGAAACTGTTCTTTATCTCTCAGATTTATTTTTTTTAAGGTTGAGTTTCACTCTTATACTTCCAGAGTTAAAAATTATCGGAAGATCGATCAGAGAAGGAGCAAATGATTGAAAGAAAAAAAAATAAAAAATCCGAGGTTTCAAAGCTAGGAAGAGAAATAGAGGAAGAAAAACAGTGTAAACAAAAAAACAAAATTTGACCAAAATTGACGAGAGTTGGAACCGGAATCTAACGAAGTTAGCCGGAGAAGATGACCGGAATCCGACAAATCTTGCTAAAAATTACAATGATTCACCAGATCTGATGAAGTAATGTCAAGATCTAATAAAATCTTACCGAAATTTGGAGTTGGCTGAAGGTTTTGAAAGAAAACAATCGAAAAAATGGATGATCTTAAGGACTGGCCAGAGCTTGATCAAAATTTGACCGGAATATGACCGGAGCAAACCGGAGAAGAAAATGAAAAAGAGCTAGGGTTTCAGTATAAGAACCCCTCAGATCGGAGAAGATGAGCTCGCCGGAGTTCAAATCCGCTAGAAAATGGAGATCGGAGAAGAAAATCGAAGTAAAATGAGTTTGGGAGATGATCTCAAAGATCTGTTGAAAGAGATGGATCTAATGGTGAAGAGGTGAAGGTAGGTGGAAGATGACGGTCGGATCTCCGGCGGAGACTTCCCGGAGAAGATGATCGGATCCCGGAGAAGATGATCGGAAAAAGCTCTCTCTCTCTCTCTCTTTTTCTCTCCGATTTTTTTTATGAAAAATAAAAACCCTCCTCTCTCTTCTGCACGAAATTTTCTTTTATAAGAAAAATATGGGTTGCTGATATTGGCACGCCAAAATGATGGGCGCACGGTTTTTTTGATGAGTGCGCGACAACTTGATGATCGTGCGGTTTCATTTGTCTTTTCCGGATTCGGATAGACACCGCTTAGGATAAATGCACCCCCCTTCTCTGGTTTATACTACGGCCCTTTCTCGGCTCGTTTGCTAGGCAAACGCGCTCGGATTTTGACGAAATTTTGCAGGGACCTAGTTGGGACCCTAAGCTACCTTGGGGTGAAGTTTGGGATCCTAAAGCATTGGTTTGATAGGGTTTTGCGTAAAATCGGAAGGATTAGGGCACGGTCAAAATGGGGTGTCTACAGATGCCCCTCTTTGGCAGAGCGTGCTTGTCGCGCGAATGTCAAAGCTGAACTGACAACACATTTTGACTGGCCCAAGATTAAAGAGTTTAAAATTTTTGATTTTTGATTTTTGAAAATGATATCCACAAGATACATGGTGAAATAGCCTTTCACCAGACTCTGACTCTGCAAACGTTGGTGAGATAGCCTCTCTCCAACTCTTAACTCAATACATATTGACGAGATAGCCTCTCTTGTAAAACATTAAATGACAGATTTGATTGTAAATGATCTTGAAATTTGGAGAGAAAATGGATTTGAATGCCGTGTAGAAACGGACTTGAATGCCACGTGGAAACGGACTTTGAATGCCATGTGAAAATGGACTTCAAATGACTTTGGATGCCGTGTGAAAACGGACTTTGAATGCCATGTGAAAATGGACTTGAATGCTTTGAAAACATTTTTTAACTTTTAAAATCTTTCAAATGGTGAGAGAAATGACCAAACTCCAAATCGCGGAGCCATTGGCAAAAACATCTTTTAAAATCTTTCAAATGGTGAAAGAAATGACCAAACTCCAAATCACGGAGCCATTGGCGAAAACAGTTTTTAAAATCTTTCAAATGGTGAAAGAAATGACTAAACTCCAAATCGCGCAGCCATTGGCGAAAACAGCTTTTAAAATCTTTCAAATGGTGAAAGAAAAGACCAAACTCCAAATCGCGGAGCCATTGGCGAAAACAACTTTTAAAATCTTTCAAATGGTGAAAGAAAAGACCAAACTCCAAATCGCGGAGCCATTGGCGAAAACAACTTTTAAAATCTTTCAAATGGTGAAAGAAATGACCAAACTCCAAATCGCGGAGCCATTGGCAAAAACAGCTTTTAAAATCTTTCAAATGGTGAAAGAAAAGACCAAACTCCAAATCGCGGAGCCATTGGCGGACATATATTTTTTTTTTTAAATGAAAGGAAAATTCATTGAAACGATTGAAGAAATGACCAACTTTGATCGATTTCACAAGGTGAATAAGTCATTCTTTGCCAAGAATGATTGAAAATGCATGATCTTTGCTGAAGATAAAACTCAAGGAACTTGAAGAAAATTTCAGGTATTGACCCTTTTAGAATGAGTGAAAAGCATTTTCCTGAGGATTTGACGATTGCAGGAGCAAATTCTAGACTCCGCTAGGGATAAAATTTTCTGAAAACTTGACTTTAAAATAAAACAATTTGATTGAAGAGACTGGCTCAAAGATTGTACTCAAGCTTCTCTGGTTTTCATTTGCTGAGAATAGTTATCCCAGTTATCATCACGTTTGATATCTTTTATGACGTAAGTCATAAAAGATGCCCCTAGTATGAAATATTTCCATGACAGATTCGTAAGAGAGCAAAACACAAGGGAATGGTCAAAAATTTTCATTTCATTAAATACTTGAGGTTACAAAGCTTTCAGGTTTACAACAAGCTGTATCTGCCCGACAATTGCCTTTCAATTCTGACGATCTCTGCCATTTCATATGGGCTTGAAAGACTACCATATAGACTTGAGAATCAATCATCTTCTGAACTTCACTCTGCTGCGCATCACTCTTGAGGGGATACAAATTCATCATTTTTTTTATCACCCCAGCCTTGGGAGGAATACTAACCACACAGGACTCTGGAATTTGACCTTGACTCGACATAGGAAAAAAAAAAAAAAACTTGGACAACCAGCAAATGAGGACTTCGACGGGCACAATGACTTAAACTCTAAGAGAGACTGAATCTGCTTCTTAGTCTGATAAGTATTTTTAAAATGGTACAGTCTACCACTCTTAAAATCTTTTGAAAACCGTATTTAAAGGTGTTTCATTCCTTTTTCCGGTATTTCCATCATGGTTATTATTCCCTTGGATTGCTTAGTCTTAACCCTCTGGCTTAGAGAGTGTCAGAAGAATTTCTGCCGGCGCTTACTCAGACTTTGGAGTAGTGCCGCCGAAGAAATGAAAGTCTTGCTGGCTTTCAGAGGTTTTGTCCTTTATGAAGTCACTGCCATGACCAAATCGCCTATTCAGGTTTTCGATTTGGCGGACCGCATGCCTTAATTTTTGCCTAAGCCGCCCTTTCAGGTTTTCAGCTTAGCGGGCGAATGACCCTAACTTTTGCCTAGACCGCCCTTGCGGGTTTTCAGTCTAGCGGGTCTAAGACTCCATTATTTTTTATTTTCTTTCTGTTTCTCTACAAACCTGGGCCTAAGTACACCAGAAGGACTTTTAGGTAGGCTTGGGTTCAAACAGGTTAACATTTGGTAAGTTTTCATGTATTTGACCGAATCTGGCCCTCCAGACTGCCTACGTATCCCCAAAGAAATGGAAATCAGGTTCGCGTAGTTCGCCCATTTGGGTTTCAAAAATTGTTTATTTTGTTCTTTCTTTCCTTCTTTTTTTTTAAGGATTTGAAAGGTTTGAAGGATTTGACCGAACCCGAATTAATCAGGCTACCTATGTACCCTGTAGAGAGGGATCAGGTCATGACGTAGTTCAGGCTATTATCTTTTATGACGCAAGTCATAAAAGATGCCCCTGGTTTGAGTTTATCAAAGAATGAAAGTTTTTTTTTTATTTTTAGGCTCAAAGGGTTTGCAAATGGTTTTCGACTTTGAGGTTATTGGCTTTTAAGCTCTGATCGATCAAGGATGGCTTCCTGGTGCATTTAAGCATAGTACTTCTTTAGTTGGTCCAGGTTTGTAGGTTCTGTTAATTTTTCTCCATTTTCATTGAGGAGTCTTACGGCTTTTCCAGGCAGGACTTCATCAACAATGTAAGGACCAGACCAATTTGGTCTGAATTTCCCTCTGGGATCAAACACCGGTGCCCTGTAAGACTTCAAGACGAGATCTCCTGGCTTCAACTCTCGGACCTTGACTTTCTTATTGAAGGCTCTTTCGATTCTTCTCTGATACCCTTGGATGTGATACAAGGCTCTCAACCTCTTTTCATCAATCATCTGTAATTCCTGATGTCTAGCTCTTGCCCACTCAGACTCTGACAGATTCGCTTCCATCATAACTCTTAGGGACGGGATTCTCACTTCAACAGGGAGGACTGCTTCCATTCCATACACTAGAGAATATGGAGTTACACCTGTAGAGGATCTGATCGATGTCCTGTAAGCCCATAAAGCAAAAGGAAGCTTGTTCGACCAGTCCTTATAAGTCTCGGTCATCTTACTGATTATGACCTTGATATTCTTATTCGCTGCCTCTACAGCCCCGTTGGTCTGCGGTCTGTAAGGAGATGACTTGTGATGCTTGATTTTAAACTCTTCGCACAGGTGCACTACCTCTTTCTTGAAGTGAGATCCATTGTCAGAAATCAGTTCATGAGGTACTCCATATCTGCAAATGATATTCGCACGGATGAACTTCGCAACTGTATTGGAAGTTATGGAAGCATATGAAGCAGCTTCTATCCATTTTGTGAAATAGTCAATGGCCACCAAGATGTACTCGTGTCCACTCGACGATTTAGGATAGACTTTGCCAATGATATCAATCCCCCATACTGAGAACGGCCACGGCGAGGTCATAGAATGTGTGGTACCCGGATCCCGCGAGAGGGGCGGGGCGCGAGCCGCCACGCGCTCTCTCTTTTGGTCTCTCGTATCCACGCGATTGGCGTGTGCATTTTAATGTTGATTTGAATTAATCTTTCCTGTGAACTTGGGATCACTAAGGCAATCCGAATTCCACACGAAAGAGACTGACAGAGTCGCCACCTAGATGTGGGATCTAGGACCCGTAATTAACCAGAAATCTAGACTCGCTACCTGGTTACGAGAATGGAAGGTATGGGGAGTTATCCGCCACATGCACCATTCCTGCCCGATAATCGGTCTTCGATTCCAAAAGCTAACTCTTTTAAATTTATTTTAAATGGCTCATTCAACTCTATGTTAATGTGCGAACTAAGTGACATGCATCCTAGAATCTAATTTCAATGTGAATCCTAGATGTGTATCTTGATTTATTAATTTGTCTGGATTCAATCTAAGTGACAGTTCTCCTAGAATTCTAATTTCATGGAAAATCCTAAGTGATTTAATTAAGCATTTACAAGAAAATTAATATATAAAACACCACAATTTGTTGTGGTGCCGACTCGCGGGTGGTATGCCGTCAGACATCCAAGCTGCCTACGTACCCAAGCCTCACTGGGATCAGAGTCGACGTAGTTCGGTGCACCTAAGCTAAGCTACATATGCCTAACTCAACTAGGACACCGACTTAGACGGATTTGATTGTTTCAACAGTTTTAAGAGGAATTATTTAATTCAAGTTGAGGATTTTATTATCTTAGGATTTCATCTAAGATGCTATATGATTCTTATCTGAATGCAAGTTGTCCCTTAGACTAATGCAGGTTTGCCTACATCCTAGTTTACTAGGCTTGTCTTAAGGAAAGATTGGGTGACTAGTGTAACTAGACCTATGGTACGGTTGCTATACATAGCAAGCGTCCGTGATGAGGCTGGACTCCTAACTCTAGGACTCCCTAAAATTTAGGACACGACACAACACTAGTGTTCCTAAATTGGGCTCTAATGGTTCTTAGATTGGAAACCATAATCCAATGGTTCCGAAAGACTCGAGACAAATCAATTCAAATTCTTGAAGTTAATTAATTTCAGATTTCATGGATTTTCGATTTATGGACACTTGAGGATTACCAATGGTTCTAGGGTTCACCAATTTCGGCCCAGAATAGCATCCAAGGAAGGGAATCGTGCGTTCTTTCCTTGCGCAATTTAATACTTAGGTTATAACATCTTATTGCCTGGCATATCTCAGGATTTCCGTGGACAGTAACCTCGGAGCCAACAACATGCTATAGCTTAAGTATTCAAATTGTCAAAGATCGGTTGCAATTGGGATACGATTATGGATGCACTGGCCATTTTTCCAGGAAAATCTAAAGATCCTAAAATTTCTGTTTCAATGGATTAAGGAGTGAACATGTGACAAAATTTAAGGTTCTTTGGAAATTTTCACAATGATTTTTAATTAATTTCGAATTTTCAATGGATTTTATCAATTTTAAGCATATGAGTGATTTTACAAGTGAAATTATTGCAAACAAATTCGAAATGAGTTGAAATTTCTACAGCAGCAAGATATGATGAAATGTAGCTTACGGGAAGAGTTTTACAGATTTTTACATTAAGCTCATATTTAATTTCGATTTAACAATTGATTGACCAGATTGCACAAATAACACAGAAACCACTAGAAATATGAATCTAAATTCAATGAAATTTCTACAGTAATAAGATATAAGTAAAAATAACATACTGAGAAATTTTCATAAATTTTGGAAACCATTTACTATCAGTTTCAGATTTTTTAATTTTCAGACCAGATTATGAATTAACCCTACATCCCATATGAAAACAGATCCAAATCACTTGAAACTTTTACAGTAACTAGAAATGTGAGATTGAAGACTACTGTAAAAATTTTAAGAATTTTAGTTGTGATATGATGTCAGTAACAATTCCTTCAAAAGCTGGTAAATTTCAAAGAAAGCATAAAATAATATACCAAACAAATTCTACAAATTCTCAAAATTTCATGGTAGAATGTACTGGTATCATATTAGTTTCCCACGAAATTTCATTAATTTTGGAATTCATTTAGTATATATTTTATTTTCGAAACACTCATGGAGATCATGATTTTGAGCATACATATTTAATTTTCAACTAAATCCAATTAAATACTAAAAATCATGCAAATATACCAAATAATTCTAGAAAAATCTAAAAATTAAGTACCTACCTGTGATCGAAATCCTCGTCGAATCCGAGAGCCGAAAAATTCGAAAATCGCACCGCCGCTTGATCCGCTTCCGCTTTCTTTCTCTTTTTCTTTGTTTTATTTTCTTTTATATTTTTTTTTATATGGAACAAGGGAGAGAGATGGGGAGAAACAAATAAGGAGAGAAAGTAGATAATGATAGTGTGAGAGTGAGAGAGTGAGAGATATTGAGGGAGGGAGATATTGAGGGAGAGAAAGAGAAAACTATCCAAAAACAATGTGTTGTTTTTCTCTTTTTTTTCTTCCTCTCATCACCTCTCTTTATATAGTGAAAAACTTAGTGGAGAGGTGGAAATAAAAAATGAGAATGGTGGGTGTGGTGGAGAATAATGGAATATATAATGGTAATGGTGGGAATTGTGGTGGGGAATAATGGAATATATAATGTGAATGGTGGGTGTGGTGGAGAATAATGGAAATAAACAATGGTAATTGTGGGAATGGTGGTGGGAATAATGGAATATATAATGGTAATGGTGGGAATGGTGGTGGGAATAATGGAATATATAATGGTAATGGTGGGAATGGTGGTGGGGATAATGGAATATATAATGGTAATGGTGGGAATGGTGGTGGGAATAATGGAATATGTAATGGTAATGGTGGGAATGGTGGTGGGGATAATGGAATATATAATGGTAATGGTGGGAATGGTGGTGGGGATAATGGAATATATAATGGTAATGGAGATAATGGTGTTATTTTAAAGGGAAAAATGAAGTTAGTGGAAATGGTAGAGAAAGTTAAGTCATGCTAATGGTGAGTCCCACATCAGCGGGTTCCGCACAAGCGGGTCCCACATCAGCGGGCCCTACACAAGCGGGTCCCACATCAGCGGGTCCCACACAAACGGGTCCCACATCAGCGGGTCCCACACAAACGGGTCCCACACTAGCAGGTCCCACACCAGCGGGTCCCACACAAACGGGTACAAATTCTCCCTAGTTTAGATTTTCTGAATAATCCTTCTCAACATTTAGCGGGAAAATGCGAAACACGACGGAAATGACCAAAAATATTTAGAAATGTAACAAACGGATGCGGGAAAGAAAGACATTGGAAAACCGACGGAAAACAAACCCTAATTTCTTTATCGATTAAGGTAGAGCAAAATGGGGTGTCTACAGATGCCCCTCTTTGGTAGAGATGACGTAGTCATCGAATACCAAAGTCAAAATGACAGAGCCATTTTGCGTAGCTTTAATCGACAAAAGACTCTGCACAAAACGGAACTTAGACGCAAACATTTACTACCTAATGCAAGGCCCTAAATGAAATCCTAGAATTAGAACATAATAAGAAATCCTGATGCGGTGCCGTTTACAAACGAGCAACGAGAGAATGAGATACCACTTTCGAATGGATTCCGAACAGAAAGAACAAAGATCGTTCTCAAGCGGTTTTTTTTTTTTTTTTTTTAAAAAAAAAAGAAAATGAGACATCTTTCACAAGCGGGCTCAAGGAGGATAAGAGACCATTCACAAATGGACTCAGAAAATGAGGTACCGTTTACAAACGGGCTCAAAGAGAACACGGGACCATTCACAAATGGACTCGAGAAACGAGGCACCGTTCACAAACGGGCTCAAGGAGAACATGAGACCATTCACAAATGGACTCAGAAAATGAGGTACCGTTCACAAACGGCCTCAAGGAGGATATGAGACCATTCACAAATGGACTCAGAAAATGAGGTACCGTTCACAAACGGGCTTAAGAAGAATATGAGACCATTCACAAATGGACTCAGAAAATGAGGTACCGTTCACAAACGGGCTTAAGGAGAGGACGAGACCATTCACAAATGGACTCGAGAAACGAGGCACTGTTCACAAACGTGCTCAAGGAGAACATGAGACCATTCACAAATAGACTCAGAAAATGAGGTACCGTTCACAAACGGGCTCAAAGAGAAGACGAGACCATTCACAAATGGACTCGAGAAACGAGGCACCGTTCACAAACGGGTTTAAGGAGAAGACGAGACCATTCACAAATGGACTCGAGAAACGAGGCACCGTTCACAAACGGGCTCAAGGAGAATAAGAGACCATTCACAAATGGACTCAGAAAATGAGGTACCGTTCACAAACGGGCTCAAGAGAAGACGAGACCATTCACAAATGGACTCGAGAAACGAGGCACCGTTCACAAACGGGCTTAAGGAGAAGACGAGACCATTCACAAATGGACTCGAGAAACGAGGCACCGTTCACAAACGGGCTCAAGGAGAACATGAGACCATTCATAAATGGACTCGAGAAATGAGGCACCGTTCACAAACGGGCTCAAAGAAACAAGATAGCTTCAACAACGAAGAATTTAGAGATTTTTCATAAACTTGAATTTGACGTAGGATTGGATTTGATGAATTTTTGATTTTTCAGAAATAAGGCACCGTCCACAAACGGGCTCAAGGAGGACATGAGATCATTCACAAATGGACTCAGAAAAATGAGACACCGTTCACAAACGGGTTCAAGGAGAAGACGGGACCATTCACAAATGGACTCGAGAAACGAGGCACCGTTCACAAACGGGCTCAAAGAAACAAGATAGCTTTGATTGATGAATTCAACAATGAAGAATTTAGAGTTTTTTCATGAACTTGAATTTGACATAGGATTGGATTTGATGAATTTTTGATTTTTCAGAAATAAGGCACCGTCCACAAACGGGCTCAAGGAGGACATGAGACCATAAATGGACTCAGAAAAATGAGACACCGTTCACAAACGGGTTCAAGGAGAAGATGAGACCATTTAGAAATGGACTCGAGAAAAGAGGCACCGTTCACAAACAGGCTCAAAGAAACAAGATAGCTTTGATTGATGAATTCAACAACGAAGAATTTAGAGATTTTTCATGAACTTGAATTTGACATAGGATTGGATTTGATGAATTTTTGATTTTTTGAACTTAATGAAATCGGGGATGCTACAGATCGTGCTTGTCAAAGATATCGGAAACTAGGACTTTGACGAATGATGAAACGGCAAACCGTGACGAATGATGAAACGGCAAACCGAAGAACCATTACTAACAAGAATGGATTAGAAACACTTTTATTAAACTTCAACAAGATTTTTCTCAAAGAGACTGCTGGTCTTGTCTTTGGGGATTTGGATAACTGAAACCTTGAACAAGACACTTAAAATTGGTAATCTAGAACAACGGCTCTCTTGGATATAATCATGGAAAAGTGGGACTTGCCTCTTGATAGGTGTTTAGATAAACATTTCTTGACCAGGATAGTATTTAACTAACTGGAAGGAAATTCTGAATTTTAACGGTTCATCTTTCTGAGAAATTGGCTCGACCATCATTGCATCTGAGGCTCTTCCAAGCTTAAGATGCCTTCCTGGGGTATGATCTTTTTACGGAAGCTGGGCTTTCTGATGTTTCTACTTCTGAATTCTTCTGGGTTGATCATCTTTGAAATATAGCTGTTTGACTAGATTCTCGAACTTTTTCAGTTACAATCGCAGGGAGCTGACGAGGCCGGGCCTCCTTCACCGAGACAGTTGCATCATTTGGACATATGGATGACGATTGACTCTTTTTAAATAGAAAACTTAGATAAAAGGCACTACTCAAAGGATTGAGGAGCTCTAAAGGAGTGAACATAGAATAACAACGATTGATTAACTACACTGACAGACACAGTAATGCTTCTGACTTAGTTAACGTTTTATTTGGTAAGTCTATCCTTTCAAGGAATATTTTTTTCAATTGGTAAACACTGGACTTTTTCCTTAAAACAGTAATGCCTCAATGATTTAATTACAACTCCTAGGATTGCTTAGCTCCAATGCCCCCAGTTTTGAGAATGTCACTTGAATTTGCTTGAACTTCAGTTGATCTTCAGTCCTGATACCGGCTGTAGCCTTCTTACAATGATTCTCTTACCATGACCAAGTCACCTCTTCAGGGTTTTTAACTTGGCGGACCGTGGTAGCCTTAACTTTTGCCTGAACCGTCTTTCTAGGTTTTCGATTCAGCAGGCTATCCCCTTAGCTTTTGCCTAAGCCGCCCTTTCGGGTTTTCAACTTAACAGGGGAATGATCTTAAATTTTGCCTAAACCGCCCTTTCAGGTTTTCAGTCTAGCAGATCTTCAAACTCCATTTTTTTTTATTCATCATCATTTTTTTTTTTGTTTCGGGACCTAGATCATTAGTTCTGAACACCGGAAGGACTTTATAGGTAGGATAGGGCTTTTCAAAGAATGGCTTAAGGTTCAACAAAGATTTCGACCGAACCTGTGAACAGGTTGCCTACATATCCCAAGGTAGGAATCAGGTCGTGTGTAGTTCAGGGCGAATGCCCCTAGTTTGAAGATAAATTGTTCGAAGGTTTATTGATTTTTTTTTTCTCTTCTTTCTGGAATAATTGACTTCTCTTCTTTAGGAACTTGTCCCTCTTTTTCTGAAAGGATTGAATTTCTTTTTTTTTTTTTTTTTTTTGGATTGATTGAATTGCTTTTCTTTTTTGAATCGACCGAACTCAGTTTAACCGAGCTGCCTACGTACCCCAGTGTAGGGATCAGGTCTCGCGTAGTTCGGGGCAGATGCCCCTAGTTTGACGGGTTTTCAAGAAAATTTTATTCAGGCTCGAAGGGTTTGCAAACAGGTATTTGTTTTGACATTGGGTTCTGATTTTGGGATTTATTCGGCCAAAGGAGGCCTTCCGATGTTCAGATTGGGAATCGATCTAGGTTACTAGAGTCCTTCTGGTGCTGATTATTATTATTATTTTTTTCTTCTTTTTTTTTTATGGAGTTTGACGGCATTTCCAGGTAAGAGATAATATATCTTCTTCTTTCAAGATTCTAATACGCGCCTTCGACTTTCATAGAGCAAAACTTGTTCTTCGACATCCTCCATCTATGGATTTGTAACTCTTGATATCTGATGATCACTTTTCAATGCTTGCTCTTGAACTTCTTATCTCGAATTTGATGGCTTCATGTTATGAATTTGAGAACCAAGGTCATCAATTGGAAATATGAAAGTTGTTTCCACTCCATGCCCCTTGCATAGCATATGATATTCACTTCATTCTTTCTTGAACCTTCTATCTGGGTATTTCTCTTGGCATTAATGGTAACGCTTACCGGACCATCTTTTTATCCTCAAAATGGGTTTACCAATTCTTCACACTCTTCAGAGGGTAATGTATTTTCAATCGGCATTTACTGGATCAAGGTTTTAGGGCCAGTGTTTACCACTTCAATTTCATCTTTGAAAGGCTGAGATTGGCGCTCCTCCTCTTGTTCAAGTAATTGCTGTGACTCAAGTGGAGTTTCGTCAATTTTGTCCTCATTTGAGGAGGGAGTCTTACTTTAAGATCAGAAGCATACTTAAGAAACAGACACAAGTGAACTATTGAAACTTGAAATTTTATTTAAAGAAAAAAAATACTACATCTCACAACCTATCCTGAACATGTTCAGGATTCACAACTCTAAAAGAAAAGCAAAAGATAACTTGCCTGGACTAGGCATTAACCTTGAACTGTAGAACCGGACTCAACAATTGTACTGACCATGATGACTGACTCAACATAAAATAGTAAGTGACTAAAACTTTAACTGCTGCAACTGTTTGGCGTTGAAGGCTCGGCGAAGGCTGGTTCGTTCTGAACATCATCATGGCTGATACTTTCAATTTTGGACAATGATGACTGATTCGCATAGGGAAATGCCCCTAGCTCAATGATTCTGAGAGTGAACTCTGAAGGACTTAGCAAAATAATCTTGAAAAAGGTAGCCCCTAGAGGAGGAAGAGATCAAGGATACAGGCAAGATTGGATCATCAAGATTGCACGATCAAATGATTGAGACACAATTTCCGCCAATGAAGACACAATCGAATCCCACAAGAGACGAATGATAGACACATGATCAAAATGTGAGATTGCATAGGATTACTTTCAACGGGTAGATCAAGAATAACTAATCCTATGAGATCTTTGGAAATGATGGGATTTATATCCTAACCCCAAAGGAAAAGTTTTTAGTCTTCGCACATTTTAACAGTGTTACCTGAAGGCATCAACCCTAATCCTAATCTAGCGGAGTGGAGAGAGGATCTCGACTCATGACTTTGTTTGTGTACCTAGGACCGATCGTAGCCATTGGAAGATGGACTACGGCCTAATCTAGACACAAATGGGTAAGATATCCTAAACTAGGCTCACACACATGATGCACATGTGTTCGTATACTACATGCATGTGTGGGTTAATCTAGGGGTAAGGCCAAGAGTTCCCTTAGCGCGAATCCCTGTTCGATATACTGTACCAGTGTCCGGCGTATCAGTACGTGAACAAGAGATCCGTTTACGTACCATAAAGGTACTAGGCTAAGGGTGGAATGCTTCTCTAGCACAGAGGCACCAGGTGATGAAATCCCAGTCAACCATGCTAGATAACACTCCGGGTTCCTAAAATAGGACGTGTGTGCATGTGAGATGCAGGGGTTTAGATGAAAGTGATGTAAGTGTGTGCAATAAGTTCGCGCAATCTATGATGCCTTCAGGTTTTGTTAGATTAAGTTTGAGTATATGTGATGAGAAAATAAAGCATACAAACTAATCTAACAAGCATAAAAGAGATAGAGTTTTCATGAGCCAGTTAAAATAGATTCAAATGAGTTATCCTTTGGAATTGTAATGAAGTTAGGTGGTCCCCAGCAGAGTCGCCAGACTGTGGTACCCGGATCCCGCGAGAGGGGCGGGGCGCGAGCCGCCACGCGCTCTCTCTTTTGGTCTCTCGTATCCACGCGATTGGCGTGTGCATTTTAATGTTGATTTGAATTAATCTTTCCTGTGAACTTGGGATCACTAAGGCAATCCGAATTCCACACGAAAGAGACTGACAGAGTCGCCACCTAGATGTGGGATCTAGGACCCGTAATTAACCAGAAATCTAGACTCGCTACCTGGTTACGAGAATGGAAGGTATGGGGAGTTATCCGCCACATGCACCATTCCTGCCCGATAATCGGTCTTCGATTCCAAAAGCTAACTCTTTTAAATTTATTTTAAATGGCTCATTCAACTCTATGTTAATGTGCGAACTAAGTGACATGCATCCTAGAATCTAATTTCAATGTGAATCCTAGATGTGTATCTTGATTTATTAATTTGTCTGGATTCAATCTAAGTGACAGTTCTCCTAGAATTCTAATTTCATGGAAAATCCTAAGTGATTTAATTAAGCATTTACAAGAAAATTAATATATAAAACACCACAATTTGTTGTGGTGCCGACTCGCGGGTGGTATGCCGTCAGACATCCAAGCTGCCTACGTACCCAAGCCTCACTGGGATCAGAGTCGACGTAGTTCGGTGCACCTAAGCTAAGCTACATATGCCTAACTCAACTAGGACACCGACTTAGACGGATTTGATTGTTTCAACAGTTTTAAGAGGAATTATTTAATTCAAGTTGAGGATTTTATTATCTTAGGATTTCATCTAAGATGCTATATGATTCTTATCTGAATGCAAGTTGTCCCTTAGACTAATGCAGGTTTGCCTACATCCTAGTTTACTAGGCTTGTCTTAAGGAAAGATTGGGTGACTAGTGTAACTAGACCTATGGTACGGTTGCTATACATAGCAAGCGTCCGTGATGAGGCTGGACTCCTAACTCTAGGACTCCCTAAAATTTAGGACACGACACAACACTAGTGTTCCTAAATTGGGCTCTAATGGTTCTTAGATTGGAAACCATAATCCAATGGTTCCGAAAGACTCGAGACAAATCAATTCAAATTCTTGAAGTTAATTAATTTCAGATTTCATGGATTTTCGATTTATGGACACTTGAGGATTACCAATGGTTCTAGGGTTCACCAATTTCGGCCCAGAATAGCATCCAAGGAAGGGAATCGTGCGTTCTTTCCTTGCGCAATTTAATACTTAGGTTATAACATCTTATTGCCTGGCATATCTCAGGATTTCCGTGGACAGTAACCTCGGAGCCAACAACATGCTATAGCTTAAGTATTCAAATTGTCAAAGATCGGTTGCAATTGGGATACGATTATGGATGCACTGGCCATTTTTCCAGGAAAATCTAAAGATCCTAAAATTTCTGTTTCAATGGATTAAGGAGTGAACATGTGACAAAATTTAAGGTTCTTTGGAAATTTTCACAATGATTTTTAATTAATTTCGAATTTTCAATGGATTTTATCAATTTTAAGCATATGAGTGATTTTACAAGTGAAATTATTGCAAACAAATTCGAAATGAGTTGAAATTTCTACAGCAGCAAGATATGATGAAATGTAGCTTACGGGAAGAGTTTTACAGATTTTTACATTAAGCTCATATTTAATTTCGATTTAACAATTGATTGACCAGATTGCACAAATAACACAGAAACCACTAGAAATATGAATCTAAATTCAATGAAATTTCTACAGTAATAAGATATAAGTAAAAATAACATACTGAGAAATTTTCATAAATTTTGGAAACCATTTACTATCAGTTTCAGATTTTTTAATTTTCAGACCAGATTATGAATTAACCCTACATCCCATATGAAAACAGATCCAAATCACTTGAAACTTTTACAGTAACTAGAAATGTGAGATTGAAGACTACTGTAAAAATTTTAAGAATTTTAGTTGTGATATGATGTCAGTAACAATTCCTTCAAAAGCTGGTAAATTTCAAAGAAAGCATAAAATAATATACCAAACAAATTCTACAAATTCTCAAAATTTCATGGTAGAATGTACTGGTATCATATTAGTTTCCCACGAAATTTCATTAATTTTGGAATTCATTTAGTATATATTTTATTTTCGAAACACTCATGGAGATCATGATTTTGAGCATACATATTTAATTTTCAACTAAATCCAATTAAATACTAAAAATCATGCAAATATACCAAATAATTCTAGAAAAATCTAAAAATTAAGTACCTACCTGTGATCGAAATCCTCGTCGAATCCGAGAGCCGAAAAATTCGAAAATCGCACCGCCGCTTGATCCGCTTCCGCTTTCTTTCTCTTTTTCTTTGTTTTATTTTCTTTTATATTTTTTTTTATATGGAACAAGGGAGAGAGATGGGGAGAAACAAATAAGGAGAGAAAGTAGATAATGATAGTGTGAGAGTGAGAGAGTGAGAGATATTGAGGGAGGGAGATATTGAGGGAGAGAAAGAGAAAACTATCCAAAAACAATGTGTTGTTTTTCTCTTTTTTTTCTTCCTCTCATCACCTCTCTTTATATAGTGAAAAACTTAGTGGAGAGGTGGAAATAAAAAATGAGAATGGTGGGTGTGGTGGAGAATAATGGAATATATAATGGTAATGGTGGGAATTGTGGTGGGGAATAATGGAATATATAATGTGAATGGTGGGTGTGGTGGAGAATAATGGAAATAAACAATGGTAATTGTGGGAATGGTGGTGGGAATAATGGAATATATAATGGTAATGGTGGGAATGGTGGTGGGAATAATGGAATATATAATGGTAATGGTGGGAATGGTGGTGGGGATAATGGAATATATAATGGTAATGGTGGGAATGGTGGTGGGAATAATGGAATATGTAATGGTAATGGTGGGAATGGTGGTGGGGATAATGGAATATATAATGGTAATGGTGGGAATGGTGGTGGGGATAATGGAATATATAATGGTAATGGAGATAATGGTGTTATTTTAAAGGGAAAAATGAAGTTAGTGGAAATGGTAGAGAAAGTTAAGTCATGCTAATGGTGAGTCCCACATCAGCGGGTTCCGCACAAGCGGGTCCCACATCAGCGGGCCCTACACAAGCGGGTCCCACATCAGCGGGTCCCACACAAACGGGTCCCACATCAGCGGGTCCCACACAAACGGGTCCCACACTAGCAGGTCCCACACCAGCGGGTCCCACACAAACGGGTACAAATTCTCCCTAGTTTAGATTTTCTGAATAATCCTTCTCAACATTTAGCGGGAAAATGCGAAACACGACGGAAATGACCAAAAATATTTAGAAATGTAACAAACGGATGCGGGAAAGAAAGACATTGGAAAACCGACGGAAAACAAACCCTAATTTCTTTATCGATTAAGGTAGAGCAAAATGGGGTGTCTACAGAATGCAGCTCCGACGGAGGCACATGAATAAGATTCGCATAGACTTGGCATTTATGACATTTCTTCACGAATGCGAAACAATCTGTTTCCATTGAGGGCCAATAGAAACCAAGTCTAAGGATTTTCCTTGACAGCATCTTACCATTCATGTGAGGACCACAAACACCTTCATGTGTTTGCTCTATGAGCTCTGCAGCCTGATCTTCATCAACACACAGAAGCTGAATACCGTCAAATGACCTTCTGTACAACTCTTCACCACAAATGATGAAGTTGGCAACGAACTTCTGAAGAGTTTTCCTCTCTTTGCTGGAAGCTTCAGGCGGATGCCCCTTGCTTGAAATGAAATTTCTGATATCTGTATACCATGGTTTACCATCTGGACACCTGGCAGATATTTCAATGGCATTCACATGTGCTGGAGCCCATTGTAACCTTACAGCTAAAGGTTGAACCTCCATTGTAGCAGAAATGTCCAACATTGATGCCAGAGTAGCCAGAGCATCAGCAAAATGATTTCTTGTCCTCGACAAATGAGTAAATGTGACATTCCTAAACTTCCCGACCAAAGATGCGAGATAAGTGTGATATGAGATCAACCTTGCCTCTTTCGTTTTCCAATCCCCATTTATTTGACAAATAATCAGGATTGAATCTCCGAACACATCGATGTCTTGAATTTGCAAAGCCAAAGCTGCCTCAAGTCCTGTGATGCATGCTTCATATTCTGCCATATTATTGGTGCATTCAAACTGCAACTTGATGGATATTGGGATGTACTCCTTTTTTGGAGATACCAAAACTGCCCCTATTCCTTGACCATGATTATTGACAGCTCCGTCAAAGTACATAAGCCAGTTGGAACTCGGAGTCTCTTCTTCAATGTCCATAATCTCTTCATCAGGAAAATCAGCCTTCAGAAAAGCATTCTCTTCAACAGGAGCATCAGCCAACTGCTCAGCAATTACCCGTCCCTTAATTGATTTCTAAGTGACATAAGTGATGTCAAACTCAGACAACAATAGCAACCATCTAGCTGTTCTTCCAGTAAGAGCGGGTTTTTCGAACAAATACTTCAACGGATCCATCCGTGAGAGCAAAAATATCTTGTTCGACAGAAGATAATGTCTAAGCCTTTGAGTTGCCCAAACCAATGCTAAACATGTATTTTCCAAAACAGTGTATTTGATTTCATACTCTAGCATTTTCTTACTGATATAGTAGATGGGCTTTTCTTTCTTAGACCCTGCCTCCTGCTGAGCAAGCATACAACCCATTGCTGTATCCGTGATGGACAAATACATCAACAACGGTTGACCAGGAATGACCGGGGATAAGACAGGAGGCAAAGACAAACATTGCTTGACTTTTTCAAATGCTTCCTGACATTCTTCATTCCATTTCTTAGAGGAATTCTTTTTCAATAACTTGAAGATGGGTTCACACGTCATAGTTAAATGAGATATGAATCTCCTCAAGTATTGCACTTTGCCAAGGAATCCACGAATCTGCTTTTCTGTCTTTGGTGGTTGCATTTCTTGGATAGCCTTGATCTTCTGAGGGTCCACTTCGATTCCTCTTTCACTGACCATGAATCCAAGCAACTTCCCTGACGTGACCCCAAATACATATTTATTAGGGTTCAAGCGAAGCTGAAACTTTCGGATTCGTTCGAAAAACTTTCTCAAAGCGATTGTATGCTCCGGCCGAGTTTTGCCTTTGACAATCATGTCATCTACATAGACCTCGACCTCCTTATGGATCATGTCATGAAGAAGAGTAGTCGCGGCCCTCTGATAGGTGGCACCAGCATTCTTGAGACCGAACGGCATCACTCTATAGCAATATGTCCCCCACTGAGTAATAAATGCCGTCTTCATCATGTCCTCAGGCGCCATTTTGATCTGGTTATACCCTGAGAATCCATCCATAAAGGATAAGAGTGCATGTCCAGCGGTATTGTCAACCAAGAGATCAATGTTCGGAAGCGGAAAATCATCTTTCGGACTTGCCTTGTTCAAATCTCTGAAATCGACACACATCCTGACTTTTCCATCTTTCTTGGGCACAGGTACAATATTTGCAAGCCATTCAGGGTACTCAACTACCTCGATGAATTTTACTTCGAGTAGTTTCTTAACCTCGTCATGAACTTTCAACTCCCATTCTGTTTTAAGTTTTCGGAGTTTTTGCTTCTTCGGCTTGATGCCAGGGATTAGAGGTAATTTGTGTTGGACAATGTCCTCACTCAATCCTGGCATGTCGTCGTAAGACCAAGCAAAAACCTCCTTAAGCTCCTTTAGCAAGGTGATTAATTCTTCGCGCTCCTCAGGAGATAAAATTTTGCCAATTCGTATTTCCCGAATTAAGGTTTCATCACCTATATTTACGGTTTCAATTTCCTCTTCAAGTGGTTTAGCTCGGTGACTCTCCTCTTGTTGAATCATATGTTTGATTTCAAGAGGAGTATCATCGGCTTACTCTTTAGAGGGGGAGTCTTGATTGTTATTATTAGTTACTTGATCAAGTTCAGAAGCAGAATCAGCAGAAGAGACAAGTACAGGAATATAAGCAAAAGAGTCTTTTATTTCATCAGAATCAATGATTACATCAGATGACTCGCCCACATCAGGCGTTACAGACTCTAAAACAGGATGAAAAAATAAGTCGACATCAGTATCGACACAACTAGAAACATGTACAGCCAAAGAATCAATGAATACGCCCTCAGACTCGGACTCAACGCCACCAAGGACAGACTCGTCACCCATTCCAGAGGTAGACCCGACCTCTACAGTACCTGCATCAAAAGAAAAGTTAGAAATGACAGACTCTAGGACGGACTCAGAAACTGACACAGACTTTGAAACAACTGACTCTTTTGAAGGGACTGGAATGTACTGAGGGATTACATGGGGTATAACCTGTGACGTCCAGTTATCTAGAGGTCCCTCGGCTGGGGTGATATAATCCTCTGGGTTCAGAAAAGGTGCGTCTCTTCCAATCATAGCAATGACTGGTGCCTCAGTTTGAAACAAAGAATTCAGGAGTTCTGGCTCAAAGTTCTCAACCCAGTCTGAGTCTGGTTCCTCTGTCACTACTGCCTCTGTAATCTGCTTACTGTAAAATTCTGCTGGCAGCTCATCTGCAAAGAAAATCTCAAGACCCGGCAGCTTGGTCCCATTCTCATCATACCATGGCTCTGAGAAACCATAATAAGGGCAATCAGCTCCCTCTTTTCGGAATCTACCATTCATGACTTTGCTGAAAGGTCCCATTGGAAACTCTAAACCCTTGCGGTGACATTCTGCCCATTTAAACATGTAGGCTCTCATTTCCTGCACCTCCTTGCGAGTCGGCTTGTATCCCAACCCAAACAACCCGTCAGATGCTTTCAACTCGGGCCGCTCAGTCGGACCCTGCATATTCTTCCCCAAACCTGCCCCTGGGAGATATCCAAATCGGCGCATCATCTTGACTACCCGAGTATTGGTGCTAGAGAGAAACATAATTTCTTCACTCATAGCCTCTTTCATGGTGATAGCCGAAACCTCCACTGAAAATCCTGTCAGACTGATATCTCTTGTGTTTTCAGTAACAAGCTCTTGAGATATTTGTCCAACTTCTGGCTCGGGATCTCCTTTGACTGTGATCACCCGATTGTTTCGAATGAATTTCAGTTTTTGATGAAGTGTGGAAGGGATGACCCCAACCTTGTGCAGCCAAGGTCGACCAAGCAACAGACAAAAAGAAGTCTTGATATCCAACACTTGGAATTCAATGTCAAAGGTTTCTCCTCCGATGACAATCTCAGTAGCCAACGTTCCGATAACATCCCTTCGAGTACCATCATATGCTAGTATACCTTGCTCAGACGGTATGAAGTCTTCAGGCCCAAACCCCAGAGTAGTGGCAGTACTCAAAGGACATACATTTAGAGCCGACCCATTGTCTACTAACACCTCTGATACTTTCTTTCTGTTGCACAATATGGTGATTTTGAGAGGACGAGTATGGTCCTTTCCCTCTGACGGTAAATCCTCGTCTGAGAAAGACAAGGCTTTTGAAGCTTTGGTCATGGCTACCAGACCGACCAACTCATCTGGAGTAATTTCAACAGATACTTGGGACGAGTTCAACTCACGAAGTACAACTTGTCTGTGCTTCGGCGATGCCATCAGTAAACCCCAAATTGAAACATTAGCTTGGGTTTTCTTAAGCTGATTCAGCAGGTTATCTTCCTCTTCATCAAGTCTCTGTTTCTGCCTCTGACTATCAACCCCTCTTGCAACTTCAGCGGGATTTTCAACTCTAAGCTCAGCTGGTTTGAAGACTCGTCCACCACGTGTGACGTGGCGGAGTTCATCACATTGATCGTTCAGGAGCAACAAATCTTCATCTTCTATCCTAAGGATGTAAGGGGTTTTCATCTCTTCTTCCTCATCATCACTCACCCTTAAGACATATAGAGATTCAGAATCTTTCTCCTCATCTTCACACTGGAAAATATATGACTGGTTTGGTGGCCCAGCCACATCAGGGTCGTTCCAGGATAAAACATATGGCCTTTCGGATTCTGCCCACTGATCTTCTTCTTCAAATTTCCAGACATAGGGTTCTTCGGATTCCACAGCACATATGAAGGAAGCCGGATCAATGACAGACTCCTCGGCGCAAATGACATTGACCGAGGATGGAGGCGGCATTGCATGCGTAGGAAGGGGGTTTCTAGTTACATTTGGTAACTCGATTGACAGTTCCTTCCTATCGATCATGTTCTGAATTTGGTGTTTCAAAGCTAAACACCTGTCAGTGATATGGCCAGTGTTACGATGATAATCACAGAACTGATCCTCTCTCCAGGATCTCGGCAACGGGTTGGGAGGAGGCTTAATATCAGGCAGCTTGATCTTTCTGTCCTTCAACAGCTTCTTCAAAGCTACGGACAAAGAATATGGAAGGGGATCAAAATGACGAGGAGGCTTCTGCTCCATCGGCGGCCTTCTTACTTCAGTGATTACCCTGGGTGGAGGTCTGACATAATTAACATTATGTACTTCTTTCGGCGCCATTACAGGTCGCTTCCCCTCTCGAACATCAGATGGAATTCTTGATCTCAGGCCTTTAGCCAATGCATCTTCTATTTGGGTCCCAGTCTTAATGAGATGGTTGAAATCTAGGAAATACTGGATAGCCATATGGTGATAATATTGTGGTGACAGATTTTTCACCACAATCTTGATTTGCTCCTCATCTGAAAGACGATGAGTCATTTGCGCTGCTTTCCTTCTCTATCTGCGGATGAAGGAAGTAAAGGTTTCATTATGGCCTTGCTTCAAAGCCTTGAGATCTCTTTTGGTCACGTCGATTCCCTCCTCCATGGAGAACTGCTCGACGAACCTATTTGCAATATTCTCTAGAGTTCTGATCTCTTCAGACTTTAAGCTCAAAAACCACTTTTTAGCCACTCCGACCAAAGATCGGGGAAATAAGAGAGCAACCTGCTCCAGAGATAGACCATGCTGCTGTAAAAGCGGAAGAACCGACATTAGATGGCTTCGAGGACACCCGGTCCCATCGTACTTATCCATGTCCGGAACTTTGAATCTAGGAGGCAATGTGACTCCTGGATACAACATAAAATCGGCCATGTTCAACTTCTTCGGGCCTTGAAATTTTATGTTTTCCACCTCTCGGGCCAACATATCCATTCTGTCCGCTATCGCTTTGCCCTCATTGGCTCTATCTATATTGGGATGGCAATTCTCTTCTGCATACTGCTCATCATCGAGATCGTCTTCGACATTTAAAACAGCAGGCCGGGCCATTGCAGGAGGGGGAGGAGGTAAAACAGAAGGGTGCTGAGCCACATGCTCTTTGGAGGTAGATTCTCTATCATTTTTCAGACGGGCTATCTCCTCATTCATGTTATTCATTTGCTGGAGCATAACCTTCATCATCTCACTCATCTCAGCTATAGCGTTTGCAGATTCAGCCATCTGTTCAGGAGTAAATTGAACGGGCGAAGGGATTTCCTGGAGATTGGAGAAAGGTAATGCAGGGGAGGTAAAAGAAATTGGTGAGGAAGAAAAACGACTCAGCCTGGAATCAGCGGACTGACAGGACCAGGTTGATTTTGAAACGAGGATTTTCTTAGGAGCAATGGCTGCTCAATCAAGAATCCTGAATTGGAAATATAAACACTAGATTAAAATTTTGATAATCGAGATAAACTATTTTGATCAAACAATGACAAAAGAAACAAAAACACACTTTCATTAATAAGATTCAAAATTGTGATTACAACGGATGAAAAATATTAATCTCTAATCACAACTGGATAAACAGACTGACAAAAATGGGAAATGCAGAAATCAGAATAACAAAACATGATACGGATCTTCAAGGTTCCTTAATCCGAGCCCTCCGACTTGCGGGTTCTTCCGATATTTCTCCACGTCGGAATTTGCGAGATAAGCCTAACCTCCTTTCTATATTTTTGTTTCCCCAAGCAGCCACAATGGATCGGACAAGGTCAGGAGTGAGATCTTCACAAAGAGGAGGGACTATGATTCCGGGAGGACATGGAATTCCCGTAATCTGATGGAGAATTCGCATGGGTGCATAAAAGGAAGATTTCTCGGTACCCATGAGGTAAACAAATGAATGCGGGTAAGTGCTAGTAAAAACATGGAAACATGAATGACTTACCCAGCGAAACTGAATCTCCTCTACATGCTGCAACCAATTGTGCCATTCATCGATGGACTGAGGTTGATGGGCTATTGGTTTCCATGTATGGAAATTCTTCAAGGTATATGGACTTTGGTTTTGTCGCTGAAGAATTTGAAGTTTTTCACCAAGCCAGACATACAACAACTTCACACACCCACAGAAATTGTCTTTGATATTTTGGGAAGCAATAAGATCTAGTCCCAAAAGGGTCTCTGCTAACATGGTAGGAATGGGATTCCTCCCTTTGTTAATTTGGTCTACCACAGTTAACAAGGTTAACGGAGCAACACGAGGGTTTTTCCGAATGACATATCGCGCAAAGACACTAAAAATCAAAGCATTGCGTCGACAACTCTGAAAACGAGAGTTAGTAGGATCGACATTTTCAGAAAAAAGGGTGATGAGGTTTTGAACTTGCACACACGTATCCGTTAAGCATGAAAGTGCATCAACGGTTTGATTTTTGAATAGCTTGCAAAAAATGGAATGAGAGGAATCTATGCTCGAAGATTGTATCCAAAGTCCATCTGTTGGGAGCTCTAATAAAGCACACCAATCTTCGAATATAGGACAAAGCTCGAATGATCCAAATCGAAAAACATGAAGATTAGGATCCCAGAATCTAGCGGCTGCTTGGAGAAACCTCCAATTTATATCGGAAACACTCAAATGATTGAAGGCACAGATGAACCAATCAGCCATACTCCTATCCGAAGATTCTAGCGGAAGAGCCCTAATAGTCTCGCTTATCCAGCCTTTCAACAAATTATTCGCCATAATTTTAACCTGAACACAAAGAATAGAATGGGATAATTAGGGAATGGAGAATAACTTGGAATAAACAAAGAATAAGGATGAACTTAACCATTAATCACAAGAAGGATATAATTGGCGACATCAAATGTTCCATTGATGATCAAAGATGATCAGAAACTCAGGGAAGAGACCACGGTCATAAAATGACAAAAGTAGATCAATAGACCGGATCTAAATCTGAAAGGTGGACGACAAAAATGTACGATCAAGAAGATTAATAATGATAGACTATGGTCATAGAGACAGCAGACAAGCTATCGACCATATCTAAGACAGGACGAACAGTAATTTGAGTAATACAACAAAAGAATGGATAAATGAGGTTTGAATTTGAAGGATGAAAACAGGTAATACTCATCATCATTGGGTCAAGGAATAAACCATAGCTATGAGTGTGACAAGTAGAAGCCACTAGCTAGGTTTAGATCTGAGAGATGAATATACACGACTGATTGATTCAAGCTAGGAATCTCTACTAGAAAGTAGGTCCTAAACTTATAATCAAAAGATATATGGACAAAATCTCAATGAATAGAGCAAAAGATAGGCCACGACCATGAGAGGGCAAGTAAAAGCCACTGGTCGGGTCTAGATCCGAAGAACGGACTAATATGACTAATTTGATTAGATAAGGAAGCCTCACTAATGAGTAGGCTCTAATATAATAATTAAAATATAGATATATACATATATATCCTAACCAGGGGCACCAGCCCTAAAGATGATCCCACAGAGTCAAGACACTTGACTCAAGACAGACATGTGAGTGTACTAGGACTGCGATGTAGTCACATAAGGTGAGCTACAATAATCTAAGGATAGGACATAGCTCCTAAATCTAGGTTCCAACATGTGTAAGCAACACATATTCGTCCTTATATGAATGCAATATATATATAAGCACATGCAGATCCTAATTGGGTTTTACTAAATCAACAAATATATCCATATACATAATATATGTAAAATGAAAGTAGAGCTCCGGACTCAATATATCAGGTACTATGCATATGATCCATACTTTAAGTATATAACACAAGTACACCGAGTGTTATATACGGTATGCTTCATTGCTCACCGGCTGCTGTAAACACAAGTACACCGAGTGTTTACGACTGCAGCACTGGCGCATAGCTTGGTAATAGATACAACAGCACCATCTGGATAGTGATATCCCATGAGGCACGCATTATATCTATCCCGTGGAGCCAATAATAAGAAAATCAATAAAAGAAAATAAAGAACAAAAATGATGTATGCTGTGCAGTGTGTGAATCCCTTGTTTTAAACACCTATTTAGTGCCCCTGGATTCTAAGCGATTAAATTCCCATTTATAATGATTTTAGCTCAAAATTCTTCAAAATTAATAACAGATGGCATTTTAACAGAGTTAGGCAATATCTTGAAAGAAATCCCCAGCAGAGTCGCCAGCCTGTGGACCCCGATCCGAGAGAGAAGCGGGAGACGTGCCCCACGCTAAGTCTCATGATCATCCACGTGAATGGAGAGCTCTACCAAGGAACTCTCGAAAGAATGTGCCTCTCACAGCATGAGTGGCGATAAAAAGGTGAGATACCTCTCGATTCGGGGACTAGCCCAGATTCGAGGCGTACCTTAAACAATGAAGAGTCGCCATCCAAGGAAGTGGGCCAAGGATCCCATACTATGCTCTGTTGCAACGGATAACCAGAGATTATAAAAAGAGGGTTCGTGCCTGGTTACGAATTCGGAAGGTCCAAAGAGCACCTCGTCCGCCCAAGTGCAAGCACCTGGTCTCTTATGCCATTTACTTAATGATTTTGAAGAATTTTGGGCAAAAGTCATATGAAATGGGAATCAATATCTCCGAGAAGATGTCTATCTAATCATGCATGTCTCGGAGATAAATAATAAGCACACATAAAAGAAATGAAAGAAGTGTTGCCTAAGCAAAACTAGGTTGTAAGTGACATGCCTAATGGGTGTCTAAGTTCTGGTGTGCAAACACATGCATGTTACAGCTAAATGTATAGGATCTGTACATGAAAGTAAGAAAACACAGCAAAAACATACAACACAAATCAACTCTATACCTGACTGAACAAAATGAGTCCTAACTCTAATGTGACCTGACTCGGACCAAGATGGCCGTCCATCCCAGCTGCTCTACGTATCCCGGCCTCGGGAAGAATCGGAGTCAACGTAGTTCGATGCCCTATTCCAAACTACTATGCCTAACCATCTAGAACCGCTATCCTAGACTCGATCCATTAGACTCAACTGATTTTTAAAGCTTTTTTGTATGATTGCTTAAATTCAAGTGAATTGTAATTTTCAGGACTCTCTATATGACCTAACTAATGTAAGTTGATTAGCCTTAAGCTAATGTAGGTGGGTCCTACATCCTATGTGTAACTAGGCTGTGCAACCTAAGAAAAACCAAGGGCTAACTATATGCTTCCTAGTCTAGCCATCGGTTCGACTAAATGTCTAACCGATCGACTTGAGGCCTCCTAACTCTAGGGACACTCACACGACAGGACACACCATATCAATACAAATCAGGACAGACTCCTAACTCTAAAACATCCCAAACAAACTAGGACGGACTCCTAACTCTATGGGAAGATCTTTTTGAAAAGGTTTTGAAGAAGTTTTGTATTTTTGAAGGTTCGAAATGTTTATTTTTAAAGGTTTGGCTGGACCTGGGATGTGGATCCCAAGCTGCACTACGTACCTCGTGGAAGAGGATCAAGCCAACGTAGTTCGGAACAGAATTCCTAACTACTCTCCTAATGACTCAAGATTTTTGAGATTTTTGTTTTTTAGATGTTTTTGATGTTTTTGACACGAGAGGACTGAATCCTATCATCATAAGGGAAGGACAGACTCTTGAAATCCCGCAAAGGTTGGACAGCATCCTGTGCTTTGCGGGGGGGAATGAACAGAATAACAACTCTGCAAGGGTTGGACAGCATCCTATACCTTACAAGAGCGAATAGAAAAACACAAGATTTGATGAGAGGTTGGATAAAATCCTAACCCCTATGATGATAGGACTGAATCCTGAAAGAAAGACAAACTCTCTAGCTAAGGACAGACTCCTAGGCTAAGGACTGACTCTGAAAATAGGATTCTAAGAAGGAGGTGCTAATGAGACAAAGCCTGTCTCCTAAAAGAAAATGAGATAAAGAAAGGTGCTAGTGAGACTATCAAGCTAAGATACCTGATTTGAAAAGGTTAAGCACAAAACATGGAGGTGCAGGGCACGGTCAAAATGGGGTGTCTACAGATGCCCCTCTTTGGTAGAGCGTGTACAACACACGAATGGCAAAGCTGAACAGACAACACATTTTGATCGACCCGAAAATAAAGCAAAACAAGTTTTTGGGTTTTGACTCTAAAATGATATTCACAAAGGTAAAACAACAGAATAACACTACGAGACTCAAAGACTGAAAACAAAAGGGAGATAACCTCTCACCGACTCTTAACTCAAGAAAACATATCATGACATATCAATGAGATGGCTTATCTTTAAACTCTAAACTTGGCAAAACAAACCATATTGGTGAAACTACTTTTCACCTCAAGCATATTCCAAACAATGGGGAAACTGCTTTCAAACAGGCATTCTAAATCGAAAGAAACTACTTTTCTCTCAAACAATCAAAACCAAAAGAAAACTACTTTTCCGATAAACAACATAAACACGAGAAACTACTTTTCTCCAAAAACTCTATCTCTGAGAAACTACTTTTCTCTCTAAAATCTCTATATCTGAGAAACTACTTTTCTCCAAAAACTCTACCTTTGAGAAACTACTTTTCTCCTCCAAAATCTTCATTCATGAGAAACTACTTTTCTCTTTCAAAATCTTAATAATATTGAGAAACTACGTTTCTCTAAAAACTTCATCTCTGAGAAACTACTTTTCTCTCTAAAATCTCTATACACGAGAATTTACTTTTCTCTTCCAAAATCTTCAAATCAAAGGGGAAACTACTTTTCGCCCAAACTTCTAAACACGGGGAAACTACTTTTCGCCCAATCTTCCAAACAATGGGGAAACTACTTCTCGCCCAATCTTAAAATCAACGGGGAAACTACTTTTCACCCAAAACTTCCAATTAAAAGGGGAAACTACTTTTCGTCCAATCTTCCAAACACGGGGAAACTACTTTTCGCCCAATCTTCCAAACAATGGGGAAACTACTTCTCGCCCAATTTTTCAATCAACGGGGAAACTACTTTTCGCCCGATCTTCAAAACAATGGGGAAACTACTTTTCGCCCTAACTTTCAAATCATGGGGAAACTACTTTTCGCCCAATCTTCAAAACAATGGGGAAACTACTTCTCGCCCAATCTTCCAAACAATGGGGAAACTACTTTTCGCCCAAACTTTCAAATCATGGGGAAACTACTTCTCGCCCGATCTTCCAAACAACGGGGAAACTACTTTTCGCCCAAACTTTCAAATCATGGGGAAACTACTTCTCACCCGATCTTCCAAACAACGGGGAAACTACTTCTCGCCCGAAAAAAATGGTGAAACTACTTTTCACCAGACGATAGCTATACAGACCATTGCTGAAAATCCGTCTGTTTAGCTATCCGGATAACTCTGACTCCTCTCTTTCAAGGTAGCGAATCACCCAAGAATTATAGGGTCCTGCCAAACAGTTCCATATAAATCCACGCAGATATACCTGACTCCTAACTCGTTAGGTAGCGGTACATTGCGAAGCGATGATTAAGCAAGTCACTACTTGCCATTTCATTGCTAATCATCTGGGTATTCAAATATTTGAGGAAACTACTTCTGGCCCAAACATTCAATACCAAGGCGAAACTACTTTTCACCAAGCAACAATTAAACAGGCCACTACTTGGCACCTCACTGATTAATAATCAAAAGATTTTTTTCTTCTTAAAAAAATGCCCCTTGTTTGGGTTTAACAAAGAAAAAGATTTTTTTGGGCCCAAAGGGCTTGCAAACATGATTGGTGGGTTTATCGATCTTATATCGAGTTCACCGATAGCATAGCTATCTCCTGCCGAGAATAAATGGGAGTGCATGATTATTGCTGAAAACCATTCTGCTAAGATTTGAAGATTGCAAAAGCAAGTTCTAGATTCCACTGGGGACTAGATTTTCTGAAACATTGACTCTTTCAAAGAATGAGTTCAATTGAGGAATTTGATTCAAGAGAGCGTTCAAGCTTTTCTTGCTTCTATTTGCTGAAAATATTTATCTCAATTATCTTGTATTTGATATCTTTTATGACGCAAGTCATAAAAGATGCCCCTAGTATGATTACTTCGATGACAGGATTCATAAGAGAGCAAAACCAGGATAGGCAAGAAAGTTTAAGCTTGCATGGGCTCTTTCTTTTGTTTATGAGTAAAAGGATATCCACAATGGATGAGTCTGAGAATCTTTTTCTTTCATTGCTCACTACTTGAGGCTTTGATGCCTCTGGCAAGTTTGAACAAAATGTATTTTGCCCTTCTTTGATTTCTAAACCAGGATCCGCTTTGAATTCTCTTTACATTTCAAAAGGTGTACTCTCGCTCTTCCAGTGCCAAACACTTCGGACATTGAGAGAAAAAAAATTATAAAAATAAGAAAAAGACTTCCAATGACTCAATAAAAGAAGACTCAAATTACTCAAGGGACTTGACTCACTTTTGATTCACCCTTAGATAAAATGTGTTATTTTATTATGGTAAGGCTAGCCACTCTTAGAGTACTCTCGAAAACCATGTCAAGTGGATCTAATTTTCTCCATCAGGATTCTGTCATGGTTATTACCCCCTTCGGATTGCTCAGTTTTAATGCCCCTAGTTTAAAATAATATCAAAGTAAGTCTTGTCGACACTACTCGGATTCCAGGGTCCTGCCCTGTTTGAAGACTACTTCTCCATCTCCTTGATTTCTCTCTTCACAGGAAGTCACAACTATTACCTTCCAGTATTCGATCTAAAAGACCACTTGTCTCAACTTTTGCTTGCACTAGAAGGACTTTCTAGGAAGGCTTGGGATCAAAAGGGTGGGATATTTAAAGTTCAAACGATTTGGACTGAATCTGGTCTAGCCACACTACCTACGTACCCCAAAAATGGAGGATCAGATCCGCGTAGTTCGCTTTGGGATTCTTCAAAGAATGGTTTAGCATTTAGCTTCAAAAATTTTGAAAGGGATTTTATCCCAAGGTTTGACCGAACCTGAATTAATCAGGTTGCCTACGTACCCCTGAAGAGTTAGGGATCAGGTCCGACGTAGTTCGGGTGCATAAATGCCCCGGGTTTATAATGTGATTAGAAAAAAATATGGTTTGATTTGACTTTTTGGCCCAAAGGGTTTACAAATGAATTTTAAAACATTAGGATTTTGGCTATAAAAGTTCAGACGTCCAATGATGGCCTCCTGATGTATTTGATGTACAAGCTCTTTTGCTTAAGGTTCAAAGACTTAGAATTTTTTTTTCGAGAAGTCTGACGGCATGTCAGGCAAAACTTCAACCGCTGTGCTCCACTCCCATCTCGAAGATCTTGAATTTATGCTCAAGGTTCCACAACTCCTTGTCTCTTTCTTTTTTTTCTTTTTTTTTCTTTTTTCTTAGGGCTCAAATTTATCATACAACTTCGTTGCCAGAAAGTCTTCTCTCAATATTTCATCAACTCCATAGGATGTCTGATGTTTCACTCTTTAAAATCTTCACTTTTAACTAGATGCTTAAAGTCAATGGAATCTTGCTTTGCTCAACGACAGGGTATTCCCCTGGTTTATCCTTATAGGATCAAGCAAGACTACCTCAAACCTCTCTAAACAGGTTTATCAATACTTTGCGCTCTTCGGGAGATAAAGTTTTGCCACTCCATCTTTCTCGAGTTTCGAATTTCGATACCATTATCAATGGCTTCGATTTCTTCTTCAAGTGGCTATGCTCGACGCTCTTCCTCTCATTTGACCATTTTTCAGATCTCGAGGTGAATTTCGTCTGCATTCTCATCCGAGAAGGGGGTTTTTAGTTATTTTAAACATTAAATCCAAGAGTGAATCATAAACATTAAAGATACAGAACCAAATGCTATATTGAATTGAAAACTTTGAAGTGCATAGATGACTCACAGACATGCCTCTATGGGCTCTTCATCGGTTCTGATAAAAAACAAAACACTGACTCTATTTATTTTTTTGGTGTCATTGACACTACCAGACTCACCAACTTTCAACCTAGGAGTTGGTATAAACTTCACAAAAAAACAAATCTAGAAACAAGATACTTGACATATGACTCTTGAAACATAACAGTTGAACAGAGGCGAGGACTTGGCACTGAAGTTCACAAGTAGCACGCCTTCCTTCATGTTAATGCTGGCTAAGGAGTTCGACCCTGGTTCAGAAACCTTGGAAAGGGTGGTCCTCTGAAGTCCTGTTGACTTGGCCCAAATTGTCTTTGAAAACCTGCTGGTGACATCACCTCTCTGCCTGAACATTCTCAAGACAGTCAAACTCTGACATTTTTTCTTTTCCCTTCAACTTATTCCCTGGCTTTGGAGTGATATAAGTGACGGGATCTCTGGGAGGTTGAATGGTTCTTTCAAGTGTCTGGTTCGCAAAAGCATAGATTTCAGCAAGAGCAGAAAAGTCTTTCTCTATCCGGTTCTGGATTGCATGCTTCAAAGCTAAACAATTCTCTATCAGGTGACCCGGGCCTCTATGATACTCACAGTATTGATCCATCCTCCAATTGTTGAGGAATGGTTCAGGCACAAGTTTAATATCTGGAAGTCTCAAACAACCTTCACTGACCCATTTCTTCATGATGGCTATAAGAGAACAAGGCATTTGAGTGAATTCTCTTTCCCATTTCTGATCCATCTTTTCTTCCTCTACCACTGGCTTCTTTAAAGGTTGGCGAGAAGGTCCAACATTCTTAACCTCTCTCGGAGCAATGAGAGGCTTCTTAAGAGGTTGGCGAGAAGGTCCAACACTTTTAACTTCCTTTGGAGCAATGCAAGGCTTTTTCCCATTATGCAAATCAACATATCTATCAAGGATTAAACTCTGAACAGAGGCCTCTTCTGTCATAGTACCCATATCAACAAGTTGCTTTGGAGCAGAGTCACATTTAATGGACAAGTGCTGCATCTAAATTTTCATCTCCCTCACCTCCTCAGTTAGCATAGCCATCTGACCAAAGAGCTTGACCATCCAGTTTTCCATTCTGACAAGTGTAGTCTTCTCAACAGATTCTTCTACAGATCGGGTGCTTGATGGGACAAGTTGGGTCTCAGAAATAGGGTGAATGAGATATGCAGGATCCAAGATTGCTCCTTCAGTAGAAATGACATTTATCGAAGCTAGCGGCGGGACAGCATGAGCATCGAAAGGCTCTTCAATAGTGAGCTCGTCTTCATCAATCATATCTTGCACTTTATGCTTCAGAGTATAACATTTATCAGTCGTATGACCCGAGCCATGATGATATGCACAAAATAAATCCTTTCTCCAATTCTTAGGCAGAGGATTAGGTAGGACTCTTTGTTCAGGCAATTCAATCTTGTTGTCCTTGATCAATCTCCTGAGAAGGTAGGATAACGAGCAAGGAAGCGGAGTAAATTTTCTTGTTTTCTTTTCTGCTGTCTCTTCCCCTTCCAATACTGTTTTGACTGGAGTCCTAACAGAATTGACATTATGTACCTCCTTTGGCTCGACCATAGGTCTTTTTCCTTCTTTGATATCAGATAAAGTCTTGGACCTCAGGCCTTTTACCAAAGCATCTTCAATTTGAGTTCCTGTCTTTATCAAATGGTCAAAACTTGGGTAGTGCTGAGGTGCCATGAAATGAAAATATTCGGAGGATAGGCTCTTTACTACCAGCTTGATTTGAACTGCCTCTGAGAGTGCTTGACTCAATTGCGCTAACTTTCTTTTCCATCGCCGGATAAAAGAGGTAAAGGTCTCCTGCGGACCTTGTTTCAACTGCTTCAAATCCCTCTTCGTAACCTCTATCCCGTCCTCCATCGAAAATTGTTCGACCAGTTTGCTTGCAATAGCCTCCATAGTTCTGACTTCTTCGGATTTCAGGCGCAAGAACCACTGTTTTGCGATTCCCACAAGGGACACAGGGAATAGTTGCGCCATCTGCTCGGGGTTGAGTCCATGTTGTTAGGAAAGCTTTATGAACCATCCTACATGACTCCGAGGACACCCAGTCCCATCATATTTATCATAGTCAGGGATTTTGAATTTGGGTGGCAGAATAGCCTCAGGAGGAATCATAAACTCAGAAATGTCGAACTTCTTTGGCCCCTGAAATTTCATATTCTCTACATCTTGAGCCAACTTTCTGAACTTGTTGTACATCTCCTTCTCTAACTTGTCATACATCTCTTTTTCTATTCCTCAGCATACTGCCCATCCTCTAAATTGATTTCAAATGGTGAAACGGTTGGTCTGTTCGAATCTGGAGACGCAACTTGAGGAAATTGGGGGATTGGCCCTCTAGAATCGGGGGCCTTGTCAGTACTTTGAACTTTTAAATGGGTAATCTCCTCCTTCATGCTCGCCATGTCGCGAGTGAGATTTTTCAGCATCTGAATGGCTATCATAGGATCAACTGGGTCAGCCATTGGATGAACGTCTGGTAATTCAAACAGTTAAGACAAAGAGAGTAAAGGTATTCTCGATGTAATGGGAGGATCAACTGAGTCTAGATATCGAAGATGATCTAGACCAAGCAGGTTTGGCTAGGATTGTCTTTTTAGGAACAGTGATTTGCACTCTTTAGAATCCTGAAATGGAGGTTAAAACACTAGGTTAAATGAATGATAATGGGGTTAAAATATCCTCTACAAATGGAGACAAGAATAATCCTGAACATGTTTGAATTACAAAACAGGTAAGTCAATCTATGAAGGTCAAAGAAAGGTAGGCACTGATAAAATGACCTACACCAACAGGATCTCAAGGAATCTTCAATTTATCCCTTTAAGTCTTTTTGAGATATGGCTGCTCTCTTTTGAGGTATGAAAAAGATTAGTAATGATAACACCCCTAATCTAAATGAGTTTAGACCTCAGCAATAATCATGCACTTGCGACAGATAGGCAAGATTTAGCTAATCCATCAATGATCATAGTATAAGAAGGGCAAATCCATGACGGAAAATATGAATCAATTATATGCACAAAAGATCAAAAAATAGATTATGACTAAAGTCAAGAATCTGATGATAATCTACAAATGGATAAATAAGAATAAACAAAAGGATCACGATACGACAAACTCGTGGTTTATCCCTGACTTTGAAGAATAGCAGTCATGCTCAAAATATTCCAGTTAAAATCCGGCAGCATAACGGCTATACAAGAAGGTCGAAGTAAGGTAAACTCATGGTTTAACTAACTCTAAAAGATAGCGGTTATGCTCAAAATATTCTGCGAAAAATTCGACAGCATAACGACTAGACAAAAAAGTCAAGGTAAAGTAAACTCATGGTTTAACTAACTCTAAAAGATAGCAATCATGCTCAAAATATTCTGGACAAAATCCGGCAGCATGACGACGCTAGAAAGGATAACCACAACTCAACCAAAGTTATATGAATAACGGTGGTAAGATAAGCTCCGAATATGGTTACCAAAGAAAGGTGACCAAATGAAGGGCCGACCAAAGGTGAGAACATATGACAACGGGTCAAATCCTATAAACAACAGATCGAAGGACAGATCATGGCCAAGGTAATGGCGAGCAAAAGCCACTTACTAGATCTAGATCTAAACAGAGAATGGATATAACCAATTGAAATGAATAAGGAACTCTAACTAAGAGGAGAACTCTAATACGCATAATCAGTATATATAGGTATATACACATAAACATATATCCTAACCAGGGGCACCAGCCCTAATTCTAATCTAGCGGAGTCAAGGAAGTCTCGACTCAAGACAGACTGATGAGTGAACTAGGACCGCGCTGTAGCCATGTAAAATGAGCTACCCTAGTCTACAAATGGGACAAAGCTCCTAACTCTAAGCTCCACATGTGTGAGCAACACATGTTCGACCCTATATGAATGCAATATACTTATATAAACACGGGTACTTCCTAGTTGGGTTTCACTAGGTCGGTAAGTATATACATAATATATAAAACAAAGTAGGGCTCCGGACTCAATCTATCGGGTACTATGCGTATGAAACATACTTAATATGTATAACTCAAGTGCACCGAGTGTATACATAGTATGCTTCATTGCTCATCGGCTGCTGTAAACACAAGTGCACCGAGTGTTTACGACTGCAGCGCTGACGCATAGCTTGGAAATAGATTCAACAGTAGCATCAGGGTGTAATAACATCCCAGTCGGGCACGCATTGAATCTATCTCGTGGAGCCAATAATAATGAAAAACAATGAAATAAGTAAAGAATAAACAATATGATAACATATGATGTGCAGTGTGTGAATCCCTTGTTTTAATTGCGCACCTATCTGATGCCCCTGGATTCTAACGATAGAATTCCCATTTTAAATGATTTTAACCCAAATTTCTCCAAAGTTAGTAAAAATGGCATTTTAATAGAGTTAGGCAATGTTTCAAGAAGTCCCCAGCAGAGTCGCCAGCCTGTGGACCCCGATCTGAGGACAGGTGAGGGAACGGGTCCCCGACACCTTCCGGATCATCCACGTGAAGGAGAGCTCTACCAGGGAACTCCCGAAATGGATGCCACCCTCATAGCATAGCACGAGTGGCGATGTAAAAAGAAAGAGATATGTCTTGATCCGGAACCGAGGTTCGAAACCGAGACATACCTCAAATAAACTCAGAGTCGCCATCCATGGATATGCCATGGAACCCTAAAATCAAATCCTCTGTGCTATGGATAACCAGAAATATATATGGGTTCGTGCCTGGTTACGAATGGAGAAGGTCTGAGAGCACCCCCAATTCGTCCGAGTGCAAGCACTTGGTCTCTTATGCCATTTTTATTAACTCCAAAGAAGTTTGGGTAAAACTCATGTGAAATGGGAACAATCCTCAGGAATCGTCTATCTAAGCATGCATTTCTTGAGAATACAAATAATAAACACACATAAAATGAAATGAAAGATGTGTCACCTAAGCATAACTAGGTTATGAGTGACATGCCTAATGGGTGTCTAAGTTCTGATGTGCAAACACATGCAAGCTATAGCTAAAGGTATAGGACCAGTACGAGAAAGTAAGAAAACACATCAAAACATATAATAACTACACAACAAATCCTAAGACTCTAAATGATTAGCCCGAGTCCTCGGATGATCTGATATTCATCCAAAGAAGCCTACATATCCCCGCCTCCACGAGAATCAAGGCAACGTAGTTCTTCGCGCCTATTCTAAGCTAGGATGCCTAAGACACCTAGATCTCTATCTTAGACTTGATCTAAAAGACCGGACCAATTATTAAAATTTATTGTACGATTATTTAAATTCCAGTGAATTGTAGATTTTATGACACCCTATATGCCCTAAATAAATGCAAGTTAGCCCTAAGCTAATGCAGGTGATTCCTACAACCTATGTGTAACTAGGCTGTGCTTTCTAAGGAAAACAAAGGGGTCACTAGCGCATCCTAGACCTAGTCATCAGTCGGCGATGTGAATCGCCAACTGACCGGACGGAGGCGAAACAGACTCCTAACTCTAACACAAACACAAACACAAACAAAACACACAACAATCAAACAACACACCAAGGACGAAACTCTTAACCCTAAAACAAACGTAAACAAGCACATAACAAATCAAAGACTAAAACCAAACACAAACCCCTAACTCTAAAACTCTCCTTCTAGGACAAAGTCCTAACTCTAGAGGAAGATATTTCGAAAACAGGTTTACGAAATATTTTTGAAAGATTTTCAAAGTTTATTTACAAAAGTTTGGCTGGACTTGGGATAAAGATCCCAAGCTGCACTACGTACCTCGTGAGAGAGGATCAAGCCAACGTAGTTCGAAAATCGAACTCTCTTACTACACTCCTAAAACTACTCAATACTTTAGATTTTTAAGGTTTTCTATGCTTTTAAATGTTTTTGATATTTTTAAAGTTTTCAAATGTTTTTGAGTTTCAAATTTCTAATGTTTTTGGATTTTAAAATATTCCAATGCTTTTGGATCTTTAGAATGTTTTCACTCTTAAAGGGAACACGCAAGTACAACCACAAACTAGGGCAAAGCCCTAAATCCAAAGGGGAAACCCCGAACAAGTAACTAACGCCTCAAAGAGACGAACCACAACAAGAAAGTTAGTCTCCCAAGAACAGAGAAAACAATCTAAGATCCCAAGCAGGGAAGCTCTAATAAGACTGAGTTAGTCTCGAATCAAGAAGAATGACAATTCTAAAGGAGAAACTCCTAACTAATAACACTAAAGAGGGGTACAAATGAGTCAGGGACTCTCTAATAACACTACCAAGTCAAAGACTCGCTCTAAAAGAGGAGGCCAATCTAACATGAGGCTAGGTAAGCCTCCTAAAGGGGAAACTCTCTATATGAGACAAGGCTTGTCTCCGAGACACAAATGACGTAAACAAGGGTTCTGATGAGACTGGGCAAGTCTCCTATATACAAAGGAGGGCTCAAAGTATCCCTATCATCGAAATAATGAACTCATATTTTTCAGAAGAGACAACGAAGACTGATGAGTAACCTAAAACACCAGGGGCAAAGAAATCATTCAATCACCAATATCCAATCGACATGCATTATTTTCTAATAACAAAATAAAGATGAAAATAAGAGAACAAGAACTTAATTCAACAGAGAAAAAGCCAACATATACCGAGGAGTATCAAGTTTAAGAAACCTGCAAATGCTTCAGAATCCAAGAGGACAAGCAAATAATACCCACAACATGGGGTAGGGAAATGAGATCAAATAATTCATACAACCAAACCCTCGACATGGGGTGGTCTCCTGTGAAATCAGATGATACTCATACTCATGACATGGAGTAAAGTAATAATCTGATTTCCTACATCAATTAAGCCCACATCCCTCTACCATCCATTCATCACCAAAAATAAAAAATTGCCATCTCACATTCAAGAGCCAAATTAGCACTCAATTCCTGAATTGCTGCTACAATACCAGAAAAACAAGGTATATATCTATGCAAAATTTCAGTCATACAAAGGTTTAGAAGAGTTACCTTGTGCTGGGTTCAAAATAGCACTGTGAATTACCAAAATTGCTAGAAGCCTTCAACGAAGATGACCGCCATGCTCATAAATGCCGACGAAGCCAACAAAGTAGATTTTAATGCTATGGACGACAATCTGAGCTCCGATTTACCAGAGCAGGGACATTTGGCCAAGAAAAATGACTGGAATTGGATCTCTACCAAAATCGAGGAAGAGAAAAAGTTGAAGCCTCTCTCCGATTTTTGGGAAATTAAAATCCCCTTTCTCTCCTCTACTTCTCTTCCTCACTTGCCCCTTCTTCCTAGACTGTTGCAAACCCTTTTCGCTCTTACAGATCATAAATCAGAGCCATGATGATGAATGTGTTACCGGAGTTAGGATGCGGACGTCGGAATTCAAAGTTGGAGCTGAATCCAACAGGTTGGAGAGCTTGCTAGACATAGGTCAAGTGATGGTGGTGAAGTTGAATGGGAGTAGAGTAGAAAGATGAAGTTGTATGGAAGAGGATCAAATGGGTTTTTGAATTGCTGATAGGAACGAATGGGGATGGGTTAGATAAAACAGGGGATAGGTTCTAGGTGGATTCATATGGTTTTTGAAGTGGGTTTTGGTGGTAGTAAAGGCGGCTGCAACATGGAATCAAGAGGGTGGAAAAAATGGGTTTAGGGGAAGAAAATGGAATGGGGTTGGGAGTGTGGCTGAGATGGGAAGGAGATGATCGGATTCCGGGCCGGAATTTATGGATTTTGCTGGTAAAAGGGAGTTGGGGTTTGACGGATTCCGGCGGAAGTAAACGGAGAAGGTGAAGTGGGTTTGGGTGGAGATGGGCTGTGATGGTGATTTGCAGAGGAGGTGGCCGATGGGGGTTAAATGGCGATTGGGAAAAGAAATGAAATGGGTTTGGGTATTCGGTAGAGGTGGGTTTTAAGGTGGCTGATGGGGTTGAGATGGTGGCTGGTGGGGTTGAAGATGATCGGCGGGAAGGTGGAGATGGAGGTGGCGGATTTGCAGAGGTGGCGGTTTTAATGGAGGTGGCCGGCCGGAGTTAATGGGGTATCGGCCGGAGCATGGTGGTGGTGATTGGGGAAGATGAAAATGAAAATGGGTTTGGGCTGAGAAAGAGATGGTGATGGCGGCTGCAATGGTGGCAAGAGGGTTTCGATGGGGATAAAAGGGAAATGGGTTTAATCCAATGGCAAAATGGAGATGGGGAATGGGTTTTGTAGAGTGGCAGATGGGGCTAAGGAAGGAGATGGGGGTAATCGGATTCAATGGAGCTTTGCCGAATTCCGGTGGGTTCCCCGGAGAAAATGGTACAGGGTAAAGGGGATGGTGGTCGGATCGGTGGAGGTGGAGAAGAACTAAAATGGAAAAAGAAGAAAAAGAAGAAGAAGAAGAAATGGAGAAGATGGCCGGCCGGAGATGTGGTCGGAGGTGGCCTCTCCCTGCAACTCTCTCTCTCTAGCTGCGCGCGTAGCTTGCGGCTAGGGATCTTCTTTTTTTCTCAAAAAATGGGGACCTCCCCTTTAGCCCTAATTCGGTGGGGATTTTATATGGGAAATGATATACTTGCACTCCATCTTCCATGGACAGCCCCTGTCTAGCTATAGCGCCCCTCTTTTACACCATATACATCAATGGTATCTTTTTCCATGGCAATCTCCAAGGCAACCCTTTCTCTTGATAATTCACACTCCATTCTTTCTTAGTTAAATATACATGAAAAATTTTGATAAGGGCACTCCCTCACTTCAATAATACACCCCTCCTTTTGATAAGAAATGATATACCCGCACTCCCTCTTCGTAACTGGACAACCCCCTTTCTAGTGTATTATGAATGCTCTTTTCAATTCTACAGGGGGGGTCCAAGTAGAAAACAGGGCACATTTTCTGCTCTTTTCTGGATTGATATGGGCACCTTCCTGAATGGACAATCCACTCCCTTTCTGCCTTTGCACTATGCACACTGTCTTGATTAGCTCATTAGGCAAAACTACTCGGATTTCAACGAAATTTTGCAGAGAACTCGGTGGGACCCTAACCTGCTCTAAGGTAGAATTTGGGGTTCCAATTCAATGATTTGATGGGGTTGCTCAAAGAAGGCAAATTAGGGTCCGGTCAAAATGGGGTGTCTACAGTGTCAGGGGGCTTCTGAAAGCTTTAAAAAGTGTGCAGCCTAATTGTTTTTCTCTAAAGCAATGAATTGTCACGTCTAAGTTGCAAGTGTCACAGTTTCACTACCAGCAATTATTGACAATGCCAACAGAGGAGGAGAAGCAAAAGCAGATGCCCATCCAATGGATATCATCGGAAGAGCGGCCTGACACAGATATAACTAGTACTGAATATCAATGACAAGAGTAATTTGAAATTTAGAGAGAGAAGTTATGACAACAAAGCGAATGTAGGACGAAAGAGTCAATACTCAACAAACACATATATGAGTATAATTTTTCATATAATAGAAACATCAACTATTGGTAAGTAAGAACCAATTTAATACTAATGTATAGGACGAAGGAGACAATACTCAACAAGCCTATATATTAAATACTATAATTTTTGTATACCAGAGATGTCAATAATTGACAAGTATGAACCAATTTCATACCAACAACAGTGAGACTTCTCATAATTGACATTAACTATTACTATTCATCAATCTTGAGCATTTCCTTCATGAAAAATGCTGAAGACAATTGATGGTTTTACATGCTAGAACTCTAAAAGCAAATCCATTGCAAAATAAAATATTGTTTTATCAACTACTAAATAAATGCATTTTTATGTCTACCATCTCAAACATTTTCTTTTCTTAACTCTAACAAGGAAATAGAGCTTCTTATAATGAACATGCATGACACAGATACCAGTACCCAATATGAGTAAAACATGAGTATGGTTCTCATCCAAAAGTGTTGATAACACGGCTTTCTTAACAGAAATTTTCTTATAATTCTTCAGTTCTCACTGAAAGGTAAAATAAGCATGCAATAACTATGAAACCCTGAATTATAATAGAACCAATAATGATTCAATATAGATTAAACATAGGCACCAAAAAGTTACATAAAACTAAAATGCCATAAATTCAAATGACCACAATTTACATGTACCACAAGCATAAGAAAAGGCCTTATTAAGTAGTTACGAAGGAAAAAATTGCACGAGTTCAAAAAACCATTGTCAAAATCCATAACTGTTGAATAAGGCTGTGTATGTGCGAACCCCCCCTCCCCCTCTTTATAGGGGCAGTTCTGTCTTTTCCCATGTATACACATACACACACATATATCAATAAAAACAGTATGTGGGGTGAGACTCACCTCATTCACTCGTTTTTCTCTTCTCTATCTCTATCTCCATCGTCTACATCTCCAATGGAACGTAACAACAACTTTAATTTCCTACAACCTATACTAATCTAAAGAGGAGTGGTAGAAGATGCCCTTGTATCATTGGCAAGCTCGTGACTGCTAGTCTAGCTTACATACAAGACAAGCAGAGACTGGCAGACCTACTGTCATCCTACAAGGGTGCCCTCAAATAGCTGAGGGCAATACTCATACATAAAAAATTTAGCATCATGATGACTGGATCTCAAACCATAAACAATAAAGTAAAACTTAAGGAAGAAAATAAATAAAAGAAGGGCCGAAATATTTAGTCTTGTATATTGTCCATTTATCCTGCAATTCCAAAAACAAAAGATGGAGTTTCTCCTTCCGACTTTGATTGGTATAAAAAGAAAGTAAAGATAAAATATGTGTTGTTTTGTAGATGGCCAAAGCATAAACAATGTTTTAAGATCAAATACAAGTTTTTATTCAAATTGGGATATGAAAGAGGAAAAGGGGGTGTATACACGCATAGATTTTTTTTTAAAAACAAGTCAACAAGAACTGAAATAGGAATGGGCATTTACCTGAAAAATGTCCCAGCAAACACTGCCACATTGGGATGGAAGCACAATGTCTTGAATTTCACCTTTGAAGGCTCGATTGGATAATCAATGGGAAAGGAAACAGAGACCTTCTAAGCCATTCCTTCCAGTGATTGTCCCTTTCCAACCATAGACGTTATACCCTATAGGGAAAGCAAACCCTTTAGAATCCAGAGACATCTAAAAAAAATGTGGAAGAAATGAATATGAGTACTATACAGAATTCCTTCAGAAGCAAGGGTTACAATATTAGGTAGAAGGGGTGTTGACGAGAAATTTTGGCATGCTTCTTACCATTAAGGCCATTACCTCAAGTTGTAGTCCGTTCCATCATAGATGAACATAAAAAAGAAGACCATCAGAAAGGAGAATAACAAAATAAAACCAACTGAAGTCTGACAAGGCGAATGATAAAGTACCTTAGTAGTACCGCTTTAAATAACAAAAATGCATGCTTTTCCTACCTACAATTCACACATAAATGTGCTCATTAGATTTCCGCATACTTAAACTTTGCTTGTCCTCAAGCAAACAAAATGAAAATATACGAAAATAAAAATAAAAACAAAAACAAAATCCTAACTCACTTTAAACCCCTAGGTTACCCTAGTGGACGAGTTTTGTCTCGTGTGTGTTTGCTGTGAATATACACACAAAATTCTAAAAATAAACTTTTCTTTCCAAATCTCACTATAGAATAAAGCCAAAAAAATTCTAATCATTTTTCTTTGATAAATTACTCAAAATAGAAGAACAAGAATACGCCCATACTTAAACTCTGCATCCTATCCCAAGTTGAAAAAAAATTAGAAAAATATTTTAATCAAGGAATCCTCTTTTGAATTTGTTCTACTTTGTTCCTTTAAACTTGCCTCTAATGTAATCGTACCATAAAAGAAATTTGATTTTGAAACTTAATAGAAAAATTGCAATCTTATATGGTCCACCATCCTTTACACTTTTCCATTACTTTCTAAGAATAGAACTCAGTTTTTGTAATCCTCTACTGCTTTTGGCGTGAATGACATGCAGGGCATGCACCAGACACCCAGGCTACTAAACAGTGTCCGACTAATCTTTGATTTGCATATGTCATAGACATTGATGCATATGAGTTCAAACTTTACCTTTGATTACGTGCAATGCTTTGATTTATTAAGCTTTCTAATTGACCCATGTATGGAGTTTTCAGTCAGTTGCGCTCAACCCAGTTGGCTTTAAGGAACTAGGCGTAAAAACCCTTCAGACTTAATAGCTCAAGTCAAAAAGGCTACAAATCAAAACTATAATCAAGAAGCAAACTTTCTAAAAATCTTTCTTTTGTTTCAACCTTTCTTTCCTTTTTATCCATACAATATAAAAAGTAAGTTTCTATTTCAATTTCTTATTCAAATCCTTTTAAAAGAAAGATTCCAAATGAAAACAAAACTAAGAAAGGAAAGTACTCTTTCTAATTTTTCAAATTCTAAAATTAAAATATCCACTAACTTTCTTTCTTAAAATAGGAAAACAACTTTCTTTCTAAGAATACCAACTTCTTTCTAAATTGAGAGAAATACCAAAAACAAAAGGAAAAGAAACTTTCCAACTTTAAATTATAGAAAAGACTAGAGAAGGAAAGTTTCTAAAAGCTACCCCCCATACTTGAATTATGTATTGTCCTGAATGCGTTAAAAATATAAAGAAAAATATGAGGACTAAAAATAGAAAGGAGGGTACGTACCGTATTTGTTTAGGAATGATTCGAAATAGGAATGGGCATTTACCTGAAGAATGTCCCAGCAACCACTGCCATAGAGATCTACATTGGGATGGAAGCACAATGTCTTGAATTTCACCTTTGGAGGCTCGATTGGATAATCAATGGGAAAGGAAACAGAGACCTTGTAAGCCATTCCTTCTGGTGATTGTCCATTTTCCAACCATAGACGTTATACCTTACAGGGAAAGCAAACCCTTTAGAATCCAGAGACATCTAAAAAAAATGTGGAAGAAATGAATATGAGTACTATACACAATTCTTTCAGAAGCAAGGGTTACAATATTAGGTATAAGGGGTGTGGACGAGAAATTTTGGCATGCTTCTTACCATTAAGGCCATTACCTCAGGTTGTAGTCCGTTCCATCATAGATGAACATAAAAAAGAAGACCATCAAAAACAAGAATAACAAAATAAAATCAACTGAAGTCTGACAAGGCGAATGATAAAGTACCTTAGTAGTACCGCTTTAAATAACAAAAATGCATGCTTTTCCTACCCACAATTCACACATAAATGTGCTCATCAGATTTCCCCATACTTAAACTTTGCTTCTCCTCAAGCAAACAAAAAGAAAATATACAAAAATAAAAATAAAAACAAAAACAAAATCCTAACTCACTTTCGTAGGAATCACGATTGCACTTAGCATGTGCACCAAGCCTTTAAACCCCTAGGTTACCCTAGTTGACGAGTTTTGTCTCGTGTGTGTTTGCTGTGAATATACACACAAAATTCTAAAAATAAACTTTTCTTTCCAAATCTCACTATAAAATAAAGCCAAAAAAATTCTAATCTTTTTTCTTTGATAAATTACTCAAAATAGAAGAACAAGAATACCCCCATACTTAAACTTTGCGTCATATCCCAAGTTGAAAAAAATTAGAAAAATATTTTAATCAGGGAATCCTCATTTGAATTTGTCCTACTTTGCTCCTTTAAACTTGCCTCTAATGTAAACGTACCATAAAAGAAATTTGATTTTGAAACTGAATAGAAAAATTGCAATCTTATATGGTCCACCATCCTTTACACTTTTCCATTACTTTCTAAGAATAAAACTCAGTTTTTGTAATCCTCTGCTGCTTTTGGCGTGAATGACATGCAGGGCATGCACCAGACACCCATGCTACTAAACAGTGTCCGACTAATCTTTGATTTGCATATGTCATAGACAATGATGCATATGAGTTCAAATTTTACCTTTGATTACGTGCAATGCTTTGATTTATTAAGCTTTCTAATTGACCCATGTATGGAGTTTTCAGTCAGTTGCTCTCAAGCCAGTTGGCTTTAAGGAACTAGGCGTAAAAACCCTTCAGACTTAATAGCTCAAGTCAAAAAGGCTACAAATCAAAACTATAATCAAGAAGCAAACTTTCAAAAAATCTTTCTTTTGTTTCAACCTTTCTTTCCTTTTTATCCATACAATATAAAAAGCAAGTTTCTATTTCTATTTCTTATTCAAATCCTTTTAAAAGAAAGATTCCAAAAGAAAACAAAACTAAGAAAGGAAAGTACTCTTTCTAATTTTTCAAATTCCAAAATTAAAATATCCACTAACTTTCTTTCTTAAAATAGGAAAACAACTTTCTTTCTAAGAATACCAAGTTCTTTCTAATTTGAGAGAAATACCAAAAACAAAAGGAAAAGAAACTTTCCAACTTTAAATTATAGAAAAGACTAGAGAAGGAAAGTTTCTAAAAGCTATCCCCCATACTTGAATTATAGATTGTCCTCAATGCGTTAAAAATATAAAGAAAAATATGAGGACTAAAAATAGAAAGGAGGGTACGTACCGTATTTGTTTAGGCATGATTCGAAATAGGAATGGGCATTTACCTGAAGAATGTCCCAGCAACCACTGCCATAGAAATCTACATTGGGATGGAAGCACAATGTCTTGAATTTCACCTTTGGAGGCTCGATTGGATAATCAATGAGAAAGGAAACAGAGACCTTGTAAGCCATTCCTTCTTGTGACTGTCCATTTTCCAACCATAGACGTTATACCCTATAGGGAAAGCAAACCCTTTAGAATCCAGAGACATCTAAAAAAAATGTGGAAGAAATGAATATGAGTACTATACACAATTCTTTCAGAAGCAAGGGTTACAATATTAGGTATAAGGGGTGTTGACGAGAAATTTTGGCATGCTTCTTAACATTAAGGCCATTACCTCAGGTTGTAGTCCGTTCCATCATAGATGAACATAAAAAAGAAGACCCTCAGAAACAAGAATAACAAAATAAAATCAACTGAAGTCTGACAAGGAGAATGATAAATTACCTTGGTAGTACCACTTTAAATAACAAAAATGCATGCTTTTCCTACCCACAATTCTCACATAAATGTGCTCATCAGATTTCCCCATACTTAAACTTTGCTTCTCCTCAAGCAAACAAAAAGAAAATATACAAAAATAAAAATAAAAACAAAAACAAAATCCTAACTCACTTTCGAAGGAATCACGATTGCATTTAGCATGTGCAGCAAGCGTTTAAACCCCTAGGTTACCCTAGTGGACGAGTTTTCTCTCGTGTGTGTTTGCTGTGAATATACACACAAAATTTTAAAAATAAACTTTTCTTTCCAAATCTCAGTATAGAATAAAGCCAAAAAAATTCTAATCCTTTTTCTTTGATAAATTACTCAAAATAGAAGAACAAGAATACCCCCATACTTAAACTTTGCTTCCTATCCCAAGTTGAAAAAAATTAGAAAAATATTTTAATCAGGGAATCCTCTTTTGAATTTCTCCTACTTTGCTCCTTTAAACTTGCCTCTAATGTAATCGTACCATAAAAGAAATTTGATTTTGAAACTTAATAGAAAAATTACAATCTTATATGGTCCACCATCCTTTACACTTTTCCATTACTTTCTAAGAATAGAACTCAGTTTTTGTAATCCTGTACTGCTTTTGGCGTGAATGACATGCAGGGCATGCACCAGACACCCAGGCTACTAAACAGTGTCCGACTAATCTTTGATTTGCATATGTCATAGACATTGATGCATATGAGTTCAAACTTTACCTTTGATTACGTGCAATGCTTTGATTTATTAAGCTTTCTAATTGACCCATGTATGGAGTTTTCAGTCAGTTGCTCTCAAGCCAGTTGGCTTTAAGGAACTAGGCGTAAAAACCCTTCAGACTTAATAGCTCAAGTCAAAAAGGCTACAAATCAAAACTATAATCAAGAAGCAAACTTTCAAAAAATCTTTCTTTTGTTTCAACCTTTCTTTCCTTTTTATCCATACAATATAAAAAGCAAGTTTCTATTTCTATTTCTTATTCAAATCCTTTTAAAAGAAAGATTCCAAAAGAAAACAAAACTAAGAAAGGAAAGTACTCTTTCTAATTTTTCAAATTCCAAAATTAAAATATCCACTAACTTTCTTTCTTAAAATAGGAAAACAACTTTCTTTCTAAGAATACCAAGTTCTTTCTAATTTGAGAGAAATACCAAAAACAAAAGGAAAAGAAACTTTCCAACTTTAAATTATAGAAAAGACTAGAGAAGGAAAGTTTCTAAAAGCTATCCCCCATACTTGAATTATAGATTGTCCTCAATGCGTTAAAAATATAAAGAAAAATATGAGGACTAAAAATAGAAAGGAGGGTACGTACCGTATTTGTTTAGGCATGATTCGAAATAGGAATGGGCATTTACCTGAAGAATGTCCCAGCAACCACTGCCATAGAAATCTACATTGGGATGGAAGCACAATGTCTTGAATTTCACCTTTGGAGGCTCGATTGGATAATCAATGAGAAAGGAAACAGAGACCTTGTAAGCCATTCCTTCTTGTGACTGTCCATTTTCCAACCATAGACGTTATACCCTATAGGGAAAGCAAACCCTTTAGAATCCAGAGACATCTAAAAAAAATGTGGAAGAAATGAATATGAGTACTATACACAATTCTTTCAGAAGCAAGGGTTACAATATTAGGTATAAGGGGTGTTGACGAGAAATTTTGGCATGCTTCTTACCATTAAGGCCATTACCTCAGGTTGTAGTCCGTTCCATCATAGATGAACATAAAAAAGAAGACCCTCAGAAACAAGAATAACAAAATAAAATCAACTGAAGTCTGACAAGGCGAATGATAAAGTACCTTAGTAGTACCACTTTAAATAACAAAAATGCATGAGTTTTCAGTCAGTTGCTCTCAAGCCAGTTGGCTTTAAGGAACTAGGCGTAAAAACCCTTCAGACTTAATAGCTCAAGTCAAAAAGGCTACAAATCAAAACTATAATCAAGAAGCAAACTTTCAAAAAATCTTTCTTTTGTTTCAACCTTTCTTTCCTTTTTATCCATACAATATAAAAAGCAAGTTTCTATTTCTATTTCTTATTCAAATCCTTTTAAAAGAAAGATTCCAAAAGAAAACAAAACTAAGAAAGGAAAGTACTCTTTCTAATTTTTCAAATTCCAAAATTAAAATATCCACTAACTTTCTTTCTTAAAATAGGAAAACAACTTTCTTTCTAAGAATACCAAGTTCTTTCTAATTTGAGAGAAATACCAAAAACAAAAGGAAAAGAAACTTTCCAACTTTAAATTATAGAAAAGACTAGAGAAGGAAAGTTTCTAAAAGCTATCCCCCATACTTGAATTATAGATTGTCCTCAATGCGTTAAAAATATAAAGAAAAATATGAGGACTAAAAATAGAAAGGAGGGTACGTACCGTATTTGTTTAGGCATGATTCGAAATAGGAATGGGCATTTACCTGAAGAATGTCCCAGCAACCACTGCCATAGAAATCTACATTGGGATGGAAGCACAATGTCTTGAATTTCACCTTTGGAGGCTCGATTGGATAATCAATGAGAAAGGAAACAGAGACCTTGTAAGCCATTCCTTCTTGTGACTGTCCATTTTCCAACCATAGACGTTATACCCTATAGGGAAAGCAAACCCTTTAGAATCCAGAGACATCTAAAAAAAATGTGGAAGAAATGAATATGAGTACTATACACAATTCTTTCAGAAGCAAGGGTTACAATATTAGGTATAAGGGGTGTTGACGAGAAATTTTGGCATGCTTCTTACCATTAAGGCCATTACCTCAGGTTGTAGTCCGTTCCATCATAGATGAACATAAAAAAGAAGACCCTCAGAAACAAGAATAACAAAATAAAATCAACTGAAGTCTGACAAGGCGAATGATAAAGTACCTTAGTAGTACCACTTTAAATAACAAAAATGCATGCTTTTCCTACCCACAATTCTCACATAAATGTGCTCATCAGATTTCCCCATACTTAAACTTTGCTTCTCCTCAAGCAAACAAAATGAAAATATACAAAAATAAAAATAGAAACAAAAACAAAATCCTAACTCACTTTCGTAGGAATCACGATTGCATTTAGCATGTGCAGCAAGCGTTTAAACCCCTAGGTTACCCTAGTGGACGAGTTTTCTCTCGTGTGTGTTTGCTGTGAATATACACACAAAATTTTAAAAATAAACTTTTCTTTCCAAATCTCAGTATAGAATAAAGCCAAAAAAATTCTAATCATTTTTCTTTGATAAATTACTCAAAATAGAAGAACAAGAATACCCCCATACTTAAACTTTGCTTGCTATCCCAAGTTGAAAAAAATTAGAAAAATATTTTAATCAGGGAATCCTCTTTTGAATTTCTCCTACTTTGCTCCTTTAAACTTGCCTCTAATGTAATCGTACCATAAAAGAAATTTGATTTTGAAACTTAATAGAAAAATTACAATCTTATATGGTCCACCATCCTTTACACTTTTCCATTACTTTCTAAGAATAGAACTCAGTTTTTGTAATCCTGTACTGCTTTTGGCGTGAATGACATGCAGGGCATGCACCAGACACCCAGGCTACTAAACAGTGTCCGACTAATCTTTGATTTGCATATGTCATAGACATTAATGCATATGAGTTCAAACTTTACCTTTGATTACGTGCAATGCTTTGATTTATTAAGCTTTCTAATTGACCCATGTATGGAGTTTTCAGTCAGTTGCTCTCAAGCCAGTTGGCTTTAAGGAACTAGGCGTAAAAACCCTTCAGACTTAATAGCTCAAGTCAAAAAGGCTACAAATCAAAACTATAATCAAGAAGCAAACTTTCTAAAAATCTTTCTTTTGTTTCAACCTTTCTTTCCTTTTTATCCATACCATATAAAAAGCAAGTTTCTATTTCTATTTCTTATTCAAATTCTTTTAAAAGAAAGATTCCAAAAGAAAGAAAAACTAAGAAAGGAAAGTACTCTTTCTAATTTTTCAAATTCCAAAATTAAAATATCCACTAACTTTCTTTCTTAAAATTGGAAAACAACTTTCTTTCTAAATATACCAAGTTCTTTCTAATTTGAGAGAAATACCAAACACAAAAGGAAAAGAAACTTTCCAACTTTAAATTATAGAAAAGACTAGAGAAGGAAAGTTTCTAAAAGCTACCCCCCATACTTGAATTATGCATTGTCCTCAATGCGTTAAAAATATAAAGAAAAATATGAGGACTAAAAATAGAAAGGAGGGTACGCACCGTATTTATTTAGGCATGATTAGAAATAGGAATGGGCATTTACCTGTGTGGACCCCGATCCGAGGACGGTGCTGAGGGAACGGATCCCTAACACCCTCTGGATCATCCACAACGAGAAGGAGAGCTCTGCCAAGGAACTCTCGAAACGGATGCCACCCTCACAGCATAGCATGAGTGGCGATATAAAAAGAAAGAGACACATCCTGATCCGGAGCCAGGGCTCGAAACCAAGATATATCTAAAGATAACTCAGAGTCGCCATCCATGGACAAGCCATGGAACCAAAACAAATGCTCTGTTTGCAATGGATAACCAGAGATACAAAAGGTCCGTGCCTGATGACGAATGGAGAAGGTCCGAAGAGCGCCCCCAATTCGCCCGAGTGCCAACACTTGGTCTCTTATGCCATTTATTATTAACCTCGAAGAGTTTTGAGCAAAAATCATGTGAAATGGGAACAAATATCCCCGAGTGAACGTCTACCTGATCATGCATGACTCGGGGGTGAAATAATAAACACACATAAAGTAAGATAAAAGACGTGTCACCTAATGACAACTAGGTTATGAGTGACATACCTAACTGGCCCTAAGTTCTGATATGCAAACACATGCAAGCTATAGCTAAAGGTATAGGATCAGTACACGAAAGTAAGAAAACACAACAAAATATACAATATAACACAACACAACAAATCCTAATACTCTAAACGATTTAGCCCGAGTCCTCAGATGGTCTGATGTTCATCCAAAGAAGCCTACGTATCCCCTCCTCCACGAGAATCAAGGCAACGTAGTTCTTCGCGCCTATTCTAAGCTAGGATGCCTAAGACACCTAGACCTCTATCTTAGACTCGATCTAAAAGACCGGACTAGTTATTAAAGCTTCTTGAACGATTATTTAAATTCCATGAATTGTAGATTTTAGGACACCCTATATGCCCTAACTAAATGCAGGTTAGCCTTAAACTAATGCAGGTGGTTCCTACAACCTAAGTGTAACTAGGTTGTGCGTCCTATGGAAAACAATGGGATCACTAGCGTATCGAAGACCTAGTCATCAGTCGGTGATGTGAATCGCCAACTGACCGGACGGAGGCGCTCCTAGCTAGGACAAACTCCTAACTCTAACACAAACACACAACAAGCACACAACAAAAGACATAAAACTCTCTATCTAGGACAAAGTCCTAACTCTAGAGGAAGATCTTTTCGAAAAACAATATTTTGGAAGATTTTTATATTTTTTAAAAGGGTTAAAAGATTTATTTACAAAGTTTGGCTGGACCTGGAATAAGAATCCCAAGCTGCACTACGTACCTCGTGGAAGAGGATCAAGCCAACGTAGTTCGAAACGAACTCTCAAACTACGCTTCTAGAAGAAACACTTAACACTTTAGATTTTTAAGGTTTTTTATGTTTTTCAAATGTTTTTGATATTTTTAAAGTTTTCAAATGTTTTTGAGTTTCAAAATTCTAATATTTTTTTGGATTTTTAAAGCTTTTCCAATGCTCTGGACCTTTAAATGTTTTCAATCTTAAAGGGAACACGCAAGTAATACCACAAACTAGGGCAAAGCCCTAAATCTAAAGGGGAAACCCCGAACAAGCAACTAGCGTCTCAAAGAGACGAACCACAACACGTAAAGAAGTGCCCCAAGAACAGAGAAAACGATCCAAGATCCCAAGCAAGCAAAGCTCTAACAAGACTGAGTTAGTCTCTAATCAAAGTGAAGAAAAAGGTTATCAAGTAAACTCAGATTTCCATTCAATTATTATAAAAATAAATCAAGTGTTAAGCAAAGAAGAATTTTCAATTAAAAAATACACAACCTATAGCAATCATAAAATGATAAACAACATAAATTAGTCCAGCCCAGCCGCTGGATAGCCTAATAAAGCAAAAACAATATCAAACACTTCTATGCCCAACCACAAACACCACCTCAATATGGGGATGAAATCAGATGATGCTAAAGTAATCATCTGATATCATAATACACATGATAATATTTCTAATCCCGCCCTGAAATCAGACAGTACTCATGTCGATAATATCGAATAGAGTAGTCATCTGATCTCCTTCTTTCCTAAAACAATTTATTTAAATAAGATTAAACAAATATGATAAGCTTCAAGATAATCTCACCTGAACAGTCCATTCATTATTGTCTTCAGAACCTAACTCAATGCTTAAGATAAGAAGAGTATTAGAAATATCAAAAGATTATGATAATTCCAATTAGTAAAAATTTCAGGGGACATCAACTTGTGCAGATCCAAGTGCGAAGCGGTGAGCCACAAAACATAAAGACGGGCTCCAAGTAACCTTATCATTGCCCTTACAACCACTACAACTTTATAAACATGAGTTCATGTCAACATTGGAAACTTAACTCATAGACCAAAATTAGAACCACACTTTATGCAGAGTCTCCAATCTTTATGAATGAGGTAAGTACCGATACACAAGCGCAAACACTCAAAGTAGAGAATTATGTCTAATTTCAAAACTTAATAGACCAAATGACCATCATAATAACCTGAACACATCTAAACTTGAATGCACAATTATCTATTCAGTTTATCAGACCCAATATGACCAGTACTGTTCTACCAACGTTTTTTATCCACTTAAGATTGTAACAAGTTAGTAGACAAGTTCATGAGAGATACAATTCCAAGGCCAACAGATAAATAATCATGGAAATGACCTGAACAAATATTTTCACAGAGAAAGTGTATGCCATTATGGCCAATTGTTATTTCATTCATGAGAACAACCATTTTGACAGCTTACAAATGGCTTAACAATTTTCAACAAGTTTGGTAATTTTTATATACATAGAAGGACCGACCACACAAGACGTGACTCTAATCCGAGAGATTCAATTCCATCAACACCGGAAATTTAGATTCAATTCCATCAACACTGGAAATTTCTACTCAGTTATTTTGGATAAAAAAAAGAAAGAAAAAACAGAGCAAGTGCAAATCAAACCCAATTCTCAAAGACTTGCCAGCAAGATGAAAAATCAACTTCTTCCTTAATGCATTTTTACTTCCTTAATGAAAAATCAACTTTAGAGAGGGATCTACTCACAAAAGCTGCTTGAAGAAGGAACTGCAATATAAAGTGCTGGATCTGACCTCCACTTCGCTATCTCGGTTTTTTCCTTTCCAGCATATCAAAGTTCCAAATAGAGCTCCCCTGGTCTAATGCTCTCCCCAAGTCGGTGAAGTTAGTGGTGGCTATGAGGGTTAGATGACGGGGATGAAAATGACTCGATCCAGGTTGCAAAAGGTGGGAAATGTGGGAAATGGAGGTGGTAATGGCAATCGGACCGGAGATTCCTCAGATAAATGGCTGTGGCAGAGAGGGTTTAGAATGATGGCTAGGGAGAAGACGATGGCATTAGGGTTAGATGTGGGTAGCGTTCAAGGGTTAGAGGATGAAATGGTGGCGGTCGGAGATGGTGGTGGTGGTTGAGAGGCTTTGGTGGTCGGAGGATGAAGAGGGTGCCGGAGATGGGTTTGGCTGTGGGGAATCCAAATGGGTTTAACAGAACAAAAAATGCAGGTGATGTGGGTTTTGATGGAGGTGATGGTCGGATTTGAGTTGGGTCGGATTTGCAGAGATGGAGGTGGAGATGGCCGGCACCGGCAAAACCGCCGGAGAAGAAAGCCCAAATCCTCTCTCTCTCTCTCTCTCTGATTTTCTAAAATGGAGATGAATATGAAGGTAAAGATGGATGGGGTGGCTGCGATGGCTGGGTTGGTAATGGTGGTCGGAGGTGACAGAGGTGGCCGGCCGGAGTTGCAGAGATGAAAATGGGGGTTGGTTTTGGAGATGAGGAGCAGGGATGGAGGTGGTGGTTAGAGGTTGGAGGAATGAAAGAGGGTTTAGGGGAAAATAAAATGGGTTTTCTGGCTGTTTTGTTGAAGGTGGATGGGTTTTGAAATGGATGGAAGAGGGTTTGAAGAGGGAGTGGTAAAGAGGGTTCTCGGTCGGATTTGGAGACTTTCCACCGGAGAAGATGGTGGTGGCGTGAAGTGCGGCTGAGAGGAGGATCTGCCGGATTTGGGTTTTGGGTTAAATGGGGTTTGAGAAGAAGAAGAAGAAGAAGAAGAATAAGAAGAAGAAGAAGAAGAATGGTGGTTAGAGGGATGGTGGTCGGAGGCGGTGGTCGGAGGTGGTGGTCGGAGGTGGCTGCCAATCCCTCTCTTCCTCTCTTATGCGGCTGCCCCAAAAATGAGGTCTCCCCTGGTGTTTTATATCTAGGGCTTTTTCTACTTCTAATCCTAGCCATCCATCTCTCTCTGCTTTTCTTGCTAATGAAGAAAAGCCTCCTCTAAGACCCTAACCCTAGTTGCCTTTTAAAGGGAAATGAAAATTGATACCACCTTTAATTTCCTATAGACAGCCCTCCTCAAGTGTATTTATAATTACTCTTTTAATCTCAGAAGGGGGTGCCTGGGTAGAACATACCTCTAAGAGAAATGATATATTTGACCCCAATTATTCCTTGGACAACCTTCTCTAATGTATATCTCTTCTTTAATTCACTTACAGGGCACTCCCTCGTGGATGACTTAACCCCCTATCTGAATTTGCACCGCGATACTATCGAGGCTTGCTCACTAGGCGAATCAGCTTAGATCTTGACGAAATTTCACAGGGACCCTGGTGGGGCCTTAAGCCAGCCCAGGGTACAATTTGGGACCTTAGAACACTAGTTTATTATGGCAATTATTTAAAATAAAACATAAAAGGGTTCGGTCAAAATGGGGTGTCTACAGATGCCCCTCTTTGGCAGAGCGTGTACAACACGCGAATGGCAAAGCTGAACAGACAACACATTTTGATCGACCCGAAAACAAGGCAAAGCAAAATTTATTTTTTATTTTTTATTTTTCTTTGGGTTTTGACTTTGAAAACAAAGGTAAACTGACAAAAGGACCTTTTAAAACTCTAAAACCGCAAGCAATAGGGAGATAGTCTCTCTCTGACCCTTAACTCTGCAATTGGTACATCTCAATGAGATGGCCTCTCTTGAAACTCTTAACTCGACAAAACATATCATATTGGTGAAACTACTTTCCACCTCAACCATTCAAACAAAAGAGGAAACTGTTTTCAAATAAGCATTCTAAATCAAAAGAAACTACTTTTCTCTCAAACAATCAAAACCAAAAGGAAACTACTTTTTTGACAAACACGAGAAACTACTTTTCTCCAAAACTTTCCATCTCTGAGAAACTATTTTTCTCTCTAAAATCTCTATACCTGAAAAACTACTTTTCTCTCCAAAAACTCTGCCTTTGAGAAACTACTTTTCTCTTCCAAACTCTTTAAGTAATTGAGAAACTACTTTTCTCTTCAAAACTCTATCATTGAGAAACTACTTTTCTCTCAAACAAAATCTTCATAACGTCGAGAAACTACTTTTCTCTCCAAAATCTTCCAATCAAAAGGGGAAACTATTTCTCGCCCAATCTTAAAATCAGCGGGGAAACTACTTTTCGCCCAAACTTTCAAATCATGGGGAAACTACTTTTCGCCCAATCTTCCAATTAACGGGGAAACTACTTTTCGCTCAATCTTAAAATCAACGGGGAAACTACTTTTCGCCCAATCTTCCAAACAACGGGGAAACTACTTCTCGCCCGATCTTCCAAACAACGGTGAAACTACTTCTCGCCCGATCTTTCAAATCAAAGGGGAAACTACTTTTCGCCCAAACTTTCAAATAACGGGGAAACTACTTCTCGCCCGAACCTTCAAATAACGGGGAAACTACTTCTCGCCCGAACTTCCAATCCACGGGGAAACTACTTCTCGCCCGATTTTTCAATCAACGGGGAAACTACTTCTCGCCCGATCTTCCAAATAATGGGGAAACTACTTTTCGCCCGATCTTCAAAACAATGGGGAAACTACTTCTCGCCCAATTTTCCAAATCATGGGGAAACTACTTCTCGCCCAATTTTCCAAATCATGGGGAAACTACTTTTCGCCCAAACTTTCAAATCATGGGGAAACTACTTCTCGCCCAATCTTCCAAATCATGGGGAAACTACTTCTCGCCCAATCTTCCAATCAACGGGGAAACTACTTTTCGCCCAAACTTCCAATTCAAAGGGGAAACTACTTTTCGCCCAAACTTTCAAAACATGGGGAAACTACTTCTCGCCCAATCTTCCAATCAAAGGGGAAACTACTTTTCGCCCAATCTTTCAATTCACGGGGAAACTACTTTTCGCCCAGCGATAGCTATACAGACCATTGCTGAAAATCCATCTGTTTAGCTATCCGGGTAACTCTGACTCCTCTCTTTCAAGGTAGCGAATCACCCAAGATTTATATGGTCCTGCCAAACAGTTCCATATAAATCCTCGCAGATATACCTGACTCCTAACTCGTTAGGTAGCGGTGCATTGCGAAGCGATGATTAAGCAAGTCACTACTTGACATTTCATTGCTAATCATCTGGGTATTCAAATATTTGAGGAAACTACTTCTCGCCCAAACATTCAATACCAAGGTGAAACTACTTTTCACCAAACAAAAAATAAACAGGCCACTACTTGGCACCTTACCAAACAAAAAATAAACAGGCCACTACTTGGCACCTCACCAAACATCAAAAGATTTCATTTTTTTTTCTGAAAAAAAATGCCCCTTGTTTGGGTTTAACAAAGAAAGAGATTTTTTGGGCCCAAAGGACCTGCAAACATGATTGATAGGTTTATCGATCTTATATCGAGTTCATTGATAGCATAGTTATCTCCTGCCGAGAATAAATGGGAGTGCATGATCATTGCTGAAGACCAGACTCGAAAAACTTGATGGGATTTTTGGATATTAACTCTTTTAAAAAGAGGAAAAGCATTCTGCTAAGATTTGAAAACTGCAAAAGCAGGAATTCTAGACTCCGTTGGGTACTAGATTTTCTGGAACATTGACTCTTTCAAAGAATGAGTTCAATTGATGAATTTGATTCAAGAGAGCGTTCCAACTTCTCTTGCTTCTATTTGCTGAAAATATTTATCTCAATTATCTTGTATTTGATATCTTTTATGACGCAAGTCATAAAAGATGCCCCTAGTATGATTACTTCTATGACAGGATTCATAGGAGAGCAAAGCCAGGGTTGGCAAGAAAGTTTAAGCTTGCATGGATTCTTTCTTTGGTATATGGGTAAAAGGATATCCACAATGGATGAGTCTGAGAATTTTTTTCTTTCATTGCTCACTACTTGAGGCTTTGATGTCTCTGGCAAGCTTGAACAAAATGTCTCTTGCCCTTTCCTTGATTTCTAAACAAGGATCTACTCTGAATTTTCTTCACATTTCAAAAGGTATACTCTTGCTCTTCCAGTACCAAACACTTCGGACATTGAGAGAGAAAAAATGATAAAAATAAGAAAAAGACTTCCAATGAGTCAATCAAAGAAGACTCAAATTACTCAAAGGACTTGACTCACTTTTGATTCACCCTTAGATAAAATGTGTTATTTTATTATGGTAAGGCTAGCCAGTCTTAGAGTACTCTCGAAAACCATGTCAAGAGGCTCTAGTTTCCTTCATCGGGACTTCCGTCTTGGTATTACCCCCTTCGGATTGCTCAGTCTTAATGCCCCTAGTTTAAAAGGATATCAAAGGAAGTCTTGTCGACACTACTCGGATTCCAGGGTCCTGCCCTGTTTGAAGACTACTTCTCCATCTCCTTGATTTCTCTCTTCAAAAGAAGTAAAAACTAATGCCGACCACTTGTCTCAACTTTTGCTTGTTTCACCAGAAAGACTTTCTAGGAAGGCTTGGGATCGAAAGGGAGGGATATTTAAAGTTCAAAAGATTTGGACCGAATGTGGTCTAGCCAGACTACCTACGTACCCCAAAAATGGAGGATCAGATCCGCGTAGTTCGCTTTGGGACTTTTCAAAGAATGGTTTAGCATTTAGCTTCAAATTTTGAAAGGAATTTTATTCCATGGTTTGACCGAACCTGAATTAATCAAGTTGCCTACGTACCCCTGAAGAGTTGGGGATCAGGTCCGACGTAGTTCGGGTGCATAAATGCCCCGGGTTTATAAAATGGTTAGAAAAAATATGGGTTGATTCGACTTTTTGGCCCAAAGGGGTTACAAATGGATTTTAAAACATTAGGATTTTGACTATAAAAGTTCAGACTATCAAGGATGGCCTCCTGGTATATTTGGCGTACAAGCTCTTTTGCTTAAGATTCAAAGACTTAAAAAAATTTCAAGGAGTCTGAAGGCATGTCAGGCAAAACTTCAACCACTGCGCTCCACTCCATCTCGAAGATCTGAAATTAATGCTCAAGGTTCCACAACTCCTTGTCTCTCTTTTTTTCTTCCCCCCCCTTTTTTTTTTTTTCCTTAAGGCTCGAATTTATCATACAACTTCCTTGCCAGAAAGTCTTCTCTCAATATTTCATCAGCTCCATAGGATGTCTGATGTTTCACTCTTTAAAATCTTCACTTTTCAACTGGATGTCTAAAGCCGATGAAGTCTTGCTTTGCTCAACGACAGGGCATTTCCCTGGTTTATCCTTATAGGATCAAGCAAGACTACCTCAAACCCCTCTAAACAGGTTTATCAATTCTTTGCGCTCCTCGGGAGATAAAGTTTTGCCACTCCATCTTTCTCGAGTTTCGGATTTCGATACCACTATCAATGGCTTCGATTTCTTCTTTAAGTGGCTATGCTCGACGCTCTTCCTCTCGTTTGACCATCTTTCAGATCTCGAGGTGAATTTCGTCTGCATTCTCATCCGATAAGGGGGTCTTTAGTTGTTTTAAACATTAAATCCAAGAGTGAATCATAAACATTGAAGATACAGAACCAAATGCTATATTGAATTGAAAACTTTGAAATACATAGATGACTCACAGACATGCCTCTATGGGCTCTTCATTGGTTCTGATAAAAAACAAAACACTGACTCTATATTTTTTTTGGTGTCATTGACACTACCAGACTCACCAACTTTCAACCTAGGAGTTGGTATAAACTTCACAAAAAACAAATCTAGAAACAAGATACTTGACATATGACTCTTGAAACATAACAGTTGAACAGAGGCGAGGACTTGGCATTGAAGTTCACAAGTAGCACGCCTTCCTCCATGTTAATGTTGGCTAAGGAGTTCGACCCTGGTTCAGAAACCTTGGAAAGGGTGGTCCTCTGAAGTCCTGTTGACCTGGCCCAAATTGCCTTTGAAAACCTGCTGGTGACATCACCTTCTCTGCCTGAACATTCTCAAGACATTCAAACTCTGACATTTTTTCTTTTCCCTTCAACTTATTCCCTGGCTCTGGAGTGATATAAGTGACGGGATCTCTGGGAGGTTGAATGGTTCTTTCAAGTGTCTGGTTCGTAAAAGCATAGATTTCAGCAAGAGCAGAAAAGTCTTTCTCTATCCGGTTCTGGATTGCATGCTTCAAAGCTAAACAATTCTCTGTCAGGTGACCCGGGCCTCTATGATACTCACAGTATTGATCCATCCTCCAATTGTTGGGGAATGGTTCAGGCACAAGTTTAATATCTGGAAGTCTCAAACAACCTTCACTGACCCATTTCTTCATGATGGCTATAAGAGAACAAGGTATTTGAGTGAATTCTCTTTCCCATTTCTGACCCATCTTTTCTTCCTCTACCACTGGCTTCTTTAAAGGTTGGTGAGAAGGTCCAACATTCTTAACCTCTCTCGGAGCAATGAGAGGCTTCTTAAGAGGTTGGCGAGAAGGTCCGACACTTTTAACTTCCTTTGGAGCAATGCAAGGCTTTTTCCCATTATGCAAATCAACATATCTATCAAGGATTAAACTCTGAACAGAGGCCTCTTCTGTCATAGTACCCATATCAACAAGTTGCTTTGGAGCAGAGTCGCATTTAATGGACAAGTGCTGCATCTGAATTTTCATCTCCCTTACTTCCTCAGTTAGCATAGCCATCTGACCAAAGAGCTTGACCATCCAGTTTTCCATTCTGACAAGTGTAGTCTTCTCAACAGATTCTTCTACAGATCGGGTGCTTGATGGGACAAGTTGGGTCTCAGAAATAGGGTGAATGAGAGATGCAGGATCCAAGATTGCTCCTTCAATAGAAATGACATTAATCGAAGCTAGCGGCGGGACAGCATGAGCATCGAAAGGCTCTTCAATAGTGAGCTTGTCTTCATCGATCATATCTTGCACTTTATGCTTCAGAGTATAACATTTATCAGTCGTATGACCTGAACCACGATGATATGCACAATATAAATCATTTCTCCAATTCTTAGGCAGAGGATTTGGTAGGACCCTTTGTTCAGGCAATTCGATCTTGTTGTCCTTGATCAATCTCCTGAGAATGTAGGATAACGAGCAAGGAAGCGGAGTAAATTTTTTGGTTTTCTTTTCTGCTGATTCTTCCCCTTCCAATACTGTTTTGACTGGAGTCCTAACAGAATTGACATTATGCACCTCCTTTGGCTCGACCATAGGTCTTTTCCCTTCTTTGATATCAGATAAAGTCTTGGACCTCAGGCCTTTTACCAAAGCATCTTCAATTTGAGTTCCCGTCTTTATCAGATGATCAAAACTTGGATAGTGCTGAGGTGCCATGAAATGAAAATATTCAGAGGATAGGCTCTTTACTACCAGCTTGATTTGATCTGCTTCTGAGAGTGCTTGACTCAATTGCGCTAACTTTCTTTTCCATCGTCGGATAAAAGAGGTAAAGGTCTCCTGCGGCCCTTGTTTCAACTGCTTCAAATCTCTCCTCGTAATCTCTATCCCGTCCTCCATCGAAAATTGTTCGACAAGTTTGTTTGCAATAGCCTCCATAGTCCTGACTTCTTCGGGTTTCAGGCGCAAGAACCACTGTTTTGCGATTCCCACAAGGGACACTGGGAATAGTTGTGCCATCTGCTCTGGGTTGAGTCCATGTTGTTGGGAAAGCTTTATGAACCATCCTACATGACTCCGAGGACACCCAGTCCCATCATATTTATCATAGTCAGGGGCTTTGAATTTGGGTGGCAGAATAGCCTCAGGAGGAATCATAAACTCAGAAATGTCAAACTTCTTTGGCCCCTGAAATTTCATATTCTCTACATCTTGAGCCAACTTTCTGAACTTGCTGTACATTTCCTTCTCTAACTTGTCATACATCTCTTTTTCTTTACTGACCATAGGTACACAATATTCCTCAGCATACTGCCCATTCTCTAAATTGATCTCAAATGGTGAAACGGTTGGTCTGTTCGAATCTGGAGACGCAACTTGAGGAAATTGGGGCATTGGCTCTCTAGAATTGGGGGCCTTGTCAGTACTTTGAACTTTCAAGTGGGTAATCTCTTCCTTCATGCTCGCCATGTCGCGAGTGAGATTTTTCAGCATCTCCTGAATAGCTATCATAGGATCAACTGGGTCAGCCATTGGATGAACCTCTGGTAATTCAAACAGTTAAGATAAAGAGAGTAAAGGTATTCTTGATGAAGTGGGAGAATCAAATGAGTCTAGATACCGAAGATAATCTAGACCAAGCAGGTTTGGCTAGGATTGTCTTTTTAGGAACAGTGATTTGCACTCTTTAGAATCCTGAAATGGAGGTTAAAACACTAGGTTAAATGGATGATAACGGAGATAAAATATCTTGTACAAATAGAGACAAAAACAGTCCTGAACATGCTTGAATTACAAAACTGGTAAGTCAACCTACGAAGGTCAAAGAAAGGTATGCATTGATAACATGACCTACACCAACAGGATCTCAAGGAATCTTCAATTTATCTCTTTAAGTCTTTTTGGGATATGGTTGCTCTCTTTTGGGGTATGAAAAAGTTAGGAATGATAAACACCCCTAATCTAAATGAGTTTAGACCTCAGCAACAATCATGCACTCGTGACAGATAGGCGAGATTTAGCTAATCCATCAATGATCATGATATAATAAAGGTAAATCCATGATGGAAAATATGAATCAATTATATGCACAAAAGATAAAAAAATAGATTATGACAAAAGTCAAGAATCTGATGAAAATCCACAAATGGATAAATAGGAATAAATAAAAAGATCACGATACAACAAACTCATGGTCTATCCCTGACTTTGAAGAATAGCAGTTATGCTCAAAATATTCCAGGTAAAATCCGGCAGCATAACGGCTATACAATAAGATCGAGGTAAGGCAAACTCATGGTTTAACTAACTCTAAATGATAGCGGTCATGCTTAAAAATATTCTGGATAAAATCCGGCAGCATAACGGCGCTATACAAGAAAGCCAAGGTAAGGTAAACGCATGGATCTCCTAACTCTAAGAAGTAGCGGTCATGCTCAAAAAAATGCTCTAGATATAATCCGGCAGCATAACGGCTATACAGGGGATCCCCACGGCTCAACAAAAGGGTATATGAATAAAAAAAAACAATAGAACAGGACTCTCAGCAAAAATACTGATGCTCAAATGACCGTGGCAGGAAAAGCTTACGACCAATAAACGACTCCTGACTACCGGAAAAAGGTAATCAAAAGAAGGACTAACCACAGATGAGAACATGTAACAATGGGTTAGTTCCAATGACTGAAAGATCAAATGATAGATCGTGGCCATGGTAACGGCAAGTAAAAGCCACGGACCAGATCAGGATCTGAATAGACAATGGATATAACCAACTGAAATGAATAAGGAACTCTAACTAAGAGGAGAACTCTAATACACATAATCAGTATATATAAGTATATACACATACACACAAATCCTAACCAGGGGCACCAGCCCTAATTCTAATCTAGCAGAGTCGAGAAAGTCTCGACTCGCGACAGACCAGTGAGTGTGCTAGGACCGCACTGTAGCCATATAAAATGAGCTACCCTAGTCTACAAATGGGACAAGGCTCCTAACTCTAGGCTCCACATGTGTGAGCAACACATGTTCGACCCCATATGAATGCAAAATATACATATATAAACACGGGTACTTCCTAGTTGGATTTCACTAAGTCAGTACGTATATACATAATATATAAAACAAAGTAGGGCTCCCGACTCAATCTAATGGGTACTATGCGTATGAAACATACTTAATATGTATAACAAAAGTACGCCCAATGTTATACATAGTATGCTTCATTGCTCATCGGCTGCTGTAAACACAAGTACGCCCAGTGTTTACGACTGCAGCACCGGCGCATAGCTTGGAAATAGATTCAACAGTACCATCAGGGTGTAATGACATCCCAGTCGGGCACGCATTGAATCTATCCCGTGGAGCCAATAATGAAAACAAAAAAAAAAACATTGAAAGGAATAAAAAATATGATAATGCATGATGTGCAGTGTGCGAATCCGTTGTTTTAATTACGCACCTATCTGGTGCCCCTGGATTCTAAGCGAAAAGGTTCCCATTTAAGATGATTTTAACCCAAATTCCTCCAAAGTTAGCAAAAATGGCATTTTAACAGAGTTAGGCAATGTTTCAAGAACTCCCCAGCAGAGTCGCCAGCCTGTGGACCCCGATCTGAGGACGGTGCCGAGGGAACGGGTCCCTAACACCCTCTGGATCATCCACAACGAGAAGGAGAGCTCTGCCAAGGAACTCTCGAAACGGATGCCACCCTCACAGCATAGCATGAGTGGCGATATAAAAAGAAAGAGACACATCCTGATCCGGAGCCAGGGCTCGAAACCAAGATATATCTAAAGATAACTCAGAGTCGCCATCCATGGACAAGCCATGGAACCAAAAAAAATGCTCTGTTTGCAATGGATAACCAGAGATACAAAAGGTCCGTGCCTGATGACGAATGGAGAAGGTCCGAAGAGCGCCCCCAATTCGCCCGAGTGCCAACACTTGGTCTCTTATGCCATTTATTATTAACCTCGAAGAGTTTTGAGCAAAAATCATGTGAAATGGGAACAAATATCCCCGAGTGAACGTCTACCTGATCATGCATGACTCGGGGGTGAAATAATAAACACACATAAAGTAAGATAAAAGACGTGTCACCTAATGACAACTAGGTGTGGACCCCGATCCTGAGGACGGTGCCGAGGGACGCGAGGTCCCCACAGCAATCCTCTAAGATCTCCACAACGTGAAGGAGAGCTCTGCCAAGGAACTCTCGAAACTGATGCCACCCTCACAGCATAGCTCGAGTGGCGATATAAAAAGAAAGAGATATGTCTTGATCCGGAGCCAGGGCTCGAAACCAAGATATACCTGAAAATAACTCAGAGTCGCCATCCATGGACATGCCATGGAACCAAAACAAATGCTCTGTTTGCAATGGATAACCAGAGATACAAAGGGTCCGTGCCTGATGACGAATGGGGAAGGGGTTAGGCGCCCCCAATTCGCCCAAGTGCGAACACTTGGTCTCTTATGCCATTTTTCATTAACTTCGAAGAAGTTTGGGTAAAAATCATGTGAAATGGGAACAAATATCCCCGAGTGAACGTCTACCTAATCATGCATGACTCGGGGATGAAATAATAAACACACATAAAATAAAATGAAAGATGTGTCACCTAAGCATAGCTAGGTTATGAGTGACATGCCTAATGGGTGTCTAAATTCTGATGTGCAAACACATGCAAGCTATAGCTAAAGGTACAGGATCAGTACAAGAAAGTAAGAAAACACATCAAAACATATAATAACAATACAACAAATCCTAAGACTCTAAATTATTAGCCCGAGTCCTCGGATGGTCTGGTATTCATCCAAAGAAGCCTACGTATCCCCGCCTCCACGAGAATCAAGGCAACGTAGTTCTTCGCGCCTATTCTAAGCTAGGATGCCTAAGACACCTAGACCTCTATCCTAGACTCGATCTAAAAGACCGGACTAGTTATTAAAGTTTATTGTACGATTATTTAAATTCCAGTGAATTGTGAATTTTAGGACACCCTATATGCCCTAACTAAATGCAGATTAGCCCTAGGCTAATGCAGGTGGTTCCTACAACCTACGTGTAACTAGGCTGTATGCCCTAAGGAAAACAATAGGATTGCTAACGTATCCAAGACCTAGTCATCGGTCGGCGATGTGAATCGCCAACTGACCGGACGGAGGCGCTCCTATAACTCTAGGACAAACCCCTAACTCTAAAACAAGCACACAACAAACAAACAATCAAACAACCTATCAAAAGAAAAACCCTAACTCTAAAACTCTCTATCTAGGAGAAACTCCTAACTCTAGAGGAAGATCTTTTGAAAACAAGATTTTAAAGGTTTTTGAAGAAGGTTTAAAACATTTATTTACAAAAAAGTTTGGCTGGACTTGAGATAAGAATCTCAAGCTGCACTACGTACCTCGTGGAAGAGGATCAAGCCAACGTAGTTCGAAACGAACTCTCAAACTACGCTTCTAAAAGAAACACTCACACTTCAGATTTTTTAAGGTTTTTTATATTTTTAAATGTTTTTGATATTTTTAAAGTTTTCACATGTTTTTGGATTTTAAAGCTTTTCCAATGCTCGGGACCTTTAGATGAATTCACTCTTAAAGGGAACACGCAAGAACAACCACAAACTAGGGCAAAGCCCTAAAGCAAAAGGAGAAACTCTGAATAAGCAACTAGCGTCTCAAAGAGACAAACCACAACAAGAAAGATAGCGTCCCAAGAAGAGAGAAAACGATCCAAGATCCCAAGCAAGCAAAGCTCTAATAAGACTGAGTTAGTCTCAAACAAGGATGAATGACAACAAATCTAAAGGCGAACTACTAACTAACACACTAAAAAAAGGAGCACAAATGAGTCAGAGACTCACTAAAAACACTACCAAGAAAGGGGTAAAAATGAGTCAAAGACTCGCCAGGAGGAAGGGTTATTCTAACATGAGGCTAGGTAAGCCTCCTAAAGGGGAAACTCTCTATAGGAGACAAGGCTTGTCTCCGAGACACAAATGACGTAAAAAGGAATAAGAGACCCTGTGCATATTTGGCAAAGGTAAAACACCCAACCGGGCCGGACAGCTACCTAGCCCTAGGGTGCAACAAATGTGCGACCCAATACCCATAAGGGTAGGGGTATGAAGCCAAGCCGAGTAGGATGTTCTCCCAAAACCAACCGGCGCACAAAGAGGAGGTTAAGCAAGAGAATGAGACTGGGCAAGTCTCCTATATACAAAGGAGGGGTATGCTACTTGGACTGAGCAAGTCCCCTAAGGATGGGCTTGGGCTAGCGCCTTCATCGCCCTGATACAAGCATTAGAATCAATATAGGCTCAAAACAATCTAAAAAAAATAGAAAAGGTAAAATTTCCACCTAACATGTAATTTTCACCAAAAATGGTCAAAAATGCCAAACAAATCATGGGAATGATTCAATATACGATTTGTGACTTGCTAGCAAACTCAAAACATCCCGAACACTCATTAAAATTAAATAGAGCTCATGTTGTCCATGATTTTCAAGAAATAGCACAATTATGACATATAGTGTGAAAAATGCAACTTTGCACCGATTTTTGGACCCCTCAAACATCAGAACCATCAAAAACTCTACCAATCAAAATTATAGATCTCAGCATGAATGACATTCTCTCAGTTGATCAGTTCGTTCGGATCTGGCCAGAAGTGGCCGGAAAATGACCTCTTCCGATCCATCGCCATTAAAAGACATATTAGTGTTTTAACTGAAAGTTCGGGCTCAGTTTTGACACTTAAAAGATCGCTTCTGGAAAAATTCACTCAAGGATAAAGTATTAGAAAATCTTGTGAAGAACATTTTTTCTTTGTATGGCTTCGGACGAAACAGATCTGGAATAGCCTAAAAATGGCCAGCAAGCTGCTGTTGCAGAAATGACATTGTTTTCAGAAAAACTGAAGCTTGCAAGTCGTTTTTGACATATTAAAAAGCATTTATGGAAACATTTACTCAATAAGACAGTTTTAGGAAACATTATAACAAACACTTTTCCAGTTGACAGTTTTGAACAATTCCGATCAGAAGCAGCCCAAAAATTACTCGACACGATAATTTCTAAAACACTTGGAACAAAAATATCATTATGGACTAAACTTTAAACGAGCATAACTCACGTCTTTTGGCCAAATTTGGGCCGCCATATGTCGAACTGACCGGCTTGACGAGATCTACAAGATTGATGATGTTTGCTTTTAAAAGTTTTGAGCATTTGAGATCGAAAAATGAAAATTCAAAACTAAAGATCACTATACCTATGAGAACACACACACATTCAAACACATACATCTATTTATAGACATGCGCATATATATCTTCTCACATACATTCTCATTCAAACACATAGTCACAAGCTCACGTTTACATGCATGCAAACAAGTACACATCCACATACATCTTAGTGATGCTATTACTCATCCATGATGTGCTCATACAATCTCTATGGAGTAAATTTTTGTGCTAGACAGAGACTGATTTCATAGGCTGAATTACAAGTAACCGGGCTGATTCCATAGCAGAGAACATGGACTAAACAACAAGAGATTGAACCGTCATTGCATTACATCAAACTGAATTGCCGAAACTAGGACTAAACCATGAGCTGAAATGTGTAAAAATCTATGACGGAATCATGGGCTGAATGTGCAAAACAGGGAGCCGAATCTTGAACTGAACTTTTGCGAAACTGGGACAGCAGTTATGGATTGCTGGACAGCAGACATATAGTGTAGGACAGCAGTTATGCATGTAGGACAGCAGTTATGCATGTAGGACAGCAATTATGCAAAATAGGGGCTGATTAGAGGGCTGAACTCATGCACAAACAAGGTGGGGCTGCCATCGTAAAGGACCATGGGCTGTTAGCACCAAGAGTGTAAGTGCTGTCATTACCAAAATGAAGAAGTGGCTGCTATGGATATCATCATGCTCAGCCAACAAAATGAGGGCTGAATTGGTGGACAAAATTGTGCCAAACAGAAGACAGATTTGGTGGACAGAATTTGCGTTAACAGAGGACAGATTTGGTGGACAGATTTTATGCATCAATTGTGCTGAAATGTGGACATAATGTGCACCAAAATAAGGGTGGAATGCATGGACAAAACTAGGCCAAAACAGAGGTTGATTATGGACAGATTCGCTGAAACAAGAGCTGAATCTGTGGACAGATTTGTGCCGAAACAAGGCAGATTTATGGGCAGAAATCTGTACAGAAAATTAGCCAAACCCGCGCCAAAAGATGGCAGATTTATGGGCAGATTCATGAGCAGAATTTATGCCCAAACAGGGGCTGAAGTGGGGCTAAAAACTGGGACAGATTTATACTTAAAACAGGGACAAATTCGCGCTCAAACAAAGGCAGAAATGAGGACTGACTTAAACAGAACTGAAATGAAATGAAATTATGCAACTTACCTGTCTAGGAACTTGGCTGCTGTTGGTGAAGAGAAGGTGGCTGATGGTGGTGGATCTTGGGAAAGTTTGGTTTTTAGAAAATGGGTTTTGTGGGTGAGGGTGGTTGGACGAATGGTGGCTGTGAAGTGGGTTTGATGGCTACGAAATGGGTTTGATGTGGCGGAGGTTGCGGCCGATGGAGGTGGGCGGCTATGAAATGGGTTTGATGGCTGTGAAGGGGGTTTAATGGAAGTGGTGGCTTGGTGGAGGAGGAAATGGTGGAGATTCGGCCGGAATCCGGCAAGGTTGCCGGAGGAGGTGGAAATGGAAAATAAAAAATGGGTTTGGGAGTTGGATTTTCGAAGTGGGTTTTGGGGAAAATGGTAGAGGGTGGTTGGTGGCGGTGGAGAGGTGAAGATGAAGGTAGAGGAGAAGAAATGGGGGTTGTGGATGGCGGCTGGATTTGCAGAGGTGGGGTTTGGGCAAAAAATTGAAGAGGGTTTGATGGAGATGAATAGGTTGTGGTGGCTGGCAATGGAAGAGGGAAAGAAGAAGAAAGTGGAGGATTGATAGGCTTGCCGGATTCCGGCAAGCTTGCCGGAGAAGATGGATATCGGCCGGAGTCCGGTGGATTTGAAGAGGGGTTTTGGGTGCGGTGGTGGTGGTTGAGATAGGTGATGGGGCAGCAGAAATGGTGGAGATGGTGGTGAAGCTCGGGCCGATCGGGTTTGCAGAAAAATGGAAGCGGGTTTGGTGGATGAAAGAGGTGGGGATGGTGGTTAGTGGAGGAGGTGATGGGGTTTACAGAGATGGGTTTTAGAGGTAGAAAATGAAGAAAAAGAAAGGTTTAGATGGGAGATGGAGATGCAGGTGGTGGGAGGATGAAGAGGGTTTCAAGGGTTTGAAAGGGTTTGGGTCGGGTTTAATGGTGGATGGTCGATGGGATGGAGATGGCGGATGGCGGTTCAAGGTGTGGCCGGGTTTAATGGAGGTTGGCCGGAGTTGATGCCGGAGAAGAAGAACGGCCAAAATCCCTCCCTTTCTCCCTTTGCTCTCTCCAGCCTCTTCCTCCTTTTTTTAAAAAAAAAAAAAAAAAACGAAAAATCCCCTTCTTAATTTCTGAAAATCTCAGATCTAGATCTGAGATTTTCTCCCAAAATCTCAGATCCAGATCTGAGATATTTTTCATTTTCAAAATCCTTCTTCTCTCCTCTCTCCCAATTTCAACGAAAATCAATTCCTCCCCACTTTTTTTTTTTTTTTTTTTTTATCAAAAACGAAATGATAAATTTGACCCCTCTGTTCTACCCGTGGACAACCCCCTTTAAGATGATTCACCCTCCCTTTCTACATCTGTACTACGCACATTCTCTCGGCTCGTTGGCTAGGTGAATGGGTTCAAATCTCGACGAAATTTTGTGAGGATCTGGACGGGACCCTAATCTACGCTGGGGTTAAATTTGGGGCACGTACTCACTCATTGGACAGGGTTTTGCACAATCAATACGAATTTGGGTCTGGTCAAAATGGGGTGTCTACAGATGCCCCTCTTTGGCAGAGCGTGTGTAACACGCGAATGGCAAAGCTGAACAGACAACGCATTTTGATCGACCCGAAAACAAAAGAAATTTTTTTTTTTTTGGGATTTTTCGGTTCTAAGAACGATACTTACAAGGATAAAATGGATTTTGGTTTTGAAATTCAACACTCAACATGACTTATGAGTAATTTGGTAAAAGGCGGGACACATAACTCGGCAATCAAAACATAAGAGAAACTCTCACCAGACATAACATAGTAACATATCAAAGAAACAAACGTAGGCATACCTAAATCCACACGTGGGTGGCGGCGGTATACTGCAGAACAACAAATCATGTAAAACATGACCCAGGCTTTCATTACGAACAACAAAAATAACAAGATAGAGTTGCGGTCCAACTTTTTACCAAACTAGACAAGAAAGAACAACAGTTGAATGAAAATTTTGATTAAGGGTTCATGGTGATAAGCCACGAAGAGCCTTGAAAGCGGGAATCAAGGGTCCACGGTGATAAACCGTGAAGAGCCAAGAAAGAAGGAATCAAGGGTCCACGGTAATAAGCCGTGAAGAGCCAAGAAAGAAGGAATCAAGGGTCCACGGTGATGAGCCGTGAAGAGCCAAGAAAGAAAGAATCAAGGGTCCATGGTAATAAGCCATGAAGAGCCAAGGAAGCAAGGATCAAGGGTCCACGGTGATAAGCCGTGAAGAGCCAAGAAAGAAGGAATCAAGGGTCCATGGTAATAAGCCATGAAGAGCCAAGGAAGCAAGGATCAAGGGTCCACGGTGATAAGCCGTGAAGAGCCAAGAAAGAAGGAATCAAGGGTCCATGGTAATAAGCCATGAAGAGCCAAGGAAGCAAGGATCAAGGGTCCACGGTGATAAGCCGTGAAGAGCCAAGAAAGAAGGAATCAAGGGTCCATGGTATTAAGCCATGAAGAGCCAAGGAAGCAAGGATCAAGGGTCCACGGTGATAAGCCGTGAAGAGCCAAGAAAGAAGGAATCAAGGGTCCATGGTAATAAGCCATGAAGAGCCAAGGAAGCAATGATTAAGGAAAGGATCAATGACATGTAAAAGATATGAATGGAATGACTATGAATAGTGGGTCCATGATATATCTGAGAGGACACATCACGAAGAGCCACTCAGGGAGCAAGGGTTCATGGTGTACCTGACTGGTAGACCATGAAGAGCCAAGGATGAACAAGGATAATGACAAGTAATGGAGATGAATAGAATGAGTATGGATAATGGGTCCGGGATATAACTCGAAAGTCAGATCACGAAGAGCCACTCGGGAAGCAAGGGTCCATGGTATTCCTAAATGGTAGACCACGAAGAGCCTTGAATGAATATAGAGGACTAATTTATTGAATGGAGAATTGATTTTTGGATTTTTTAGATTTTTCTGGAATTAGCTTTCTCTTGCCAAGAAAATTGGGAGTATGAGTTCCTTGCTGAGGATCAGACTTAAGTACTTGACGAGGCTTTCAGGTGTTTACCCTTCTTTAACAAGTGAAAAGCATTCTGCTGAGGTTTGACGGTTGTAGGAGCAAATTCTAGATTCCGCTGGGGAAATTGATTTTCTTTAGAACTTGACTCTTTCAAGAAAGAGGGCTCATCTGAAGAGTTCAAAGATTTGGCTCAAGACGTGCTCGCATCTCTCTTACTTCAACTTGTTGTAAACATTGGCACTGATTGCCTTTGATGCTTGATATCTTTTATGACGCAAGTCATAAAAGATGCCCCTAGTGTATTGTACTTCCATGACAAGAGTCTCAAGAAAAGTAGAACAAGGATAGATAAGGAAATTTTTGGATTTGCATAGGTTCTTTCTTGGGAGTAAAGATGGGAAAATGGCTAAGCTCAAAGACTTCTCCTTTCATTGACCACTATTTGAGGTTCGCTCTTTCTGACACCAACTGCTTGAAACTTGACATATTCAGCCTGTCCGAACAGGATACCTAAACCAGGGTCTTTCATTTTGAAAGGTATACATCCCTTCCTTTCAGTGCCGGACAACTTAGACCTTGAAAGAAAACAAATATAAATGAAGGACAGACTCCCAAGGACTCTATCAAAGAAGATGTACATTATTCAAAGAACTCAACTCACTTTTGATTCACCTTTAGATAAAATGTGTTATTTTTTTATGGTAAGGCCAGCCACTCCTACAGTAATCTCGAAAACTATGTCAAGAGGCACTTCCTTCCGTCATCGGGATTTTCGTCATGGTTATTACCCCCTTCGGATTGCTCAGTCTTAATGCCCCTAGTTTAGAAAAGTATCAAAGCAAGTCTTGCCGACACTACTCGGATTTTGGGATCCTGCCTTGTGTGGTGGTTGCTTCTCCGTTTCCTTGATTTCTCTCTTCAAAAGAAGTCACAACTCAAACTTTGAAAATTCTGCACAACTGAAGAACTCCTTCGGTATCTCATCAATTTTCTCTTCATGGAAATTCTTCGCCTCTGACTAGATTGCATCTTCAAAATTTCAATCCAGCAGACCGCTACCCTTACTTTGCATAAGCCAATCCCTTTGGTTAATGACTTAGCAGGCACATGATTTCATTTAGGCCGCCCTTTCGGGTTTTCAACCTAGCGGGTCTTCAGACTCTCATTTTTCTCTTTTTTTTTTTTTTTTTTTTTTTTTTCGCCTCGAACCTTTGCTTGTTTCACCAGAAGGACTTTCTAGGTGGGCTTGGGTTCAAAAGGGTTGAATACCTAAGGTTCTAAGGATTTGGACCGAATCTGGTCTAGCCAGACTACCTACGTACCCCAAAAATGGAGGATCAGATCCGCGTAGTTCGCCTTGGGGTTTTTCAAAGAATGGTTTAGCATTTAGCTTCAAAATTTTAAAAAAGGATTTTTATCCCAAGGTTTGACCGAACTTGAATTAATCAAGTTGCCTACGTACCCCTGAAGAGTTGGGGATCAGGTCCGACGTAGTTCGGGTGCATAAATGCCCCGGGTTTATAATGTGTTTGAAAAGAAATGGTTTCATTTTACTTTAGGCCCAAAGGGTTTACAAAAAGATTTTTAAAACATTAGGATTTTGGCTATAAAAGCTCAGACTATCAAGGATGGCCTCCTGGTATACTTGGCGTACAAGCTCTTTTGCTTAAGATTCAAAGACTTAAAAATTTTTCTAGGAGTCTGAAGGCATGTCAGGCAAAACTTCAACCACTGCGCTCCACTCTCATCTCGAAGATCTTAAATTTATGCTCAAGGTTCCACATCTCCTTGTCTCTTTCTTCTTCTTCTTCTTTTTTTCTTTTTTTTTTCTTTTTTTTTTTTAAGGCTCAAATTTATCATACAACTTCCTTGCCAGAAAGTCTTCTCTCAATATTTCATCAGCTCCACAGGATGTCTGATGTTTCGCTCTTTAAAATCTTCACTTTTCAACTGGATGTCTAAAGCCAATGAAATCTTGCTTTGAGCAACGACAGGGCATTCCCCTGGTTTATCCTTATAGGATCAAGCAAGACTACCTTAAACCCCCCTAAACAGGTTTATCAATTCTTTGCGCTCCTCGGGAGATAAAGTTTTGCCACTCCATCTTTCTCGAGTTTTGGATTTCGATACCACTATCAATGGCTTCGATTTCTTCTTCAAGTGGCTATGCTCGACGCTCTTCCTCTCGTTTGACCATCTTTCAGATCTCGAGGTGAATTTCGTCTGCATTCTCATCCGAGAAGGGGGTCTTTAGTTATTTAAACATTAAATCTAAGAGCGAATCAATAAGATATCCGAGACACAAAAATAACAACTTTATTGAATTGAAAACTTTCGACTGCATTAATGACTCATAGACACGCCTCTATGGGCTTTACATTTGATTTGACAGGAAACAAAAAAAAACTAACTCGATGAGAAGACTGACAGACATGACATACACTTCCCTCTTTTTTTTTTCTTTTTTTTTTTTTTTTTTTTTTTTTTTTTTTTGACATCAACACAATATGACTTACCAACTTTGCGAGAGAAAAGTTGGTGTACATTCAACGAAAGACAAACCTAACAACACAGGACACTTCTTCAATAATGATGAACCGGCACTGGAAATTTATGAGTAGTACTCCTTCCTTCATGATATTAATGACTGGGGGTTCAACCCTGGCGCAAATCTTGTCGATCTGGGTTAAGCTGATCTTCAATAACTGGCAGTGGTGATATTCTTTCTGGCATATAACCACCTCCCGACATCTCAAACTCTGACATTCCCAAATTTGTAACTGAAGAACTCCCTAACTCAAAGGTGGGATGAGCGGTGATAATGGGATCCTCAAAAGGCTCAACCATCGAGTTAGCTTTAGTACCAGCTGAATAAATTGCAACATGTCTTGGCAAAGGATGCTGTGTAGCCTTAAACCCGGGCCAAATGGGACGATCTCTATCTATGAGGTCTTGGATTGCAAATCTGAGAGAGCGACAACAATTAGTGATGTGACCAGGGCCTTGGTGATATCCACAATATTCATCCTTGTTGTAGAACCTTGGAAGAACCTTAGGTGGTGGCTTTGGAGCCATAAGTTTCAACTGCCCATCCTTAACAAGTTTTCGGAGAATGACTGCTGGAGGTCTCGGCAATTGAGTGAATATCTTCTTAGGTTTCTTTACTAATTTCTCTTCTACTTCATCAGACTTATGCATGACAATTTGAGATGCTTGATGAGATGACTCCATACCGCCGATCTTCTTGGAATAAACAACAGGTTTGTTATCGTTCTTTGGGTTCTTCACATTCTGTTGATCAAAGGTTAACTTCTCAGTCTCTTTAACAAGTTCTTTCGCCTTTTCTTCTGAAGTAGGGGTTAGAAGACACTTCTTTTCAACATGTTGCTTACCTTTAAAATCATCAAGACACGCTACTGCGGCTGGTATAGGAACAGAGACCATAGGAGGTAATTTCTCAACTTCTTTTGCAAGTTCTTCCTCTTTTCTTACGGCAGTGGGAGGTGGCAAATTCTTCTCGTCAACATGCTCCTTGTCTTTAGAACCACTGATTGGTTCTACAATGGCCTGGACAGGAACAGAGATCAGAGGAGGAGGATTTTGGACTACAGAGTCCTCAACGGTCAAAGACTTCTCATTACCTAGGTTTTTCAGCTGGTTCCAATCCTCCTTCACATTAGAGAACTCCCTAGATAGGTTCATTACCGATTCTTGCATTTTCTTTAGGAAATCTTCAGATATGGCCATTTTGTCTGAGCAGGGAGGGAAAACTGATGCTGTCAACGGGTAAGGTGAATTAGGTCAGACTCATGTCATGGAATTGACAGACACTGACTTTAGTATGAGGCAATCTCATGAAAATGATATACACAAGTTGAAACAAGAGATAATACAAACACATCTCTCCCTAGGATAAAACTAACAGCAGAACTGTAAGCAGGATCATGGTAGGGTAAGCACATGACTTATCAATAATCCCAAAGGATAACAATCATACTGGAAATGAGTTGAGTAAAATCCGGCAGCATGACGGCCCTAAAAGGATCGTGGTAGAGTAAACTCATGGCTTATCGATAACTCTGAAAAGATAGCGATCACGCTCAAGGTGTTTATATAAAATTCGGCAGCATGACGGCTATACAGGGTGATCCTCACAACTCAACATAAGGGTAAATGAATAGAAACTCAACAATGTAGGACTCTCAGCAAGGATACTTGCACTCAAATAATGATGGCAAGATAAGCACACAATCAGTAAGCAGAATATGGCCACCACGGAGATGTAATCACATGAAGGACTGACCATGAATGACGACGCTTGGTCATGGGTTGGATTTACGACCAAAAGATATATCATGGCTATAGAGACACCGAACAAGCCATCGACCAGATCTAAGACACAACAAAGAATGGATATACAATCAAAAGGGCAGCAAGTAGACTGTGGCCATGATAGTGACAAGTACGGGCCACCCGTCAGGTGAATCCGAAAGAATGCACATTTAATTGATTAAACCAGGAATCCCCACTAGAAATGGGTCCTAATCTAATCAACCGACAGAATCATATACACACAAGAGATATGTACAATCTGAAGACGAGATGACAGATTATGGTTTCAACAATGGCAAGGGAAATGACACCAACCAAATCAAAAGAATATAGATATGATGAATTAGACCAGGAATACCCACCGAAAATGAGTCCTAATCTAGACAATCAACTCAACAAATGGTGTAGGTACAAGAAGGTAACTAGAAATCGACTCAGCAAATAAGTCATGTCTAAAGGAACGACACAACTATACACTCGAGAGACAAAAGGCAGACCATGGTCAGAATAATGATAGAGGAAAATTACTGACCAGGTCCGAAGGCTGGGGAATGAAACAATGTGGCTAATGGATAAACCAGAAAACTTCATTGATAGACAGGCCCTGGTCTAACAGCTAGCAAGAAGAATGGATAACGAAGAATCAAGAAATGAACCCAGGCTATAAAAGGTGGTGAACAATAATCATCAGCCTGATCCAAGAAAGAAATAGTGAACAAACTCTGATCGGTGATAATAGACCAGAAAACCTCAGTAGAAGTCGGCCCTGATCAGACAGCCGACAAAACGGATATAAATCCGAGATACAGGAAAAATCATATGATAAAGATAACAGGGTAGACTGCGATCTGGATGATGACCAAGCAAGAGCAAGAGTCAACGATCGGGTCTGAAAGAATGGTACGACTGAAATAGATAAAGAAACCTTATTCGAAAGGATAAGCCCTAATCTAAGAATAATACACTATACACACACACATATATATATATATACATATATATATACACACCCTAACCAGGGGCACCAGCCCTAATCTAATCTAACGGAGTCAAGAAAGTCTTGACTCATGACAGACTCGTGAGTGTACTAGGACTGCTGTAGCCACATAAAGTGAGCTACCCTAGTCTACAAATGGGACAAGGCTCCTAACTCTAGGCTCCACATGTGTGAGCAACACATGTTCGACCCCATATGAATGCAAAATATACATATATAAACACGGGTACTTCCTAGTTGGATTTCACTAAGTCAGTAAGTATATACATAATATATAAAACAGAGTAGGGCTCTGGACTCAATCTAATGGGTACTATGCGTATGAAACATACTTAATATGTATAACAAAAGTACGCCCAATGTTATACATAGTATGCTTCATTGCTCATCGGCTGCTGTAGACAGAAGTACGCCCAATGTCTACGGTTGCAGCACCGGCGCATAGCTTGGAAATAGATTCAATAGTACCATCAAGGTGTAAAGACATCCCAGTCGGGCACGCATTGAATCTATCCCGTGGAGCCAATAATGAAAAACAAATAAAAAGGAATAAAAGAATAAAAAAAATATGATAATGCATGATGTGCAGTGTGTGAATCCCTTGTTTTACTTACGCACCTGTCTGGTGCCCCTGGATTCTAAGCGAAAAAGTTCCCATTTAAAATGATTTTAATCCAAATTTCTCCAAAGTTAGTAAAAATGGCATTTTTATAGAGTTAGGCAATGTTTCAAGAACTCCCCAGCAGAGTCGCCAGCCTGTGGACCCCGATCCTGAGGACGGTGCCGAGGGACGCGAGGTCCCCACAGCAATCCTCTAAGATCTCCACAACGTGAAGGAGAGCTCTGCCAAGGAACTCTCGAAACTGATGCCACCCTCACAGCATAGCTCGAGTGGCGATATAAAAAGAAAGAGATATGTCTTGATCCGGAGCCAGGGCTCGAAACCAAGATATACCTGAAAATAACTCAGAGTCGCCATCCATGGACATGCCATGGAACCAAAACAAATGCTCTGTTTGCAATGGATAACCAGAGATACAAAGGGTCCGTGCCTGATGACGAATGGGGAAGGGGTTAGGCGCCCCCAATTCGCCCAAGTGCGAACACTTGGTCTCTTATGCCATTTTTCATTAACTTCGAAGAAGTTTGGGTAAAAATCATGTGAAATGGGAACAAATATCCCCGAGTGAACGTCTACCTAATCATGCATGACTCGGGGATGAAATAATAAACACACATAAAATAAAATGAAAGATGTGTCACCTAAGCATAGCTAGGTTATGAGTGACATGCCTAATGGGTGTCTAAATTCTGATGTGCAAACACATGCAAGCTATAGCTAAAGGTACAGGATCAGTACAAGAAAGTAAGAAAACACATCAAAACATATAATAACAATACAACAAATCCTAAGACTCTAAATTATTAGCCCGAGTCCTCGGATGGTCTGGTATTCATCCAAAGAAGCCTACGTATCCCCGCCTCCACGAGAATCAAGGCAACGTAGTTCTTCGCGCCTATTCTAAGCTAGGATGCCTAAGACACCTAGACCTCTATCCTAGACTCGATCTAAAAGACCGGACTAGTTATTAAAGTTTATTGTACGATTATTTAAATTCCAGTGAATTGTGAATTTTAGGACACCCTATATGCCCTAACTAAATGCAGATTAGCCCTAGGCTAATGCAGGTGGTTCCTACAACCTACGTGTAACTAGGCTGTATGCCCTAAGGAAAACAATAGGATTGCTAACGTATCCAAGACCTAGTCATCGGTCGGCGATGTGAATCGCCAACTGACCGGACGGAGGCGCTCCTATAACTCTAGGACAAACCCCTAACTCTAAAACAAGCACACAACAAACAAACAATCAAACAACCTATCAAAAGAAAAACCCTAACTCTAAAACTCTCTATCTAGGAGAAACTCCTAACTCTAGAGGAAGATCTTTTGAAAACAAGATTTTAAAGGTTTTTGAAGAAGGTTTAAAACATTTATTTACAAAAAAGTTTGGCTGGACTTGAGATAAGAATCTCAAGCTGCACTACGTACCTCGTGGAAGAGGATCAAGCCAACGTAGTTCGAAACGAACTCTCAAACTACGCTTCTAAAAGAAACACTCACACTTCAGATTTTTTAAGGTTTTTTATATTTTTAAATGTTTTTGATATTTTTAAAGTTTTCACATGTTTTTGGATTTTAAAGCTTTTCCAATGCTCGGGACCTTTAGATGAATTCACTCTTAAAGGGAACACGCAAGAACAACCACAAACTAGGGCAAAGCCCTAAAGCAAAAGGAGAAACTCTGAATAAGCAACTAGCGTCTCAAAGAGACAAACCACAACAAGAAAGATAGCGTCCCAAGAAGAGAGAAAACGATCCAAGATCCCAAGCAAGCAAAGCTCTAATAAGACTGAGTTAGTCTCAAACAAGGATGAATGACAACAAATCTAAAGGCGAACTACTAACTAACACACTAAAAAAAGGAGCACAAATGAGTCAGAGACTCACTAAAAACACTACCAAGAAAGGGGTAAAAATGAGTCAAAGACTCGCCAGGAGGAAGGGTTATTCTAACATGAGGCTAGGTAAGCCTCCTAAAGGGGAAACTCTCTATAGGAGACAAGGCTTGTCTCCGAGACACAAATGACGTAAAAAGGAATAAGAGACCCTGTGCATATTTGGCAAAGGTAAAACACCCAACCGGGCCGGACAGCTACCTAGCCCTAGGGTGCAACAAATGTGCGACCCAATACCCATAAGGGTAGGGGTATGAAGCCAAGCCGAGTAGGATGTTCTCCCAAAACCAACCGGCGCACAAAGAGGAGGTTAAGCAAGAGAATGAGACTGGGCAAGTCTCCTATATACAAAGGAGGGGTATGCTACTTGGACTGAGCAAGTCCCCTAAGGATGGGCTTGGGCTAGCGCCTTCATCGCCCTGATACAAGCATTAGAATCAATATAGGCTCAAAACAATCTAAAAAAAATAGAAAAGGTAAAATTTCCACCTAACATGTAATTTTCACCAAAAATGGTCAAAAATGCCAAACAAATCATGGGAATGATTCAATATACGATTTGTGACTTGCTAGCAAACTCAAAACATCCCGAACACTCATTAAAATTAAATAGAGCTCATGTTGTCCATGATTTTCAAGAAATAGCACAATTATGACATATAGTGTGAAAAATGCAACTTTGCACCGATTTTTGGACCCCTCAAACATCAGAACCATCAAAAACTCTACCAATCAAAATTATAGATCTCAGCATGAATGACATTCTCTCAGTTGATCAGTTCGTTCGGATCTGGCCAGAAGTGGCCGGAAAATGACCTCTTCCGATCCATCGCCATTAAAAGACATATTAGTGTTTTAACTGAAAGTTCGGGCTCAGTTTTGACACTTAAAAGATCGCTTCTGGAAAAATTCACTCAAGGATAAAGTATTAGAAAATCTTGTGAAGAACATTTTTTCTTTGTATGGCTTCGGACGAAACAGATCTGGAATAGCCTAAAAATGGCCAGCAAGCTGCTGTTGCAGAAATGACATTGTTTTCAGAAAAACTGAAGCTTGCAAGTCGTTTTTGACATATTAAAAAGCATTTATGGAAACATTTACTCAATAAGACAGTTTTAGGAAACATTATAACAAACACTTTTCCAGTTGACAGTTTTGAACAATTCCGATCAGAAGCAGCCCAAAAATTACTCGACACGATAATTTCTAAAACACTTGGAACAAAAATATCATTATGGACTAAACTTTAAACGAGCATAACTCACGTCTTTTGGCCAAATTTGGGCCGCCATATGTCGAACTGACCGGCTTGACGAGATCTACAAGATTGATGATGTTTGCTTTTAAAAGTTTTGAGCATTTGAGATCGAAAAATGAAAATTCAAAACTAAAGATCACTATACCTATGAGAACACACACACATTCAAACACATACATCTATTTATAGACATGCGCATATATATCTTCTCACATACATTCTCATTCAAACACATAGTCACAAGCTCACGTTTACATGCATGCAAACAAGTACACATCCACATACATCTTAGTGATGCTATTACTCATCCATGATGTGCTCATACAATCTCTATGGAGTAAATTTTTGTGCTAGACAGAGACTGATTTCATAGGCTGAATTACAAGTAACCGGGCTGATTCCATAGCAGAGAACATGGACTAAACAACAAGAGATTGAACCGTCATTGCATTACATCAAACTGAATTGCCGAAACTAGGACTAAACCATGAGCTGAAATGTGTAAAAATCTATGACGGAATCATGGGCTGAATGTGCAAAACAGGGAGCCGAATCTTGAACTGAACTTTTGCGAAACTGGGACAGCAGTTATGGATTGCTGGACAGCAGACATATAGTGTAGGACAGCAGTTATGCATGTAGGACAGCAGTTATGCATGTAGGACAGCAATTATGCAAAATAGGGGCTGATTAGAGGGCTGAACTCATGCACAAACAAGGTGGGGCTGCCATCGTAAAGGACCATGGGCTGTTAGCACCAAGAGTGTAAGTGCTGTCATTACCAAAATGAAGAAGTGGCTGCTATGGATATCATCATGCTCAGCCAACAAAATGAGGGCTGAATTGGTGGACAAAATTGTGCCAAACAGAAGACAGATTTGGTGGACAGAATTTGCGTTAACAGAGGACAGATTTGGTGGACAGATTTTATGCATCAATTGTGCTGAAATGTGGACATAATGTGCACCAAAATAAGGGTGGAATGCATGGACAAAACTAGGCCAAAACAGAGGTTGATTATGGACAGATTCGCTGAAACAAGAGCTGAATCTGTGGACAGATTTGTGCCGAAACAAGGCAGATTTATGGGCAGAAATCTGTACAGAAAATTAGCCAAACCCGCGCCAAAAGATGGCAGATTTATGGGCAGATTCATGAGCAGAATTTATGCCCAAACAGGGGCTGAAGTGGGGCTAAAAACTGGGACAGATTTATACTTAAAACAGGGACAAATTCGCGCTCAAACAAAGGCAGAAATGAGGACTGACTTAAACAGAACTGAAATGAAATGAAATTATGCAACTTACCTGTCTAGGAACTTGGCTGCTGTTGGTGAAGAGAAGGTGGCTGATGGTGGTGGATCTTGGGAAAGTTTGGTTTTTAGAAAATGGGTTTTGTGGGTGAGGGTGGTTGGACGAATGGTGGCTGTGAAGTGGGTTTGATGGCTACGAAATGGGTTTGATGTGGCGGAGGTTGCGGCCGATGGAGGTGGGCGGCTATGAAATGGGTTTGATGGCTGTGAAGGGGGTTTAATGGAAGTGGTGGCTTGGTGGAGGAGGAAATGGTGGAGATTCGGCCGGAATCCGGCAAGGTTGCCGGAGGAGGTGGAAATGAAAAATAAAAAATGGGTTTGGGAGTTGGATTTTCGAAGTGGGTTTTGGGGAAAATGGTAGAGGGTGGTTGGTGGCGGTGGAGAGGTGAAGATGAAGGTAGAGGAGAAGAAATGGGGGTTGTGGATGGCGGCTGGATTTGCAGAGGTGGGGTTTGGGCAAAAAATTGAAGAGGGTTTGATGGAGATGAATAGGTTGTGGTGGCTGGCAATGGAAGAGGGAAAGAAGAAGAAAGTGGAGGATTGATAGGCTTGCCGGATTCCGGCAAGCTTGCCGGAGAAGATGGATATCGGCCGGAGTCCGGTGGATTTGAAGAGGGGTTTTGGGTGCGGTGGTGGTGGTTGAGATAGGTGATGGGGCAGCAGAAATGGTGGAGATGGTGGTGAAGCTCGGGCCGATCGGGTTTGCAGAAAAATGGAAGCGGGTTTGGTGGATGAAAGAGGTGGGGATGGTGGTTAGTGGAGGAGGTGATGGGGTTTACAGAGATGGGTTTTAGAGGTAGAAAATGAAGAAAAAGAAAGGTTTAGATGGGAGATGGAGATGCAGGTGGTGGGAGGATGAAGAGGGTTTCAAGGGTTTGAAAGGGTTTGGGTCGGGTTTAATGGTGGATGGTCGATGGGATGGAGATGGCGGATGGCGGTTCAAGGTGTGGCCGGGTTTAATGGAGGTTGGCCGGAGTTGATGCCGGAGAAGAAGAACGGCCAAAATCCCTCCCTTTCTCCCTTTGCTCTCTCCAGCCTCTTCCTCCTTTTTTAAAAAAAAAAAAAAAAAAACGAAAAATCCCCTTCTTAATTTCTGAAAATCTCAGATCTAGATCTGAGATTTTCTCCCAAAATCTCAGATCCAGATCTGAGATATTTTTCATTTTCAAAATCCTTCTTCTCTCCTCTCTCCCAATTTCAACGAAAATCAATTCCTCCCCACTTTTTTTTTTTTTTTTTTTTTATCAAAAACGAAATGATAAATTTGACCCCTCTGTTCTACCCGTGGACAACCCCCTTTAAGATGATTCACCCTCCCTTTCTACATCTGTACTACGCACATTCTCTCGGCTCGTTGGCTAGGTGAATGGGTTCAAATCTCGACGAAATTTTGTGAGGATCTGGACGGGACCCTAATCTACGCTGGGGTTAAATTTGGGGCACGTACTCACTCATTGGACAGGGTTTTGCACAATCAATACGAATTTGGGTCTGGTCAAAATGGGGTGTCTACACTAGGTTATGAGTGACATACCTAACTGGCCCTAAGTTCTGATGTGCAAACACATGCAAGCTATAGCTAAAGGTATAGGATCAGTACAGGAAAGTAAGAAAACACAACAAAATATACAATATAACACAACACAACAAATCCTAATACTCTAAACGATTTAGCCTGAGTCCTCGGATGGTCTGATGTTCATCCAAAGAAGCCTACGTATCCCCTCCTCCACGAGAATCAAGGCAACGTAGTTCTTCACGCCTATTCTAAGCTAGGATGCCTAAGACACCTAGACCTCTATCTTAGACTCGATCTAAAAGACCGGACTAGTTATTAAAGCTTCTTGAACGATTATTTAAATTCCAGTGAATTGTAGATTTTAGGACACCCTATATGCCCTAACTAAATGCAGGTTAGCCTTAAACTAATGAGGGTGGTTCCTACAACCTAAGTGTAACTAGGTTGTGCGTCCTAAGGAAAACAATGGGATCACTAGCGTATCCAAGACCTAGTCATCAATCGGCGATGTGAATCGCCAACTGACCGGACGGAGGCGCTCCTAGCTAGGACAAACTCCTAACTCTAACACAAACACACAACAAGCACACAACAAAAGACATAAAACTCTCTATCTAGGACAAAGTCCTAACTCTAGAGGAAGATCTTTTCGAAAAACAATATTTTGGAAGATTTTTATATTTTTTAAAAGGGTTAAAAGATTTATTTACAAAGTTTGGCTGGACCTGGGATAAGAATCCCAAGCTGCACTACGTACCTCGTGGAAGAGGATCAAGCCAACGTAGTTCGAAACGAACTCTCAAACTACGCTTCTTGAAGAAACACTTAACACTTTAGATTTTTAAGGTTTTTTATGTTTTTCAAATGTTTTTGATATTTTTAAAGTTTTCAAATGTTTTTGAGTTTCAAAATTCTAATATTTTTTTGGATTTTAAAGCTTTTCCAATGCTCTGGACCTTTAAATGTTTTCAATCTTAAAGGGAACACGCAAGTAATACCACAAACTAGGGCAAAACCCTAAATCTAAAGGGGAAACCCCGAACAAGCAACTAGCGTCTCAAAGAGACGAACCACAACACGTAAAGAAGTGCCCCAAGAACAGAGAAAACGATCCAAGATCCCAAGCAAGCAAAGCTCTAACAAGACTGAGTTAGTCTCTAATCAAAGTGAAGAAAAAGGTTATCAAGTAAACTCAGATTTCCATTCAATTATTATAAAAATAAATCAAGTGTTAAGCAAAGAAGAATTTTCAATTAAAAAATACACAACCTATAGCAATCATAAAATGATAAACAACATAAATTAGTCCAGCCCAGCCGCTGGATAGCCTAATAAAGCAAAAACAATATCAAACACTTCTATGCCCAACCACAAACACCACCCCAATATGGGGATGAAATCAGATGATGCTAAAGTAATCATCTGATATCATAATACACATGATAATATTTCTAATCCCGCCTTGAAATCAGACAGTACTCATGTCGATAATATCGAATAGAGTAGTCATCTGATCTCCTTCTTTCCTAAAACAATTTATTTAAATAAGATTAAACAAATATGATAAGCTTCAAGATAATCTCACCTGAACAGTCCATTCATTATTGTCTTCAGAACCTAACTCAATGCTTAAGATAAGAAGAGTATTAGAAATATCAAAAGATTATGATAATTTCAATTAGTAAAAATTTCAGTGCATACAGGGGACATCAACTTGTGCAGATCCAAGTGCGAAGCGGTGAGCCACAAAACATAAAGATGGGCTCCAAGTAACCTTATCATTGCCCTTACAACCACTACAACTTTATAAACATGAGTTCATGTCAACATTGGAAACTTAACTCATAGACCAAAATTAGAACCACACTTTATGCAGAGTCTCCAATCTTTATGAATGAGGTAAGTACCGATACACAAGCGCAAACACTCAAAGTAGAGAATCATGTCTAATTTCAAAACTTAATAGACCAAATGACCATCATAATAACCTGAACACATCTAAACTTGAATGCACAATTATCTATTCAGTTTATCAGACCCAATATGACCAGTACTGTTCTACCAACGTTTTTTATCGACTTAAGATTGTAACAAGTTAGTAGACAAGTTCATGAGAGATACAATTCCAAGGCCAACAGATAAACAATCATGGAAATGACCTGAACAAATATTTTCACAGAGAAAGTGTATGCCATTATGGCCAATTGTTATTTCATTCATGAGAACAACCATTTTGACAGCTTACAAATGGCTTAACAATTTTCAACAAGTTTGGTAATTTTTATATACATAGAAGGACCGACCACACAAGACGAGACTCTAATCCGAGAGATTCAATTCCATCAACACAGGAAATTTAGATTCAATTCCATCAACACTGGAAATTTCTACTCAGTTATTTTGGATAAAAAAAAAGAAAGAAAAAACAGAGCAAGTGCAAATCAAACCCAATTCTCAAAGACTTGCCAGGAAGATGAAAAATCAACTTCTTCCTTAATGCATTTTTACTTCCTTAATGAAAAATCAACTTTAGAGAGGGATCTACTCACAAAAGCTGCTTGAAGAAGGAACTGCAATATAAAGTGCTGGATCTGACCTCCACTTCGCTATCTCGGTTTTTTCCTTTCCAGCATATCTAAACTTGAATGCACAATTATCTATTCAGTTTATCAGACCCAATATGACCAGTACTGTTCTACCAACGAGTAACAAGGAAAAAGAGACCTTGCGCATATTTAGCAAAGGTAAAACACCCAGCCGGGCCGGACAGCTTCCTAGCCCTAGGGTGCAACAAATGTGCAACCCAATACCCATAAGGGTAAGGGGTATGTTGCCAAGCCGAGTAGGATGTTCTCCCAAAACCAAATGATGCACAAAGAGGAGGTTTAGAAAGAAAAATGAGATTGGGTGAGACTCCTAAACAAAAAGATGAGCTCCAAGAGAGGTGCTGATGAGACATGGCATGTCTCCTAAGGATAGACTCACTAATGAGACAAAGCTTGTCTCTAAAGGATACAACTTTCTCTGTCTGAGACATAGCCTGTCTCCCTGAGAGGGCTTTAGAGAACTCTTTCATTGCCCTTGCAATGAATGGATTTCTAATTTCTAGGGGATACACACCATAAAGACTTGGACAAGTCTTTAAATAAATGAGAGGAGTGCTACTTGGACTAAGCGAGTCCCCTAAGGATGGGCTTAGGCTAGCGCCTTCATCGCCCTTGCGACGAGAGGGAATTCTAATATCAAAGAATTTTAACAGAAATCTATAAGACTGTGTTAGTCTATCAAAAAGAGAAGAAAAGGCTACCAGATAATCGCAAATTTTATTCTAAGAATAAATCAAGTGCTAAGCAAAGAAGAATATACAATCTAATAGCAATCATAAAATGATAAATAACATTAATTAGTCCAGACCAGCTGCTGGATAGCCTAATAAAGTAAAAACAATATCAAAACACTTCAAAACCAACCACAAACCCCAATACGGGGACTCCAATGAAATCAGATGATGCCAAAGTAATCATCTGATATCAAATACATATGATAATATTTCTAATCCCGCCTTGGGATCAGACAGTACTCATGTCGATAATATCGAACAGAGTAGTCATCTGATCTCCTTCTTCCTATTAACAATTTATTTAAATAAATAGGAATGAGTATAATAAGCTTTGAGATAATCTCACCTGAACAATCCATTTATCTTCATAATCTAACTCAAAACTTAAAATAAAAGAAAAGTAATAAATTCTCAATATTTTATACAAATTTTCCAATGATATTTCTAATCTATACAAGGTATAAATTAAAAGAGGCATTTATTTGATATATGTAAGCAACGAAGTATAACTAAATCTTAAAAATATGATATTTGCTATTGTTAAGGTGAAATAAGGTTGTTAGTATCAAACAGGAAATGGCTACCACTATTAAGGTGTGAGAGGGAAAATTCTAAGACTTAATAAAGGCTGGATAAGCCTAAAAATGAAAAGGGGAGCGCTATTCAGACTATGTAAATCCTCTAATAATGGGCTTGGGCTATCGCCTTCATCGCCCCTACGATGACCAAGGGCTACTGATGTTTATAGATACCTAAAAGGCTAAGAGATCCCTACTTTAAGAAGGGGAAGGAAAAGGGAATGAGGTACTACTATGACCTAGTGAATTCCTCTAAAGATGGGCTTAGGCTAACGCCTTCATCGCCCCTTCACCTCTTCTTAGAAAATTAATTTTAAGATCTTAAGGATAACAATTTGCAATATATCTCATACTCAAATACTCATTCAACAGATTGAATGATTTTTTTTTAAAGTAAATTTAATCCCAATTGAAAGATTAACGATGCATATAAACTCAAGAACAGAAAATGAAACATTACACTAAAAAAATCCTTCTAGCAATCGAGCAAATTTGGATGTAAATCTCAGACATACAAAAAATTACTTTATTCTGCAGAACCCTGCTGTTTTTTAAAGAGAAGAAATAATCATATCTTCAATCACATTTCGTTCGATCTCTATTCAGTCATGCCTAAAGGCTTAACTGAGAAAAATTGTATATATCATATTTCAATGTAAAGCAGTTCACTTGAAGAAGAGTACAATGTGTTTAATGTTATCTCCTGAACAGAAAATTTTTTATATTATAATTTCTCTTGCACTTGACTTCTGAACCAACATATATTGATATATGTAACTATTAATTATTAAACTTATTTTCAACTCTGCACAAGATAAACATAGGAAAACAAACATTTCAGTATATGCAAGCTGCTTATGTGAACTCAATAGCACTACGATCATCAAACAACAACACCGAGTGTTAATGATCAAGGCAATTCAGCTAATCATTTACTATTCTACCATTTCTACAGCTTTGTGACCAAGATTTATAATAAGGAAACCAAACAGGACTCTCATAGCTATAAAACTCAAATGCATTGATACTATTTCTGATGAGTTGAAGAAAAGGTAATGAATAATATCTTCAGCAATCAAATCATTTAACTACTAGACATATACGAGTAAAATCAATTAGGCAATGAATGTAAATGAATGTCCAATCATGTAGCAGAGTAAATCACGTCTCAAGCATTAATGGAGGAAAGCAATTCAGAATTGGAGAAGTATTTCAAGAGATTTAGCACAACTGCATCTTGTTGATATCAGTTTCAAGCTTAATGTAAAGACAAGAGTGGAGATTTCTGGAAATTATGATTATGATGAACGCACCGTGGATGAGACTAGAGTTGAAACAAGTTACATTTGGACTATAAATCCATGCTACAAGTTCTATTTATTACTAACAACTTTCATTAAATGAATAACCAATTAACAAAACTTTTGGAGAATAATAAGAAACTAATGTGCTGTGCTTCTAAATTAAGTGTTCCAAAATCTCACACTATGATAAAATTCAGATATACATTAGTACTACAAACTTATTTTCCCATCTACATGAATTATCCATCAGGATGCATGTACAGATATATGAAAATCATTATATACCGAGTAGTCACTTTCAATGTCATATGTCCCTTTTTCTCTACTCAATTTGATAACATGAATATTAATGACTAAGATGATAAAATATTACAGGTTCCAAGTTTAACCACCAGGGTAAATTAGATCCAAATCAAGACAATTGATTTATTCAACATGCTATAAACGTAAGAACAATTCCTCCTACTTGGATATACTAATAACCATTTTTTATAACTGAGAAAAATGAAAAGGCCCAAATGAAACTTATACTCTGTACATCTTTATGAATATAGAAATAAAGTATGGAAATTAAATGTAAAGTTTTGAGACACACCAAAAGCTGAACTATACATTACTACATCATCAGATATCAAACAACTAAGGTATAATGAATGGTAGAAGTAGCAATCAAGCAAGCATTAACTTCTTCTTTATTCTAAAATAAAATTTGTATTCCAAATTTTACAAATTTTAATTACATATACAAAGTCTAGAGCAATTAAAATCTGAAGATAAGCTACATTTGCACGTTCATGGAGTTCTATATAGGAATAAGTATATAGCATTCTTTTAAAAAGAAAATCCTCATGACATTTAAAGTTCCATATGATCCAACAACACATGAATAACTGTTTAAAATCTTCTAAAATTATCTCATTCGTCGTCATCAGCATAAACACCACTAATAATCTATACATGCCATTACTCCAAAGTTTTCAGCATAATAAACCTTCCCTTCCTAAAAAAAATCTAACATAACCTAACTGAAATGACCTTCTTGATTTTCTCTAAACTTCATATGAACTCTTTAATCACCATTATAATCAACATTTTATCACTCAATTATCACCATTAAAACACTGAGATCAAATGGATTCAAATTTAAGCACAGAATAAATTCATTAACAAGTATCTGGTTTCGATCAAAGTCATATTATCAACTTCATAGCAAATCTTAAAAAAAAAATTAATTATGTACATCTATATCAAATATCTCTAACATTTATCAAATCAACATTTACAAAATGAGCAGATTAAACACATGAATGTGAATATAAGAAAATAAAATTGAAAACAAGAACTAGTATACTAATTTCTAAATAAGATCAATACCTGGATAAGCCGATTCACGAAAATCAATGAGCAGAAAACAACCAAATAACAGCCGCTGATGTCGGCTAGGCCACGTCTTACCTTGCTGGGCTTCAGATCTGGGACCTTTAACCTGCTAAGAATCTGAATCCTTTGATCAATGGCGACATTGACCAATTCTGAGTTATTCCAGACCTTGAAACTGTTCTTTATCTCTCAGATTTATTTTTTTTAAGGTTGAGTTTCACTCTTATACTTCCAGAGTTAAAAATTATCGGAAGATCGATCAGAGAAGGAGCAAATGATTGAAAGAAAAAAAAATAAAAAATCCGAGGTTTCAAAGCTAGGAAGAGAAATAGAGGAAGAAAAACAGTGTAAACAAAAAAACAAAATTTGACCAAAATTGACCAGAGTTGGAACCGGAATCTAACGAAGTTAGCCGGAGAAGATGACCGGAATCCGACAAATCTTGCTAAAAATTACAATGATTCACCAGATCTGATGAAGTAATGTCAAGATCTAATAAAATCTTACCGAAATTTGGAGTTGGCTGAAGGTTTTGAAAGAAAACAATCGAAAAAATGGATGATCTTAAGGACTGGCCAGAGCTTGATCAAAATTTGACCGAAATATGACCGGAGCAAACCGGAGAAGAAAATGAAAAAGAGCTAGGGTTTCAGTATAAGAACCCCTCAGATCGGAGAAGATGAGCTCGCCGGAGTTCAAATCCGCTAGAAAATGGAGATCGGAGAAGAAAATCGAAGTAAAATGAGTTTGGGAGATGATCTCAAAGATCTGTTGAAAGAGATGGATCTAATGGTGAAGAGGTGAAGGTAGGTGGAAGATGACGGTCGGATCTCCGGCGGAGACTTCCCGGAGAAGATGATCGGAAAAAGCTCTCTCTCTCTCTCTCTTTTTCTCTCCGATTTTTTTTATGAAAAATAAAAACCCTCCTCTCTCTTCTGCACGAAATTTTCTTTTATAAGAAAAATATGGGTTGCTGATATTGGCACGCCAAAATGATGGGCGCGCGGTTTTTTTGATGAGCGCGCGACAACTTGATGATCGTGCGGTTTCATTTGTCTTTTCCGGATTCGGATAGACACCGCTTAGGATAAATGCACCCCCCTTCTCTGGTTTATACTACGGCCCTTTCTCGGCTCGTTTGCTAGGCAAACGCGCTCGGATTTTGACGAAATTTTGCAGGGACCTAGTTGGGACCCTAAGCTACCTTGGGGTGAAGTTTGGGATCCTAAAGCATTGGTTTGATAGGGTTTCGCGTAAAATCAGAAGGATTAGGGCACGGTCAAAATGGGGTGTCTACAGTGATCAAACAATACCAAATACTAAAAGCCCTAAAAACGAAACCCATATAAAAAGTAAACAACTCACTAATTTCACTCAAAGTAACCAATATTGCTGATGAATTAAAAGAACCCTACATTGAAAATCAGAAAATGGGTAAAAGTGAAAACAATAAACAGAGCTTTGGCACATATTTATAAAGAAAGAGAGAGGAGGTAAAAAAAATCTACCATGATCTAAGACATAAAATGAAAAAAAAATGCTTATAGATCTGAAACTTATAAGCAATTACTTGAAACCCTTCTTCAGAAAGAAAAGATGAATCAGGAGAACTCACATGCTTGGAATGATGGTGAAGATCTTAGGCCAGAAGGAATGAACCCTAATCGCAAATGTCCTCTTATTCGTTTCACAGTGGCCAAAAACAGGGAGGGCTTGGAGATGGAGCCAAACGGAAAGGGGTGGTCGAAACCCTAGAAAATAAAGGAAAAAGAATGGTCAAACCCTAAAAAAACAGAGCAATGGAAGCTTCTCTCTTCCTCAGATTCATCTCCTTCATCAATCTGTAGTGGAGATTAGAGTTTCATGGCAGTTTTGGGCTTCTAAATGTCATAGAAGATTAGGGTTTCACGTCTCCTTCGTCAATTGCAGACGATGATGGGAAAGAGGGAAAAGAAGGAGTAAAAGACACGGGAGATTAGGGTTTCACGTCTCCTAAATTGTCAATCGCAGAGGAGGATGGAAAAGAGGGAAAAGAGGGAGCATGAGAGAAAAGCAAGGGAGTGGGGAGCGCGGGAGAGAAAAGCGAGGGAGTGGAAAAGTTGGCGCGAGTGGTGTTTTACTTAATGTTTTCTACGGATATATACCAGCGGCCGGCTAAATAACCGCGCCTAAATACCAACATTTAGCAGCGGTTTTCAAAACCACTAGAAAATGACCGCGGGTAATGGAAGACTTTGTTGTAGTGTGAGCTTTTGATGTAAGAAAGAAGGTACGGCTCCAAACTTGTGAAGCCAAGGTCGTCCAACAACAGTTTGAAGGACGACGTGATGTCTAAGTACTTGGAACTCAACATCAAAGCTTTCACCCCCAAAATAGACAGCAGCCCAAATTTTCCCACTACATGCCCGCGGAGTTCCGGCTGAGTTGTAAAGGAGGGTATGATGCAGATTTTATCGGAAAAGCGTTTCAAGTAGTGCGAAATATCCTACAACACGTGGTCATTGAAACATTGAAAATCAAATACCCCTCTCAGTTTAGGAAAATAGATTCCTCGGAAATGGTTTACCCTCGCTAAGTAGTTAAGATGGTGGCGATGTAAGCAGGAAAACTGTGCATTTTTTTCTAACGTAAAGAGGGAGTAAAGCCGAGGATTTTCCTCTCTCCCTCTGTTTCTTTTTCTTCTGTCTAGACCAAACCAAAAGAGAAAAAAAAAAAACTCAAGCAGAAAGGCCTCTCTGGAAGCGAAATCCGGTTCCACCTTAAATTCGACCTCGTCCTCGAGCAGAGATGTTTTCCACCGTCCGATCCTTCTCTCTCTTCGCCCCGCTCCTTTTCCTCCTCCTTGTGGGACCCTCATCCGCCTCCGAATCCGACCACAAGGTACTCGCGTTTCCTAATTCCTCCTGAAATGCTTCCAATTTCGAGTCGATCTCTAACCCTAGCTTCCTTAATTGCCGAGGTTTCTACTAAAATCAATTTAGGGTGTTGTTTCTCCCAATCAATTTAGTTTTGTTCAGATCTAGTGAATTAATTGTCAGAAATGCTAGAAATTTTGGCGTTTTAGCTGTTTTGTGGAGCTCTCTTTCATTTGGGTGAAATGACGCGATCTGTGGTTCTTGTTGGTTTAATTGGAGTATGGAGCTTAAGACGTTGCGGATCACAGTGCCTGTTTGATATTTGTTACGTTCTGGAGCTTAGTGAGATTGGCTTGTTGTTTAGGGTTTTGTGTTATATGTGGTCTATGATTGTTTGTTTGTGTCTTTTTGGATCAGTAATTATAAGAAGGAATTTTTGTTTGCATATTGAATTCTTGTGGGATCTGTTCCATTCTTTTTCTTTTAGTGCTTGATAGAAGGTTCCTTTCGTATATTTCGCCAAGATCCGAAGAGGTACACACTGAGTTGGTTTTGGATTGTTCAAGTGTATCCATTGACTGACTCCTATTGAAACCACAAACGACAGTCCCTACCCCTCTTACTCATAAACGTCATTCCATACCCCTCTTACTTATATATAACTGGCCTAACCTACCTAACAATCTAGCAAAAAATGTATATCCTCACCTCAAACTTTTCCTAGAACCAAAATTGCCCACCTGCCTTTCCCTTTTGTATCAGGGCAACCCAACAACTATAACACCCCTTGTCGTGTTCAACCTAAAAGGAATTTTACACTTTGTGCTAAAGAAATACATCTCTCAATGTATTGTCTTCCCATAACCTATACTAGCACCGTTACCAACCATCTTCCCATAACCTAATCATAGACCTAATTCCCATATTAAGATTCTTCTTCACCCTACTCATCACTTTCTTAATTCTCGATCCCACCAACCTCGAGAAGCCCTCGCTTACCATATGTGATCAACCTAAGAGGACTTTAAGACTTGGTTAATGATTTGAGTGCTTGTTATTCATCTTGAAGTAATAGCACTATATCCATATATTGCACTCTACTATTGTCTTGGACTGGTGATATTAGTGACACATTTGTTCATGATACCTGATTTTATAATCCTGTTTAATTGCCTCATCAATAAAGTCTAAAAATGATTGAAGAATATGGTTTTTTAGTGTTGTACTTCATGATCATCATTTTAGTTTGTTTCTTTCTCATTTAAAGTTTTTCAACCTAACATCTTTTAGGCATGCTTCATATCAAATCAGAATCAATCTGCGTACTTCAGTTTATCTTGTTACCGAAGTAGAAGACACCACTTTAGAACTCAGTGCATCATGAGGCAATTTTACAGCCACTGCTTTCCCTTATGTAAACCCGAGATATTATGATATTCTTCTTATAAATATTTGGATGACTTATATCATTCCTTTGCCTTTTACTAACAGTATTTATGGACTTTATCTACAGTATCAAGTAGATGATCCTGTTACACTCTGGGTAAACAAGGTTGGTCCTTACAATAATCCTCAAGAAACATATAACTATTACAGCCTTCCATTTTGCCAGTCATCTGGTAATCCAGCTCACAAGTGGGGTGGACTTGGTGAGGTATTGGGTGGCAATGAACTCATTGACAGCCGGATTGATATAAAATTTCAAAGTATGTAGACCTCCTTGTTATAGTCTTCATTTTCATTCGTGTATGCATCCGAAACTATAACACTGACCATAGTTGATCAAATACAGCATCCCCAAATAAGCAAGGTTCTGATCATTATTTGATTGCTTATTTTGACAGAAAACGTCGATCGGAGCTCCATTTGCAAACTTGATATGGATGCGGCAAAGGTGAACCAGTTCAAGAATGCTATTGAGAATGCATATTGGTTTGAGTTCTTCATGGGTATGACATTTATTATGTTTTTGCGTTTTTTACTTGAAATTTTCTCTTTATAAACATATCTCAAGGAGGACTCTCTCTCTCTCTCTCTCAATAGCTTTTTTTAGGATGTGCTGTTCTCTTTGGTTTATTTGTTGTTTATTTTGTTGAATAATGGGGGCCGTGTTTCTCCATTAGTTCTTTTTTTCGTTGTGGTGCTTACTGTCTTTTCTTTGCTTGGTTCTCATCAACCTCGGCACATGATGATTACATGTTGCAGATGACTTGCCTGCATGGGGTACGGATTCTTGTCATTCATATTTCATTTTCTAAATCTTTCCAATTAGTTCCATCAGATCCCTTTGCTTGTGTTTGTTCTAACTTATCCATGTTATGACCAGGCTTTGTTGGTGAACTGCATCCTGATAAAAGCAATGAAAATAAGCATTTGCTTTACAATCACAAGATTTTTACTGTTAGATTCAATGGAGATCAGGTCTGCCTTCCAAGAATCCCTGTTCATAGACATAGTGTTTGAAACCTCTTCTTGGAAAAATATTGACAATCATTTTATTCCTTGCAGATTATAAGTGTCAATCTTACTCAAGAGAACCCTAAACCCCTGGAGGTTGGGAAGACAATAGACCTGACATATTCTATCAAATGGGTTCCGACAAATATAACTTTTGGACGTCGTTTTGATGTTTACTTGGACTACCCTTTCTTTGAGCACCAGGTAATTTTTTTCCTCATAATTTACATAATACTTTGTTTTGGGCCGTTGGAAACAATGTTTGCTATTATTCATTATATTGGAGACATGATTTACTTGGATTACACATTGTGCTGGAAATCCTCTGAATGCTATACTGCAATCTTTATATGCTATTGTAACATTGTGAACATTGTTGGTAAACTTGTTGGATGTGTGATACTGAAGCATAAGATTTTTATGACATCTACTAACTTGTTCTCCGATGTTTTTGCTGTCTGCACTATAGTTGTCTTCCTTCTCATTTTAGAGATGTAAATAAGATTTCCCTTGCTGAGAAATGTAAAAAATGTTTTGATTTGTGCAGATTCATTGGTTCTCCATCTTCAATTCCTTCATGATGGTTATTTTCCTAACTGGTCTGGTATCGATGATATTGATGCGGACTCTTAGAAATGATTATGCGAAATATGCTCGGGAAGATGATGATTTGGAGACTCTGGTGACTCCATCTCAACCTTGTTCTGATTGAACTTTTCTCTCTTTTCATTTGCCAATTGGGTCTGTTGAAAATGCTTCTTCATCATCTCGAGTCTTCCTATCAATTTTAATAAGCGCATTTTCTTTTGCCATTAAAAAACAATCAATTTTAATAAGTGCTAGCAGCCTGAATGACGGGTGACTATTATTAACCTTTATCCCATTTTTTAAGTTTCTCTGTGTTTTTTATTACCAGGAAAGAGACGTGAATGAAGAGTCTGGTTGGAAGCTGGTGCATGGAGATGTTTTTCGTCCACCTCATAATTTGGTTCTACTTTCAGCTGTTGTTGGTACAGGTGCTCAGCTTGCAATGCTTGTTCTCCTAGTCATCATATTGGCAATCATTGGGATGCTGTACATTGGGTATGTGTGACCCAGTTATACTAGTTCTAATTACCAGTTTGTGGTATCCCATATAGTTGGTTGATGATTCTTTGCTATGAATATATTAATTCCTTTTTTTTGAATAATTATATATTTTATTAATTCTTTTTATATGTGAAAAATTAGCTTGCATACTGAATTATCTCCAATGTAAGTTATTTTTGCTTATGTTAAACAAAAAGCAATGCCGGGAGCCTCGCACTGGGCCGCCCTCTAAACAAAAAGTAACATGCACTTGTTGAATGATATGGAAGTTACTCACATGACATGAAAAGCAAAACAATGCATGGATCTGTTCTTTATTGTAGTTAGCTTCGTTAACTACAAGCTGCAAGGATTTTCCTCATCATGGCTGCCATTCGAAATTTCTTTGACTAAAGATACTAGACAAATAGTTTTGTAGATTAAATACTTGAGTATATTTTTTATTCTTAGTACTTAATTATTCTCATAGGCTCGTAAGGTTGGAATCTTGAAAATGACTTGGGATATAATAAGGGCCTTAATTTGAGTTACCTGAACATGGTCGACTATTCAACCAATTCATTCAACTTTTCCGAGCACATCTTTCTTTTCTAAAGATTGAGTTTCCTCCTTAGCGCTGAACCATAGTTGAACTTTAGTTACATGTATAAGACATTTTATAGCATAAAGAAATTTAAATTTTATAAGGTATCTGATAGGTGAAGGAAACTTTACATTCGTAAGGGTTGATATAACCTTTAGGCTCAATCAAGTTTTCCCATCATCTATAATATTTAATAGTTGAAGCAAACTCTACATTTATAAGATTTTCAATGACTGAGAGCCATTGAATTTTCCTGTTATGCCTAAAATTAGTAACAGATACGGCAGTGACGAAAGAGCTGATCTGGTGGGCCCAAGATATCGAACTGGAGGTATTATGTCCTGCACAAGAACACACGAGGTCAGAAGACCTGGAGTTGTTGCTCCGGACGGGCCCTTTGACACTCAAGTCAGTATGAGCAGAGGAGCGGAGCCAAAACTTTATGTTGGTAGTTTGGAAGTTATTATTACTTTCTTGGCATGAGTGAAGGCTATTTATAGTGAGAGCCCTGGGATGGTTGAGTTACCTACCCTGGGACAGATGTCGGCCCATTTGTGGGTTTAGGTTTACCTGCTCTTGGCAGATTACCGAGCTACCCTTGGGTGGGTGCCAAATTCATGGTGGGCCCTTCAAGGGCCACGTGTCGGCAGCTAATTGGTTGCTGCTTTTTATACTCCATCAGTTGCCCCCCGGTTTTCCAAGTCACTGTAGTGGCTTGGGGAAGCGTGAGAGGTTATGTCCCTGAGCGGTTGAATGAGCCGGTGTTCGGGATGAAGCGCACTGGCCAGCTTTCGATGTCTCGCCCAGTTCGGGATGGCCGGAAATATGAAGTGAAAAGATTTGGCTGGCCAGGCCTTCTGCACGGCCCGGGACGGCTAGAAACATGGAGCGTAATATCTGTCCGGCGGCCAAGCCATCTGTCCGGCCTAGAACGGCCAGAAACATGGAGTGTAATATCTGTCCGACCAAGCATTCTGCACGGCCTGGGACGGGTTGATCTTTGGAGCGCGATAATTTGTTCGGCCAAGCATTCTGCAAGGCCTGGGATGGACAGATCTTTGGAGTGCGATAATCTGTTCGGCCAAGCATTCTGCACGGCCTGGGACGGGTAGATCTTTGAAGCGCGATAATCTGTCCGGCCAGGCATTCTGCACGGCCTGGGACAGGCAGATCTTTGAAGCGCGATAATCTGTCTGGCCAAGCATTCTGCACGGCCTGGGACGTGTAGATCTTTAGAGCGCGATAATTTGTCCGGCCAAGCATTCTGCACGGCTTGGGATTGGCAGATTTTTGTCGTTTTATGAAACGTGCCATATCCTGGCCGACTTGAGATGAGCAGATTTTTGTCGTTTTATGAAACACGTCATATCCTGCTCGGCTTGGGACAGGCATATTTTTGTCTTTTTATGAAACGTGTCATATCCTGGCCGGCTTGGGACGGGCAGATTTTTGTCGTTTTATGAAACGCGTCATATCCTGGCCGGCTTGGGACGGGCATATTTTTGTCGTTTTATGAAACGTGTCATATCCTGGCCGGCTTGGGACGAGTAGATTTTTGTCGTTTTATGAAACGCGTCATATCCTGGCCGGCTTGGGACGGGCAGATTTTTATCGTTTTATGAAACGTGTTATATCCTGGCCGGCTTGGGACGAGTAGATTTTTGTCGTTTTATGAAACGCGTCATATCCTGGCCGGCTTGGGACGAGCTCAAACACTTGGAAGTTTTTCCAAATTCAACCTGTACGTATATTCACAGAAGGCGTGTACATAGGCTATACACATATACGTACGCCCGCCTCGAAAGGTGTGCCCCGCTTCATTAATGAGGGACACGTGGCACCACCTGGTTCGCGAACCCAACCGCCTCAAGTCTCTAAGGCTATAAGAAGTTGCATTCACCCTTCATTTTTAACTTTTCACTTTTTACTCCTGCCTTTCTTTTGCTCTGCCTCTTCGGCTGTGGTCGCCTGTGGTCGTGGTCGTCTGCGAATTCGGAGCCTTCATCTTTGGACCGGTAATCTTCTTAGCGCGTCTTAATTTGATTCTCTTTTCTTTCGTGCTCTCGATGGCTCGTAGTACTTCTAGTTCTGAGTCCTGCTCTAGGTCATCTTCAGGCGAATCCTCCTCTTCTAGCAGTCCAGGGTCTAGTTCGTCGGAAAGGACCTAAACAAATCCGGCCAGGGTTCCCGGCCCATACATGGCAGGTCCTAGGATTGATGTAGTAGCTCTTGATGAGCCCGTAGGTAGCGGGACGAGGTGATTTTAGACTTAAACGCCACCCCAGTCCGAGCAGACATCTTCTTCTGGGCAGAGGCGAGTGGAGGTAGTGACGTCGCCGAGGCGTCCACCACATTCATTCCGGGCCGGGCTACAGAGGTCATAGCTGAGGCTCGGATGGACGCCAATCCCCAGTACAACGTTCAAGCTCTTTACGAGGAGAATTACCTTGAAGAGTCCAAATTAGGGGAAGTTCGGGACAAGTATTGCATTCCTGAGCTGTTCATTTTGAGGGCGGCGATAGAGGGAGATAAGGCTTGTAACGATAGCACCGATGTATGCATCTACGAGGAATCCTTAAGAGCCGGGCTTAGGTTTCCCCTGCACCCATTCTTCGCGGAGGTTGTCTGGCTCAGGTTGCGCCGAACTCATGGAGAACACTGGTCGGATTTATGTACCTGGTCCGGGCCGGCTCCAGAGAAACTTGTCCATTCCGTTGTTACGTATGTGCGTGCATTTGAAGAGGCATAAGGATGGAGGTTGGATTTATATAAGCCAACGTCCTGAGGTGAAGATGATCACTGGCATTCCATCCTCCATACATTTATGGAAGAACAGGTTCCTCTACGTCGAGGATAGCGGAGCTACTGAGCCTTGGCCGGTTCCTTTAAAATGGGACACCCCGGACACGCTGGCGCTAAGCCGCAAGCCGGTCCTTGATGGCGAGGATAAGCTTACGTTTGCTCAGGTCTGCGAGGAGCTGCAACGAGAGGGCCTGATTCACTGTGGGGAGTTCTCTAAGGAAGAGATTCTTGTCGGGCTCGGAATTAGTACTGCGACCCGGGCACGTATGTGGTTTTAGGCTAGTTTTGATCTTGAATCTTCTCTTTTGCTATTACTGACCGGTTTGTCCTGTTGAATGTAAGAGATGCAGAAGCAGTCCGCACTGGAGAAGGTAAGGCAGAGTGCCTTTGGGAGGGGCTAGGGCCAGAAAAGGAAGGCACCTGAGACTTCTAGTCCTGCACCTGTGCAGGACGCGCCGCCTAGAGGGAGCAAGCCTTCAGTAAAGATCGTTGGCGTCTCCGGCCGGGGAGCTGGATCCTCGAGGCCTGCGGACGTGGTCCGTGGCGTCCAATCCCCCCCGCAAGGCCTGCGGACAATGTTTTTACGGCCCAACTGGGCTGTTCAAAAGAATGACACCGGCCTGGGTGACAGCCGGGTGGCCAGGGAGATAGTTACCAAGAGCCTGTTGAAGCAAGACAAGCTCAAGGTCCTGCACGAGTCTCCGGACACGGCCGATGAGGCTATGTTCTCCTCGATCTATCAGGTATTTTTTTTTTTTTGCGCTTATACCTTTCACTTAATCCGCAAATCGGATGCTGCTATAGTGACCTCCGCGAGAAAAGCCGGGGCTTCTCCGCTGCAATCACGAAGTTGGAGGAAGAAAACGGCAAGCTGAAGAAGGATGCCCTCGAGCTCAATAGGTCCATTCAGGGGAGGGACCAGGAGATCACTAGGCTCAAGAATGAGATGGCCGCCCAGAAGGAGAAGGCCATTGACGCCCTCAATCAGTAGAGGGAGAGAGCTCGAGAGAGGTAGAGAGAGGCCGTGCAGAAGAAGGAGGACGAACTCGTCAGTTTGTCCACCGAGTCCTACAAGTTGGGGTTCATGGATTGCCTTGAGCAAGTCAAGGGTCCAACCCAAACGTCTTTCTGCAAGGTCTTGTCTTGCCTAAGCCGGCGGCCGGGGACGCGGACGAGTAGAACGCCCTCCCAGCAGCTGATGCTCCTGAGGCGAATCCTCAGCGGGAGGGCGGTCACGAGGAGTCTTGAACTCCTACGCTCTTCCTGTTTTCGTACAGAGATTCTTTTTGTAGTGGCCCCTGAAGGCCCATTTTTTGTACATTTGCCCATATGGGTTTTTTATGAATAGAAGTCATATTTTGTCCTCTATTGCTTTTGTTTGTTTGTCTTACTCTTATCTAAGAATGGTTGACTTAGCACCTTAGGCCGCCGAAATAAAAGACAAGATCCGCTTAATGTCGGACTTCAGAGCAAAGGCCTACTACCCCGTTTTGTTCCCGACCAAGAGTGGACTCTCGGCCTTATTGGGATGAACCGGAGTGAACCAAGCGGTTGATTCAGGCTTAAGAGCTTAGATTTTTATTTGAAGTGTTGGTTTTCTGCCCCGGTTCGCTCCCGACCAGGAGCGGACTTCCGGCCTCATTGGGATGAACCGGAGTGAACCAAACAATTGATCCAAGCTTAAGAGCTTGGGTTTTCATTTGAAGTGTTGGTTTTCGCCTCGGTTTGTTCCCGACCAGGAGTGGACTCTCGGCCTCATTGGGATGAACCGGAGTGAACCAAGCAGTTGATCCAAGCTTAAGGGCTTGGATTTTTATTTCAAATGTTGGTTTTCGCCTTGGTTTGTTCCTGACCAGGAGTGGACTCCCGCCCTCATTGGGATGAACCAGAGTGAACCAAGCAGTTGATCCAAGCTTAAGAGCTTGGATTTTTATTTGAAATGTTGGTTTCCGCCTCAGTTTGTTCCCGACCAGGAGTGGACTCCCGGCCTCATTGGGATGAACCGGAGTGAACCAAGCAGTAGATCCAAGCTTAAGAGCTTGGATTTTTATTTGAAATATTGGTTTCCGCCTCGGTTTGTTCCCGACTAGGAGTGGACTCCCGGCCTCATTGGGATGAACCGGAGTGAACCAAGCAGTAGTAGATCCAAGCTTAAGAGCTTGGATTTTTATTTGAAGTGTTGGTTTTCTACCCTGGTTTGTTCCGAACCAGGAGTAGACTCCCGGCCTCATTGGGACGAACCAGAGTGAACCAAGCAGTTTTCTAACCTGCACTGAAACACAAGGAGCTTGCAAAAGAGTAGCCTTTTTCATTTACTAATTTTCGGGGGAATTACAATGATGGGGTCCTCTCCTTGGGCCTTTGAAGGCGACGGGCTATTGATAATATCTCCTCAGGTTTTTTGAGTTCCAGGCGTGGGGCAGCAGATGCTTGCCAAGTGTTTCCAGCTTGTAGCTTCCTGGGCGAATGATTTCTTTCACTCGGTACGGCCCCTCCCAAGTCGAGGAGAGTTTGCCTACCTTCTTCGGCTGAGAGATAGCGGCTTTCCTCAAGACTAAGTCGCCCGCTCAGAATTCTCTTGGGCGTATCTTCTCGTCGTGGTAGTAGGACACTTTTTGCTTGTAGGCCGCAACTCTGATTCGGGATTCTTCTCGGACTTCTTCCAGCAGGTCCAGGTTTTCACGGAGGCCGCTCCCGTTGAGTTGCTTGTTGAAGTTGGCGACCCGGGAAGATGGGACGCCAGCATCAACGGGTATTACTGCCTCAGTTCCGAAGGACAAGTTGAAGGGCGACTCTCCCGTCGTGGTGGGCGGGGTGGTACGATACGCCCACATGACGTGATAAAGTTCATCAGCCCAGCGGCCTGCTTTCTCATCCAATCTCTTCTTGATCCCCTGTAGCAGGATTCTGTTCGTAACTTCAGTTTGCCCGTTCGTCTGAGGTGCGCCACAGAAGTGAATCTCTGTTCGATTTTCAGATCTGAGCAGAATTTTCGAAAGTTTCGACAGTCAAATTGCCTGCCGTTGTCTGTTATCAAAGCGCGGGGTATCCCGAATCTACAAACAACGGACTTCCAAAAGAAGGTTTGTATGTTTTGCTCCGTGATCTGGGCCAAAGGTTCAGCCTCCACCCATTTGGTGAAGTACTCTATAGCAACTACGACGAATTCACGCCTTCCAGAAGCCGGTGGAAAAGGGCCCAAAATGTCCATCCCATATACTGCGAAAGGGAGTGGGCTGATGATCGGGGCCATAGGTACTGCAGGTTGATGAATGATGGGAGAGAATTTCTGACATCTCTCGCACTTTTTAACCAGATCCAAAGAGTCTCTCCTCAAAGTTGGCCAGTACAGGCCTCTTAAAAGCACTTTGATGGCCAGGGCCCCCCCCCCCCCCCCCAAGTGCTCCCCGCAAATCCCTTCATGGGTCTCCTGCAGAGTGTACGCAACGTCGCTTGGCCGGAGGCATTTCAAGTATGGAAGGGTGTAAGACCTTTTGTATAGGTTCTCACCATCTAGGGAAAACCTTGCTGCTCTTTGTATCACTTTGCGGGCCTCTTTCTTTCCTTCAGGAAGTTTCCCGCTGCGCAGATAATCAATGATTTCGTCCATCCTGCACGACTTGTGGTCGACCTGCATTATTTCTACGGCCTTGTTGTCGATACTGGACTTCTTCAGAAACTCCATGCATATACTCCCGAGAGCGGTGTAACCGGAAGCTGCTAGATTGGATAGCACGTCCGCTTTTGTATTTTCCGTTCTTGGGATTCTGATGACCTCAAAGCTTTTGAATTTACTGGCTAGAAGGCGGACCTTGGCGAGATACCTAATCATACGCTCGTCGCCGGCCTCGTAGACTCCTTGAATTTGGTTTGCGATCAGTTGGGAGTTGCAATACGCCCTCAGCCTTTGGGCACGAGTCTGGACCGCCAGGTTCATTCTTGCAATGAGAGCCTCATATTCTGTCTCATTGTTGGACGCACGGAATCCGAACCTTAGTGCGTAATCCAGGATGAAGTTTTCAGGCCCGGTGAGAATCAAGTCGGCTCCACAACCGCTTTTGCTTGAAGATCCGTCCACATATACTTCCCAGAGTGCCTCGGACGACACATCCTTCTCCGCTGGCACAGTGGCGCTTTCTGTTCTTACAGGGGTAGCCGCCTCAGCTTTTACTTGCCCCCCAGGCGTAGTTATCTCCTCTACAACTGGAGTTTTGACAGCTTCAGACGCGATGCTTTGCTGGGGGATGGTGCACTCGGCAACGAAATCTGCCAACACTTGGGCTTTTATTGCCTGTCTGCGTAGGTATTGGATATCAAATTCGCTTAGTTCTACGGCCCACTTCACAAGACGCCCCGAGGTGTCCGGTCTATGGAGAACCTGTTTGAGTGGTTGATCCGTCAAGACTTTTATCGTGTGGGCTTGAAAATACGGCCTCAGCTTTCTGGCCGCCATAACAAGAGCGTATGTGTGGACTCCGATCCGAGAGAGGCGGGGGACGAGCCCCTAGAAAGTCTCTCTAGATCATCCACGTGAATGAAGAGCTCTACCAAGGAACTCTCGAAAGAATGTGCCTCTCACAGCATGAGTGGCGATGTAAGGTGAGATACCTCTCGATTCGGGGACTAGCCCGGATTCGAGATGTACCTTAAACAAAGAAGAGTCGCCATCCAAGGAAACGGGCCCTGGATCCCATACTATGCTCTGTTGCAATGGATAACCAGAGAGATAAAAGAAGGTTCGTGCCTGGTTACGAATTTGGAAGGTCCGAATAGCACCTAATCCGCCCAAGTGCAAACACCTGGTCTCTTATGCCATTTACTAATTGATTTTGAAGAGTTTTGGGCAAAAGTCATATGAAATGGGAATATATATCTCCGAGAAGACGTCTATCTAATCATGCATGTCTCGGAGATGAATAATAAGCATACGTAAAAGAAATAAAATAAGTGTCACCTAAGAATAGCTAGGTTATGAGTGTCATACCTAAATGATGTCTAAGTTTTAGTGTGCAAACACATGCATGCTACAGCTAAAGGTATAAGGTCTGCACGAGAAAGTAAGAAAACACAACAAAACACACATCACAACTTGACTCGACACACAACTCGACACGATGAACCCTAAAACTCTAATGCAATACTTGACTCGGACCAGGATGGCCATCCATCCCGGCTGCTCTACGTATTCCGGCCTCGCGAAGAATCAGAATCAACGTAGTTCGATGACCTATTCCTAACCATCTAGAAATCCTAGACTCGATCGACTAGACTCGACTGGTTTTTAAAGCTTTTTGTACGATTGTTTAAATTCAAGTGAATTGTAATTTTTAGGACTCTCTATATGCTCTAACTAATGCTAGTTGGTTAGCCTTAAGCTAATGCAGGTGGGCCCTACATCCTATGTGTAACTAGGCTGTGCATCTTAAGGAAAACCATGGGCTGACTAAATGCTTCCTAGTCTAGCTATCGGTTCGACTAAATGTCTAATCGACCACGACTCGAGGCCTCCTAACTCTAGGGACACTCACACGACAAGACACACAAAGCAACACAATCAGGACAGACTCCTAACTCTAAGACATACCAAACATCTAACACAAACTCCTTAACTCTGGGGGAAGATCTTTTTGAAAAGGTTTTGAAGAATTTTTGTATTTTTGGAATGTTTGAAATGCTTATTTTGAAAGGTTTGACTGAACTTGGGATAAGAATCCCAAGCTGCCTACGTACCCTGTGGAAAGGGATCAAGCCAACATAGTTCGGAACAGAAATTCCTAATTACTTTCCTAAGACTCGACTTTTGAGATGATTTGAATTTTTCAAATGTTTTCAAGTGTTTTTGACTCAAGAGGATAGAATCCTATCATCATAAGGGTAAGACAGACTCCTGATATCTCACAAAGGTTGGACAACATCCTATGCTTTGCGGGGGAATTGGACAGAATCGCGACTCTACAAGGGTTGGACAACATCCTATACCTTGCAAGGATTGACTAAAATCACATGATTTGATGAGAGGTTGGAAAGAATCTTAACTCCTATGATGATAGGACTGACTCCGGAAACTGAAGGACTGGCTCCTATGCTAAGACTGACTCTCTTAGACTAATGACTCTAAGAGGGGGTGCTATTTAGACAAAGCATGTTTTTTAGAGAAAGGGGAGACAAAGAAAGGTGCTAATGAGACTAGGCAAGTCTCCTAAAAGAGAGGTGGGCTCTAAGTATCCTTATCATTACCCCTGTAATGATAAGTTGGATTAGGCAACTAATGGACCGAGTTGGTCTTCACTAATAGGGGGTACAACTCGTGAGACTTGGGTAGTTTTCTAAAAGGTTGACCCACTCATGAGACAAAACCTGTCTCCAAAGGATACGACTTTCTCTACTGAGACATGCTTGTCTCCTAAAAGGGCTTCTATATGACTCTTTCATTGCTTTTGTCTTGCAATGACAAGGGATGCCTAAAGGAAATGTTTAAAAGACTGGAAAAGTCTCTTGAAATGAAGAGAAAGGGATATAAGACTTGAGCAAGTCCCCCTAGAGATAAGCTTGGGTCGACACCTTCATCGCCCTTTGCAATGATAGATAAGAGAGCTGAAAACTATAAAATGATAGATGAGGATAAGAGCACTAAAACCCTATTAAAAAAATAAAAATAAAAATAAACCTCAAATCTATATCCGAATAGATAAGCTAAAAAAATATCATTACAAGATAACCTATCAATTATACTATCTGAATGTTGTGCTTTAGAAACTCCAAAACCTTTCTATTATCTCAAGAGGCAAATATTTAATGTAAGTATTGGACTCAATAACCTGGAACATGTGAAACTAAATAATATATACAAATATATGACATATGAGTAATCCACAAAAGAAAAATTGCAATAGAAATAAATGATCTGGCCCAAGATTTATGATCAATAAAGTAAGATTGAACACTTCCTTCCAAGTTAAGAGTGAAAAAAGCTAATCAAATACCATGTTTTTCCTACTGTCATTTAAAACCAAATAAGAAAACAAACCTAATCCATACATAATTTACTTTCATATTAGCTACTTAGACTAAAGATAAACAAATCTGAGTCTACTATCCTCAGGAACCAAAAATGTATTCAGCCTTTCCATTTATCACTGATCATCTAATCAAAGGGGATGACAATGCTTCCTAAAAATTACAGGTGAACAACCAACTCACAGATTCGTCTAATAAACTTTTACAATTTACCTCTATGGGAAACATCCAACTAATGTCTTCGAATATTCAGCATATGCAAATATATTTCCTTTCACATCAATTATTTCAAAAAGTAAAATGAAACTACAACCATATTTCACTCATACACACTAATATGAACAAGCAGTTATAAAAGAAGGCATATTAATTTCTTGAAACTTTAATTGATGTCAAAAGCTATTTTGAAAGGAAAATGGGGTTAAAAAAAATCAAAGCTTATACAGTCCACCTTAAAAGAGTTCAGTCACTATCTTACCTTATTAATCTCGTCGATCTTGCCTGACCTCATTAACTGTGACAGCTTATAAAAAACAAAGACTAGACATTTGCTTCATATACTCATAGCACACAAAGGAATGGGTTCTGCTTCAAGAACAACATCTTGTAACATCCAGAATTCACTAAATTACAATCTCATGCATTAAGTAATTTATAACATAATACATTAGTACTGTTATCACCCTATGGATAAAACCTTATTCTTATATCCACCCACTTTATTTGTAACAAGAGAGTACATTCAAAGGAATGAAAGACAAACCCAACAGCTGACCTGTGTGTTTCTACATTTTAAAGAAAACTATTACTATAATTTTCAATGAATCATTATCTTATATATAACCATCAGTAAACCCAATTTAAAACCAAATAATGAAAACAATCTTAAATTTCAGGCGTAGAAAATAAAATTGAGATTTTGATGAAGATAACAAGCTACAAGGAAATTTGTAAATACTAATGAACCTGAACATGGTAGACCTTCAAATGGAAATTAAAACTTGAAAGGAATTTGATCATAATCCGTAAAAAAAATTGATCATTTCAATGACATACAAACAGTGTGCGTATAAATCTGCTCCAACATTGGGTAAGATGATGAGTACAAGAGAGATTAAGGTCATTAACTCTTCTCAGGTTATATGAAAACTGCCCTCAGGATTATATGCTAACTGTTTTCAGGGTATGTGCTAACTAATTTCAGGCTACTTGCTAACTAATTTCAGGTTTTGGGCTAGCTGATTTCAGGTTACATTCCAACTGATTTCAGGTTACTTGACCTGAGTGATGGCATTGATAATGGGATTTGAGGCATACATTAAAACAGCTAGGCAGCAGCGCTACTAAATTCAATTACACTCACGTTTAAAACAGCCACATAATCTGATGGCACAAGTTAAGGACCCCAATACAATGCTATCATCCCATCATATCTATGCCGATCTTAACCCCATTACCCAAACATCTCAGAGATTATTTTCATTAGAATTTAGGTAGAAAATACATTGTTCCAGGGTATATATAACAACTTATAAAACTAAAATGGGATTGAACACAAAGAAAAACAGAGTATCAAAACCTTCAAACGTTAATATTTGCATTCCATTGTAGAGTAAGAAAAAGGAAACCAAATGACAGACACTAAGAATAAATGTAGTATTATTATGAAAATTAACACTTTCAAGACATAAGATCAATGTAATAGTTATATATATAAATCAGTCATACTTATGAAAGATCCAGGCTTCAAAATACAACCTGATAAACATAAAAATTTCTCAGCTAACGATACAACTATTTAACAGGCTGATTTCTGAAGCCACGAAACTTCTGCAACGATTACAAAATTCTAGAGTCCTATATTTTTACATATGTAATTTCACTGAACCATGAATTAAGAGGGCCTAAAACATATATCATAGCGACAATATTTCAACAGCACCAGTGACTAAAAAGATTCAGAAACAGAGCAATCCATTTCTAAGTGATGTGAAATTCAAAATTTCAGATTAACAAGGTAATTTCTCTTTAAAATTTCTAACACAATTAAATGAAAAATCCTACTAATTATCATAGATGAATTTAAGGAATTTGATGTTCAATTGGAAACAACACTCACACAATCATGAATCATAGCTATAACTAGTAGAATCATGAACAGGTTTAAATAAAATACTTTAGAAGTTATAATTTGATTTTTAAATCAAAAATAAATTATCACCTTACCTCCACCTTGATCCGAACCTTCTTCCCCTTCCTTCTTATGAATCAAACCTGGATCTCTTCTCTTAAACATGGGTGAACAATCTGATCCAATATTGAAGAATTTTCTCGAGCTTTGAAGATGAATTACACTTCCTTTCACTAGCAAATCTACCTTTTCTGTCTCGCTTTGAGATCTAAAGAAAACAATGCCTTAGAAATGAATACCGGCCGGATTTTGACCGGAATCCGGCAAGGCTCACCGGAGAAGATGAGATTAGGTTAGGGTTTTGATCAAGATCCACTTTCTCTCTCTTGTTTTCCCTCTCTCTCTCTCTAAAAATTTGGAGAAAACCTTCGATCCCTCAAAAAATGATGTTAGGGTGGTATTTATAGCTAATTTTGGGGGTTGATATCCGCACTTCAAGTGGATAAGGCGCATGAAAATTGATAAACGCGCGCGCAATCCGTGTCCTATTCAGATTTGGATCGCACCGCTCCAGGATAAATTCGCCCCTCTCTCAGGATAAACTCACCCCCCTTTTGCGTATTTGCACTACGACATTGCTGGATTCGTTCGCTAGGCAAACACGCTCGGATTTCGATGAAATTTTACGGAGACCTTGGGGGGACCCTACCCTAGCTTGGCGTAAAATTTGGGGCTTTAAAACTCTGATTTGGTTGGGTTTTGTAGAAACATGGAAGGCTTAGGGCACGGTCAAAATGGGGTGTCTACAGTATGCCAACTTTTCAACTCACTGGTATCTGGTCTCAGCATCATGTAGGACCTTGCTGACATAGTAGATTGGTTTCTGCTGGTTGTGCTCCTCTCGAATAAGCACCGCCGCCAGTGCCATAGGGCTTACGGATAGGTACAAGAGTAGCTCTTCTCCCGGTTCCGGCCTTGTTAACAGCGGCGGGGAGGCTAAGTATTGCTTCAGCTCCTCAAACGCCACTTGACATTCCGGCGTCCACGGGGCGGTTTTGATCCCTTTAACTGCATTGAAGAAAGGCAGGCATCTTTCTGTCGATTTCAAGACAAAGCGTCCTAATGCGGCAATCATTCCGGTTAGCCGCTGCACTTCCCTAATGGTCTTTGGTGTAGTGAGCTCCACTACCGCCTTGATCTTCTCCAGGTTTGCTTCTATTCCTCTTTGGCTTACCATGAACCCCAGGAATGTTCCAGCGCCAACACCGAAAGTACATTATGTTGGGTTGAGTTTCATGTTATGTTCTCTTAAGACTTGGAACGTCTCTTTCAGGTCGGAAACATGGTATTTTGCGCTCTGGCTCTTAACCAGCATATCATCTACTTATACTTCCATGTTGCGCCCGATCTGTTCTTTGAAGAGCTTGTTTACAAGCCTCTGATATGTCGCTCCAACATTTTTCAGACCGAAGGGCATGACACGGTAACAGTAGGTTCCCTGATCCGTTACAAAGGATGTTCTTGGGATATCTGATTTATTCATTCTGATCTGATTGTATCCGGAAAAGGTGTCCATGAAGGTCAATAGCTCGTGACCAGCGGTGGCATCTATCAACTAATCGATCTTTGGAAGCGGATAGCTCTCCTTGGGACAGGCTTTGTTCAAATCGGTGAAGTCTATGTAGGTCCTCCACTTCCCGTTGGCTTTTTTTACCATAACGACGTTCGCAAGCCAGTCCGGGTATTGGATTTCTAGAATGAAGTCAGCCCTCAAGAGTCTCTCCACTTCTTCCTTGATTGCTTACCGTCTCTCTAGGGCAAAATGTCTTCTTTTTTGCTTTACCGGCTTGCAGGTGGCGTCGAGGCCAAGCTTATGCGTACTGACCTCGGGGTCTATACCAGGCATGTCCGCAGGAGCCCATGCGAAGACGTTTGCGTTGTCTCTTAGAAACTGGGTGAGGTCCTGCCGGGTGTTACTGTCTAAAGAGGAGCCGATTTGAACTACCTTCTCGCTATTGTCTTTTTTTTTTTTTATGGGTAAAGAGGGATGGAGATGAGGTCCTCGGTTGGTTCGTTTACTTGGGCTTATCTCTCAGATCGAGTAGCTCAATCGGTAATGACTCCGATGCATTTTTGCCTTTGAGTGCCATGGCATAGCACTCCCTAGATTGTGGTTGATCTCCTCTGACTTCTCCCACGCCGCTTGGCATTACAAATTTCATTTTCTGATGATACACCGAGGCAACGGCACGGATGAGGTTCTGGCCGGGTCGTCCCAAGATAGCGTTATAGACCGACTTGGCCCTCACTACCAGGAAGTTGACCATTGCGAAAGCTTGACAGGGCGGCTCCCCAACGAGGACCGGGAGTTCAATCTGTCCCTCGACTTTAACAACTTCTCCCCAAAAACCGAATAAATCGGAGTTCGCCGGCCTTAAACGGTCACCACCTATCATCATCTGTTTAAATGCATGATAGTAGAGTATGTCGGCCGAACTACCATTGTCGATGAGGGTCTTCTTTAACTCCCAGTTTGCGACGAGCATGGTTATGACCAGGGCGTCGTCATGGGGGAGTATCAAGTTATCGAGATCTGCATCTGAGAAAGAGATCTCATTTTCTGTCTTCATCTTCTTCTTGCAGGTGTGAACGGCATTGACTCGTCCCGCGTAAGCCTTGCGAGCAGTTGACGATGTTCCGCCGGCGGCCGATCCCCCCATAATGGTGTTTATGACCCCATTAGGCTGGGATCGGCGCATCTCAGGCTGTGAGCTTGCTGGCGGAGGAGATTGATTCTGGCCGGAGCCGGCTGGGATCGTCGAGGGCTTTGGCCCGGAGGGCTCCTTTCCCTGCGTTCTCTCCTGTGGCTGTCATCTTTAATATACTTCTTTAGGTACCCTCGGTTAATCAGCAGCTCGATTTCCTCTTTGAGGTGCCTACACTCATCGGTGTCGTGGCCATGGTCCCGATGGAACCGGCAATACTTCGACCTGTCTCTTGTTTCTTTTTGAGATCATTCTGTCCGGCCACCTTACAAAGTCTTCTCCCTTGATTGCAGCTAGTATGTGTCTCCTGGAGGTGTTGAGAGGGGTGTAGTTTTCCTCCCTCCTCTGGGGGGTCCTCTCTCTTCTGGAGGCTTTATCGTCCCTACGCTGTTTGGTAGGGTTCTTTTCTTCAGAGGTTCTCCTCCGACTCGAATCCAAGGCGACAAGTGTCTCTTCCACGGATATGTACTCCTCTGCCCCTGCCAACGAATGTGGATTTTGGCGAGCTACTGATCGTCGGAAATCGTTGGATTTGGCGCCTGCGAGGAGTGCATTTGCGGCGGTTGAGGGGTCCAAATTCGCCACCTGGAGGGCCTCTCTGTTGAAACGGCTTACGAACACCTTTAGAGGTTCATTATCCTCCTGTTGCAAGGCCATTAGGGACGCCGTTGTTTTCCTTAGCCTTCGACTGCTCATGAAATGTCGGACCAGATCGTCCCTGAAGTTGTCAAAGTTGCTGATGGAGTCTGGCTTGATCCGCGAGTACTAATCCCTGGCTGCGCCCGTCAGGGTGGTCGGGAAAGCTCTACAGAGGAACCCATCAGAAGCGCCGTGAAGGAGCATCATCGTTCTGAACGTCTCCAAATGGTCTACAGGGTCAGTGGTTCCATCATATTGTGGAACCGGTGGCATCTTGAACCCTTTGGGTGCGGGTGCGCTTAGGACATTATCAGTGAACGGGGATCTGCTTGAGAATGTCTTCGGAGCAGGCCGGCCCTTGATCTTTCGCCAGCTCTTCTATTCTGTGGTCAATTTCTTCGATCCTCCTTAGCATCGGACCGGTCCTTTTGTCTATTCGGCCCGTGGACCCGTTTCTCTCCATGGAAGGGCTTGTAGCAGAGCCAGAATGGCTTTCTGAGCTCCTTCGACGACGCCGAGATTTTTCTCGCGGGGCACGGTCCTTCTTAGCTCGGTGCCTTTGAACTGAACGAGACCGCGACTTGCGATGGTGACGAGGCTCCGCCGGGGCATGCCTGGTCCAGGAGTGATGGACTCGCCTTGTGGAGTGGCGGGTCTGATCTCTGCCGGAAGGCATAGGCTCTCCCCTGTGGGCACTAGACCTTTCCTGCACAGGTCGGGAGACTTCCGGGGGATGCTGGGGAGGTGCTTGGATCAGATCTTGGTATTGACCAACAAGAATAGTCATCTGTTGAAAGAGAGCCTGGACTTGCTCCGGAGTAGGAGCAGGGTTCAGACGTTTCGAATGGGCCGGGCTCTGTTCCGCTATTGCTGAAGGAGCCACTATCTATGAGGCAATTTGCTCGCTCCGATTCCTGCGAGGCGCTTCAGCTCGGGCTGTTCGGGCTGTTGGTACCCGCGCGCTCCTCTGTCCTGTCATTTTATGAATGGGATTTGAACAACTTTTAGTTTAGGGTCCCACGGATGGCGCCAATCTGTTATGCCTAAAATTAGTAACAGTTACGGCAGTGGCGAAGGAGCTGATCTGGTGGGCCCAAGGTACCGAACTGGAGGTATTATGTACTGCACAAGAACGCACGAGGTCAGAAGACCAACCCAGAGTTGTTGCTCCGGACGGGCCCTTTGACACTCAAATCAGTATGAGCAGAGGAGCGGAGCCAAAACTTTATGTTGGTAGTTTGGAAGTTATTACCCCTTTCTTGGCATGAGTGAAGGCTATTTATAGTGAGAGCCCTGGGGTGGTTGAGTTACCTACCCTGGGACAGATGTCGGCCCATTTGTGGGTTTAGGTTTACTTGCTCTTGGCAGATTACCGAGCTACCCCTGGGTGGGTGCCAAATTCATGGTGGGCCCTTCGAGGGTCACGTGTCGGCAGCTAATTGGTTGCTGCTTTTTATACCCCATCATTTCCCATTAAATAGGGTATATATTTACATATATAATATAATTAATAGCATAGAGAAAGTTACATGTTTAAGGTATTCAATAGCTTAGCTAAATGAAACTTTATATTTATAATGTTTTAAATAACATTGTTTTTTTATTTTTTCGGTTGGTAAGCTGGGATTGAGCCTGCGACCTCAAGGTTGAGAAACAAAGCCTCAACCATTGAGCTACATGACCAACCCCTTTAAATAACGTTGTTGTCACCTTGATCAGATAATCCATCGAGCCTCATTTATGTTCTGCCAGTTAAAGAGTACAAATTGGAATCCTCCCTCATTCCTGTCAGTGGGGGACATGAGATCTATGAGGGTTCAAGAGGTCCCCCTCTTTACGTTTCAATTGGTCCCACTACATCCACAATTGGAAAGGATAGATGACAAAAATGGTGGGCCTTGTCATTTCCTAAATGTCAATTATTGTTGCCCTATACTCCCTTGTAGGACCCAATGATCAACTGTCTATGGTCATGATCTTAAAAGTTAAAACTACCTTTCGTCGTTGTCATTTGGGGAATAGGGAATATGGAATCACAGTTTTGGGTTTAGATAAGCATTTATATTTTCTTTAAATCAGTTTTCCTAAGGGCCTGTTTGGTTGCCACATGCCTGGCATCCTCAAGGATGTCCCAAGTAGAAAAATGCTTTTTTGGCAACTTTTATGGTGTTTGGCATCCAATTTAGGACCACAATCCCTAGAGTTTACTAGACAAGATTCAAAGCTAATGAATGCTTGTCTTGTGACGTGGCACCCTTGTTTCCTACTTATACCTTCCATGCCATCCTCTGCAAAAGAGGAAAAATTTCTCAAGTCGAATTTTGCCTTCTCTCTCTCTATATATATATTGGTAATGACACCACCTTCCATTACTCTTACAAGATTGGCAACCAAACACTACTTATCACTATTCTACCAGGTAAATCCTGGGTAGATCAAACATTATAAATGTTTGTCTCCTCCCTATTGACTACTTATACCACTAATCTATAAGGTAACTATCTGCATCCAAACGGAGCCTAATTGAAGGGAATTAGGGGTTTGGGTTCAGGTAAGAATGTATAAATACTATTTAATACTTATATCAACTATCAAGGTAAGATATAAATATATCATTGATAACCAAGGAGTTAGGGCTTTGAGCCTTGGCATTTGGCTTACTTGAATGGAGAAAACCAATGATGAAGAAGGTGATGCATGCTCGAAGTTTGAAGATTTCAATCCTCACGGCAAGGAAGGGGATGCCAGTTTGAAGTTTATGGCGAGGATTTCGATCCTTCTCGCGATTCCTTACCTCATAGTGAAGAAGGTGACGAAGACCAATTAGAATAGCTCAATAACCGAAGGTGCATAGATAAGTTTGTTTCCAACCTGCAAGTGAGAATGAAATCTATTTTTTATTGCATAAAGGATGGATATCTATTCTATTTAAGAGGTTGGTAGCTTGCATAAATCCTCATAGACTACATTTTTTTATTGCATAAGCTCATTGTTATTGCATAACTGACCTAATTTTACAAACCACTGCTCTCTGTAAGCTTGCAAAACACCTGCAAGTCTTAATGAAATCTTTTTTTTTATTACAAGCGTGAATCACCATTCTGTTCAAGAGGCTGGTAGCTTGTATAAAGCCTCCTAGACCACATTTTTTATTTCATAAAGCTCAATTTTTATTACATAACCGTAGAAGCCACTGATCTTTGCAGCTTGTCCATTCTCTTCAGGATTGTAGTTAGCAGAGGGAGGGGCAGTGAGATTTGTGCACTTTGCCCGGATGAAGAGATGGCTGAGTGGAAAACGATGTTAGCTTGTAGCGTCGATCGGAGGGGCGAGTCGAGTGGAGGGAGGAAGGGCTGCTTGCAGATGCTTGGAGATGTATAGGAAAAAAGTTGTTTCTCGTTAAAAACGATAGACATAAGTTTCTATTAAAGAAACAACATATTCATGTGCATAAAAAAGAAGAGAAAGAGAGGAAATATCATATCACTTGGTGATGCTTGGAGATGCTCGACGGGGGAAGAGATGGTTGCTTGGCGGAGATGCTTGGGGGAGGGAGAGAGTGCTGCTTTGAGTAGATGCTCGGAGATGCATGTGGGAGGGAGGGAGAGACGCACGATGGACGGATGAAGGGCTGATGGGGCTGGTGGAGCACTTCGGCCAATAGAGAGGGAGGAGTGAATCTAGGGTCTAGGGGGAGAGGAGAATGAGTCGCACGAAAATTTTAAGTTCTACCCTTTTCAAAGGCATTTTCGGGTTAAGATTTTAGCAAGTGATTGGGATTTTAAGGGAGTCTTTCTCATGAATCCCTCACCACCCCACTAACTCTATCTTTCAGAGTGGAAACCAAATACCACGCCGGACTAACTTGGGATTTCAGAGTGGAACCCAAAAATTATGCTCGACTACTGCCAAACTCCTGAATTCCTGCGGATTTTGCCAAACTCCAGTGCGACTAACCCCCCCCCCCCCCACCCCACAAATAAACGGCAGTGGAACGGTAAACTTTGCTGGAGCCTGGATGATATAGAATGGGTGCTAGAAAAACACTAATTTGCAGCTCTAATACCAATTTTACATGGGATAATCGAATTAATAATACTTCGCTCTGATACCAAACTAATGTTGGACTGATCTATGGAAGGGGCATTAGAGGTGAAAAGGATGGGTGAAAATAAGGCTTTTAGATATTAAATATGTGATTAAATTGGAAAAATATTTCTCCTAGGTTTAGGTTTAGGGTAGGTTTAGAAGGGTGCAAAACAAACATCAGGAATGTGTAGGCATATGCCGGGAAGGTGCACACATATGCCAGTATGATGCAGGCAATGGGTTTTTTGCGACACTAAGGGGTGCAATGAACAAAGAATAATATGTAGAGATCAATGACTAAGCATAAATAATAATGGAGGAGAGAAGAAATAAAGAAAGGAAAAAGTTCAGGGATAGAAAACTATCCTGGAGTCACACTATAGTTCTCCTAGGCATCGCACCTCGTCAACATAAGAAACCATCAATTTTCATTCATATTCAACTATTTTTAGGGTTAATAAGCCTTTCATATTTATAGGCTATGCAAGTCATACAGAAATTGAAATAAAATCCTAATCCTTGTTACAAAACAACTTCTAGTCTAATTATGACTCATATTCTCTCTTTTTATGGACTCCATCTTATCCTACTACAAATAAACTACTTTTGTTTACATAGAACTCTTAATTCAACTCAAACTCCTAATGACTTAAGAGTTAAGACTCCTATTATATGGACATTTCCTACATAAATAGACTACTAGTACTTCTTTTATGTTGCAAGGTGGGCCCTTGAGGTAACTTACCAACTTAAGTGATTAAAATTTGTACCTTACGTTGATCCGCATCATACTCTCCCGGTTGAAAAGATTCGACCTTGTCAAATATAATGATTGGCATGACGACTCTGAGCCATGCAACTAGAATCTTCGCACGTGTCAAATATACTGTTATTCTTTCCAACGAACTACATACTTCGAACGCACAAGTAACTTTGTGCAATCATTTCGTCGAATCAAAGTAATATAATCATAAGTTGCGCCTTTGACGTACTTCTTGTACCGTGAATGCTTAGGCAGAAGAAACCTCAGTTCTTTTGTTTTTTAGATCTCTTCTAGTTTATCTACCCAATCAACACTCGCATGCTCGTCATCACGTCCATGAAAACTTGGCACTTCCATGTTGTGGCATATCTCTTGTGATTAATAAATTCAGCTTGTGCCGATTATCTCCTTATCGGTTAGATTTAAGAGCAATTCTATCACCTCTGGAATGTGGTTCCTTAGATTATATGTCCTACTATAACCGATTGCCATGGTGGGACCCTAGGCTCTAATACCAAACTGATGTAGGCCGATTGCTAAGAAAACTCTAATTTGCAGCTCTCATACTAGTTTGACACAAGACAATTGAAGGAAGGACTAATGCTTCACTTTGATACCAAATTGATATAGAATGGATCCTTGGAGGGGACATTAGGGGTGAAAAGGATTGTTGAAAATTAGGGTTTTGGATACTAAAGAATGTGATTAAATTGAAAAACAATATTTCTACTAGGTTTAGGGCAGGGTTTAGAAGGGTGCGGACATATGCCGGAATGTGTAGACGTATGCCGGGAAGGTGTATACATATGCTGAGAAGATGCAGGCAAGGGTTTTTGGCGAGAATAAGCGGCACAGGGATCAAAGAATAATATGTAGAGATAAATAACCGAAAATAAAGAATAGTGGAGAAGAAGAATAAGAAAGAAAGAAAAGAAAAAGTTTAGGGATAGAAAAAGAAAACTGACTTGGAGCCTCACCAGGGTTCTTTTAGGCATCAGACTTTAGGATATGAAGCATTACACTGTAGAAAAGGCATTATACCCTACTGATCTTGTATTTTTTGACCATCGGATCTCCATCTCGGAATGCATTGTGTTAGTGAAACCTTATAAATCATATATCGTAAATCTTAGGGGTGAATAGCCATTCGATTACAAGTATAATGATCAAAGATGATCACACCTCATCAGTTGTTGGATGTCTTGTACAAGTATATGAATAGCTCTTCCTTGAGTTGAGTCACCATGTTTAAGGGTTTGGCATGGATGACCACATGCCATAGAGCCCCTGGTTTTGGGGTCACCAGTTTGTTGTTGAGACGGCCAAGGAGGATGTCGTTGATAGCGGAAATCTTGTTAATCTTGTTTCTTAAAACAGGAGGAAAACCTGATTATACTTGCATTCACCACCCATCCGAATTGCCTTCAGAAATTTCATAAACGATGTAATTTTGAATTTGAATATTTGATAGACATCCATTTTCCATGTAAGGGTTCTGACCGGCACACCAAATTCCATATTCTTGAGGAACCTTATCTCTCTATTCTATCCATGGTTTTAAATTTCGGCTGAAACGTTTTGTTTCTGCTGAAATATTTCAGTTTCGGCACAAACCAAAACAAAATTCACATTAGTCGTTTCTTTACAAGATTTTGCCGACATTTTATCGAAATTTCACCGAAATGTCGCCGAAATTTCGGTTGAAATTTCATTTTTGGACTTTTTTACAAAATTCCCACCAAAATTTTAAAAATGTACGTCAAAATGTTATAATTTCCACCGAAATAGCCGAAATTTCAACTGAAATCGCCGAAATTGACCTTGAAATTTTAGCCATTTCGGTCGAAATTTAAAAACTAAACGAAATAATAATTATATTTTTACATGATTTTGGCCGAAATTTCAGCCCGAAACCGAAACATTTCGGTTTCGATGGTGGCCCAAACCGACACCGAAGCCGAAATTTAAAACCTTGATTCTATCTGATAACCGACGAACATGAAAGATGAGAAGAGTGAGACTTTCGGGCGTGGTGAGGGGATGAAGTTATCATTGGTGATTCTTGTGGGTCAACAATGTCAGAGACGGTGACTGGGTTTTAAAGGGCTGCAAGAACGTTGGCGTCGATCATGGAAGCTCTGAGCTTGCTTGCCATCACTGGCATTAATGGCAAGAGTTGCAGAGGCGTTGCTTCTTTCGGTGGTATCTACTCTTCACAATAGCCTTCATATTTAGAAACTAGGATGATTGCATGGGTTCACCCGCCTACTTTTATATTTGTGGAAGGAGGTGTTCGAATTTCTTCCAACAAAAGAATAGAAACCGCGAGGCTCGTTCACCTGTTAATTCCTCTGCTCTTTGCTCTCTGCTCTTAGCTCCCTCCATTCGTCCATCCTCCCTCTGTATTTTCTCATAAATTTTCCTCCTATTCCAAATCAACATAAGAAACCATCAATTTTCATTCATATGCAACTGTTTTAGGATAGGCCTTCCATATTTATAGGCTATGCAAGCTATACGAAAATTGAAAAAAGAAATCCAAAAAAAATCCTAACCCTACTTGCAAAACAACTGCTAGTCTAATTATGGTTCAGATTCTCTCTTCACACATACTCTACCTATCATTAAAACAATACATGGACTCTATCTAATCCTACTACAATTAAAATATTTTTATTTTTAAAATAAAACTCCTGATTCAACTCAACTCCTAATGACATAAGACTCCTATTACATGGACATTTCCTACCACAAATATACTACTAGGACTTGTTTTACGTTGCTAGGTGGGCCCTTAAGGTCACTTACTAACTCAAGTGAGTAATTACAAATGACTTAAATGACCCTATCCTTATGATTTTTGTAATGCACTTGTGAGCCCCATTTTAAATGCATGAAACAAGTGATATTGGTGGGAAAAGATCGTGGTCCCCATGGAACCCGGATAGCGGAGGGAGCACGCTGACCCATCTCTCCGTATCTCCCCATACTCGGGTGGTGTGTGCTGTTAATTGTTCTCCCGTGCCCATTTGGTTAGGGGTGTGCTTGTGTCTGCGTTTCCTGTGAACTTGGGACAAAGATCCGAATTTCACGGGAAAAGGGAGGTTCTCAGAGTTGCCACCTATGTTAGGGCCTAAGAGTATTTCTAGTGAATCAGGAATAAGAATCCGAATTTCACCAGAAAGGCGATAACTAAAGTTGCCGTCTAGTTTGGGGCCTAGACCCCTGATTAACTTTGTTATTGGCATGGTCTTATCATGGGTATGGGATATGGTTACATGAGCGGAAGGTGTTAGGCACCCCTTATGCCTGGGAAAACAAGGTTTCTGGATTTGAATTGGTGGATGTGGGAAAACTCTAGCAAAATTGATTTTAAACTCTTTTTACGGTTAAGCTTATTCCTGAGTTGCATTTTAAACAGAAGGAAAGAGAATACAACTAAGGAAAATTGGGTCTTTTTCTTTCAAATACAGCGGGAAAATAGAATTTACATGACTTGGGAAATGAAGAAAAACAATACAGAACATTTTTCAAAAAAAAAAAAAAAACAATACAGAAGGAAATAAAGGAATTTCTTTAATCTAGTTGTTTATAGACAACAATACTCAAAAGATTGAGATAGACCATACAACGCTTCGCCCTAGGCACATAGAAGCATGATCAATCTTTAATTTGATTGATTGTTGAATACAAAGAACCAGAATTATGGAAGCATCCTTTGATTAGACTTATGGACAATAAATGAATCTCTTTAATCTAGTTGTTCATAGACAAAAATACTCAAAAGATTGAGATAGACCATACAACGCTTCGCTCTAGGCACCTAGAAGCATTGTCAATCTCTAATCAGATTGATGGTTGAATATGAAGAACCGGAATTAAGGAAGCATCCTCTAATAATGAAAATGAGAGAGAAGGAGGGGATTTATGCTAAGGGTTTGGGGCTGGAGGATCCCCAAACCTGGTAGCTACTCCATTACTGGTTTTGTAAAGGAAAGTACATGAAGCTGTAAATACTTAGTTTATAGGTTGATGCCGTTCCAAATCCTCAGAATTTCGCTAGAACTTTGACGTCCGGGGGTATATTAGAGGCGATTTCTGCAACACTCCAATGTCCAGTGATATGGCAGAGGAAATTTCAGCAGAAACTAGTGAGGATTAGTTTCTGGAAATCTCCTTAGCTTCTCTAACTTTCTCTCTCTAGGGTTTTCTATAACCAATGGGGAAAGGGGTGTGAATACCAAAGAGGGGGGGTGTTAAAGGCTAGAGGGGTGTGGTTCTCAAAGAGAGGGGTGCTAATATGCTAAAGGGGTGTGGTTGTCAAATAAGGGGGGTGAGAAGCCAGAGCAAAAGTGTGAAAATGAGGAGGGAAAGGGATGAGAAATGAGGAGGGGGAGGAGACTTTCCAAGGAAAATCTCAGGGGTGGGCCTCCTACTACGATTTTGGAAGCCTCCCTCAAAATCGCAGGAGAGGTGGGTCCCACCACCAAAAAGTGGCCTCGGGGCTCCGGTTTGGGTTTCGGGGCGCTCGGAATGGTTTTTGGGTTTCCACGAGTGGTTTTCTGGCTGTGGCGATGGTTGTCGACTCCGAAAAAGTTGTATCGGTGTCCCAAACTGATCTCTAGTTGTCAGAAAATGGTCTCGAGCAGTGAAAAAATATCTTCTGGTAGTTACTTTATGGTTTTTGGTGACTGAAACACGGTCAATTAATTGGCCTGGGTTGCTGGTAAGTGGTTTTTTGTTTCCAATGAAATGTCTTTGGTAGCCAAATGTGATCTTTGGTTCCGAAGGAGTATTTATTGGTAACCAAGGCTAATTTTCGGTTCCCCGAAAGTGGTTTCTGGTTACCGAAAGTGGTTTCTGGGTCTTAGAAATGGGTTTCAGGTCCATGGATGCTGGTCCCGGGTTCCCGTTTTTTGATGCTGGTTTGTGGGTTGCTTCACAAGTGGTTTTTGGCTCTAGCGAGGTTGTTCCTAGTAGCCAAAGTGGTTTCTGGTTCCCAAAAATGGTTCCTGGTGACTGAAAGGTGGTTCCGGTTTCCAGAAATTGCTTCCGGTAGAGCTTTTGCTGAGTTTGGGTGATTGGATCTTCAGGATGTTTTGTTTGATGTAAAAAGCAGGTGCCGAGCTATCATGCTTTATGCTTGGGACCTTTGCTTGACCAATTCAGGGTTTATTCGGAAGGTTTTGGTGAACAGGGATGGTTCTGGATGTAGGCTTGGTTGTTGGTTGTCTTGGTTACTGGGTGTTTGGGTTGTTTGGGTGCCTTAGGTAACTTTGTGTCTTAGAAAACCTAAAGAAATACTGAGAGAGACATCGAGAAGGACTTAGAGAAGCTTCGGGACTCATCATAGGATTCATCATCGTAGCAACCTATCATTAGTCCGGTCTTGACAAAATGGGGTGATGTAGGACCGGGAGAGAAATATAGAAGAAAGGGGAGAAAGAGAAGAATAGAAGAAGTGTAGGGGAAGAAGAAGATGAAACTAGGGGAGAAGAGAAGAGGGAAGAATAGAAGAAGAGACGAATTTAGGGAGAAGGTAGAAGAAGAATAGGAGAAGAAGAAGAGACGAATTTAGGGAGAAGGTAGAAGAAGAATAGGAGAAGAAGAAGAGAAGAATAGAGGAAGGAAGAAGAAACCAGTAGAGGGGAGAAGCCAATCAATCTTTATTCATCAAAGTTGTAATTCTTAATACACTGAGGCCTATATATAGGCAATGGGATGGAAATAAAATTCCATGAAAATAATTAACTTTCCAAATTCTAAATAACACAGAAAATAAAATCCTAGAAACTAATAACATGGAAATAAAAATACTAGAAACTAAATAATACGGAAATAAATCCTAATATCTGCATCATTCTCCCCTGCTTGAAAAGAACTCGACCTCGAGTTCTAGTCCACCTGGATCAAATATATAGTTAAGCAACTCGAGCAATAGCAGTAGGACCACATTAAACTCTATCATGTATAATGCGCGTGATAACAGTGAGAAGCGTCTGAAATGCTGATGGAATGAGAGTGAAGAAATCGCCCTTGTAGAATCATAAATACGTGAACCTCTCCTGATAAGTAATGAAGCTGGGAAAATGGCAACGTACTCCTCTTAGACCGGTGGGATCAGCATAACAGCTATGGGCGATACCAATCTATGATCAGCCTCAATAAAGATATCACCTGCTGGTATCAAATCTGGCTCAATAGAATCGGCAACAAAACCATCAGCTAGAACTGTATCGGGCTCAGTGATGTTAGGCTGGCAATTCTCATGATGATCATCATGTGCACTCAAATCCTCGGCCTCAATCTCCACAATCACCTCGACCGAGACATCCACTGGAGAAGCAATGATGTCATTGTGCTCATGTAATAATATGGAATCGGTATCCTCAATGACCTGCTCGTGCTCTGCATGATCTGGCATTGAATCATCAATCAATGGAATCTCTGGCTCTATAACTGCCATCTCTGACTCTATATCTGCTATCATGGCCTCTGACATAATCTTGAGCTCAACAACTATAACGGTTTTATCCACAATATCGGTCGGTCGGTCGGACCAAGAGCACCATCTGGCTTGTCAATAGTGATAGCAAATTCCTTCGCTGCTTCAATTATGGCCTCTCGTGCATGACGGGCTGCGACTTTTCGTTTACAGCAGGCTTCTGCTTCACTTTCGCGGCGAGCTGCCTCCTCGCGTATCAATTTTCTCTCGTACATGTCACGCACTATCCTTTCCAATATGGTCTGAAATTCAGCTTCTTGTGCAAGTCGAGCGGCTTGTTCTCGTCGAGTGGCTTCTTCACGCATCAATCTTTGTTTATATGCTGTTCGCTCGCATTTCAATCTCTGTACATACTGATATGCATAATTTCTCATAAACTTAGAACGAATCTCCTCCCATCGACTGAATGGAGGTGCACCTGTAATACGACGCACCCTCACTATCTCTAGCCAGAACAATTGAGCTTGTCGTAGTATAGTATCTCTGGCTCGAGAGATGATCTTGCGGTGATCATAGCAATAGGACTCATGATATGCGTCTAGAGCATAGATCCATTGTAGACATGCTGATGCAGATTGTAGGCCCAATAAGTGGCATATTTGCCCAATAGGATTTATATTTCCATGTTATTTAGTTTAGGAATTTATTTTTATGTTATTTTAGTTTCTAGGAATTTTATTTCTATATTTAGTTTTTAGGGATTCTTAAATTAGGCAGTTTCCTTCTTTTAAGGACTCCTAATTGCTTATATATAGGCCTTATGTAGTAGAGATTTTTAACTTTGATGATTAATACAATTGATTGAGAGCTTCTCCCCCAGGTCTTCTTCTTCTCTATTCTTCTATTCTTCTTCTTCTCCCTAAATTCGTCTCTTCTTCAGGTTATTTTCGTCTCTTCTTCCGCTGTTCTTCTAATTCTCTCCCCTTTCGTCTATTTCTCTCCCCTTTCTTCAATTTGTCTTCATGGTGGTGCATCAATTTTGGTATCAGAGCCAAAGAGTCAAGAGTTGACGCGATAGTTTGTGTTTTCACCACGATCAATATTCAACGGTAAAGAGCCCCTTGCAGGGTAACAGTTATATTTTCATCACGATCAATATTTTCATCAAACACCTTAAGGGCATCAATTCCTTCACCAAACAACCCTTCACTAACTCAGCCATCGAATCACAGTAAGCTTTCCGTCTTTATTGCAGCCACAAATTTCCCCCCAACAACAGCCCCATGCAGCCCCTTGCAGCCCCTTGAATCTCAACCGTACCTTTCAAAATCCACTTTCAGTAGCCCTTTAAACCCATAACAAGCAGTCCCAAAACAGCATGATCAGTCGTCCCTAAAACTGTCCAAGCCTTTCTAAACATTCCCTAAATATTCCCACCATTGCCAGAGAAGTTCCTCATCTACGCTTTTTCATCGCCAACGAAATTGGGCCCATCGTTATCCTGCTAATTTGCGAGAAGGTCGAAATAGGAACTGTAGTCCATCAATTTGGCCTGCTACTTTGCATAGTGGAGAAGGAACCGGAGAAACCCACGAACAATTTTTTCCTGCCTCTGCCGTATGAGTGAAGGCTATCTGTTTCCTTTTTCACAAAGGCCTAATGAGGTAAGGTCACATTACTTACTTTAATTAAAGGTGGGGACCACCTTACTTTGACGAAAAGTGACCCTCAAGGTCACGGTAACAGTTATATCCCCACCTCTATTCTGCTACATCATATTGGTATTAGAAGGGTCCGACTAAGGTAATCTTGTCAACGTGACTTGCACAGTAACTTGACCATTAGGTTACTGTTGGTGTGGAATATCAAGTTACCTCTATTTTCTCAGGAAAGTTGCCATCTTTTCTGAATTACTTGCAGCACAAGTTTCCTAAATAAAGCTATCCGATGAAAAGGAAGCCCACAGTTCATATCTTGGACACCCCCCTTTATTACCTTGGACACCCTTTTTCTCAGTAGTTGCTGAAATTATCACTCCCCTTTCCTCCTGTGGGCACACCCCACTAAAGTAAGCCATTACTTAATCCCCATTCTTACCCCTGGGCACCTCCTTCCATTATTTAAGACCAATAAACCTCCCAGTTTTTACCTCTAGGCACTCCCAAACAAACCAAAAAAAAAAATCAGAAAAAAAAGAAAAGAAAACAGAGAAAAAGAAAATCTTTTCTTCTCTCTAGTATCTCTCTCCTCTTTGCAACTATTTTCTCTCTCTTCATTTAGGCTATTTGTGCTCAAAATTGGCCCTTGACCTCAAGACGAAAGTTGTTCGTGGCAACTTTTAGAGCACATCCAGCCTATTTTCAGCAGCGTACAATAGTCTTCAGCAAAGTTTCAGGAGCCATCTCAGCCGTTGATCGCGCCTCTTCTTCCGATCATCCGATTTAAGATCCGAGACGGGCGTTGTGTTCTTTTCGACATAACAAACAAATCAAACAGTTGATTTCAGTTTTCGACGCCGATCCCAATGGCTCCACCATATGTTTCATATTTTGACGGGTACGACGATAGTTATTTGAAAGGCCAAACTCACTATAGCTATTATGAGGATGCATGTCTATAGTGGATCGCTGCTTTGGATGCATATTGTGTGTACTACGACTATGATGACAGAGCGCCCATCTACCGCCCTAGAAAAACTGTGAGAGGACAAGCTAAAGGTTATTTGAAACACTTAGAAGCGAAGCGTCATCGGTTAGGTGAACCTCCATTCAGTATGAACAGAGGATAGTACGCGAGGAGGCAGCTCACCATTAACAAGAAGCCGCCGCCCGCCGTGAGCGAAAAGCCACCGCCCGTCGTGCACAAGAGGCCGAAATTGAAGCAGAAAACAGATATCAAGAGCGTCGCATGCATGTGAAGGATTTCGCTACCACTACTGCAGAGCCACATGATGATCCAGCTGGCCTTGTGGATGAGACCATTATAGTTGTTGAGCCCATCATTATGTTAGATACTGAGTCCATGATGGGAGGTACTGAGTCCGAGATGTCAGATTTGGAGCCAGATAGTTCAGTGATTGTTGAGGCCGACGATGATGAGCATGACGATCAGACATTTCCTGAGCACCGATTGCTGGGCATCTAGAGATGGATCTTGACACTTCCACAGTAGAGGCAGATATTGTGACCGAGTCGTTCGAGCATTGTCATGAGTCCGAGACGAGTGACCTGACTGTTGAGGCATTGCCAGATCATACAGGGCACGAGTAGTTCATTGAGGATACCGATTCCATATCGTTACATGAGCACAATGACATGATTGCTTCTCCAGTAGATGTCCCAATCCAGATGATTGTGGAGATTGAGACCGAGGATTTCAGTGCACATGATGATCAACAGAAGGATTGTCAGCCTACCATCACTGAGCCTGATACAGTTCTAGCAGATAGTTTTGTTGTTGATTCCTTTGAGCCGGATTTATCAGCAGGTGATATCTTTATTGAGGCTGGTCATGGAATGGTACTGTCCACAACTGTTATGACGATCCCATCGATCCAGGACGAGTATGTTGCTATTTTCTCAGCTTCATTACTTGTCACGAGAGGTTCGCGTATTTATGATTCTACATGGGCGATTTCTTCTCTCTCACTCTGTCAGCATTTCAGACGCTTCTCACGGTTGTTACGAGCATCACGCATCAAGAGTGCCGTTGACAGATTACGACTCATACTGCTTGCGTTGGTTGTCTACATATTTGATCCTGACGGATTAGAACTCGAGGGCGAGTTCTTTTCAAGCGGGGGAGAATGCAGATTGTAGGCCCAATAAGTGGCATATTTGCCCAATAGCATTTATATTTTCATGTTATTTAGTTTAGGAATTTATTTTTATGTTATTTTAGTTTCTAGGAATTTTATTTCTATATTTAGATTTTAGGGATTCTTAAATTAGGCAGTTTCCTTCATTTAAGGACTCCTAATTGCCTATATATAGGCCTTATGTAGTAGAGATTTTTAACCTTGATGATTAATACAATTGATTGAGAGCTTCTCCCCCTGGTCTTCTTCTTCTCCCTAAATTCGTCTCTTCTTCAGGTTATTTTCGTCTCTTCTTCCCCTATTCTTCTAATTCTCTCCCCTTTCGTCTATTTCTCTCCCCTTTCCTCAATTTGTCTTCACGGTGTTGCATCACATGCATCCTCATAATAGCGGTAGTGAGTCCGGTGTTAATCTTGATCGTCATACCCATAAAAATGTGGAACATATGGCGTTGTCATTAGGATCGGTGTCGAAAATTGAAATCAATTGTCTGATATATCTGTCATGTAGAATGGAACACAATGCTTTTTGCTGATCTGAAATCGGACTCCCGGATGGCTCGGAATAGTGGTCGGACCAAAACAAACGGACGCCCAAAGTTGGTTGTTGTAGTGCCACTCACTGTTGGCTGCTGAAAATGTGCTGGAGAGGTTCTAAAGGTTGACACGAACAACTTTCGTGTGGTTGGTGAATCCAAATTTTGAGAAGAAATGGCTCGGGTGAGGAGAGAGAAAATGAGATGGGGTAGAGAGAGAAAGTAAAGGGAGAAAAGAAAATAATATTACTGTTTTTTTTTTTTTTTTCTAGTTTTGCTGGGTGGGTGCCTAAAGGTAGAAGAGGGGGGTTCAAATTGGTTAAAGATGAAAGAAAGGGGTGTCAAGGGGAAGAAGGGGGGTGGCAATAATAGGCTAACGTAAAGTAAGTGGGGTGCCCAAGGGGAGAAAAGGGTGTATGAAAAGAAGTCTTTCTTTCTTTTTCTTTTTTCTTGTTTTTTTTTGGAAAAAGGCAACTATCTTTCTTGAATGGAACCTATTAGGCAAGTTATCCGGCCTAGTTTCACACAGCTACCGAGAATAGTTTTGACCTTTTTGACTATTGCCTTTTTTTACCTCAATGAATAACGTAAGCATAAAATAAACAATATACCTTATCAGTAACCTGCATTTATTGGAAACGTGCTATGCAGGTCACACTTTATTGCAGGTCAGTTGCTTATCTTCCAAGTAAGTGTATGGTGAGGTGGCTAGGCAACTTGCTTTTCTTGCTAACTTTTCACTAGCCAACAGATACACGTCATTGATGTAGGCTACTTCAACTGGTGGTCCACCAAGGCTGTTGCTCCACTTTGCAATTTGCAAATCACATGTCCCCCTTTTGAACAACACGAGCTGTTGAGAACAAAGTAACTTACCTTTGCTCTAGGTAAGATATGATTCTAGGATATCTTCCGAAATAGAAACTATTTGAAGTTCCTTGTCACTCACGAAAACTAAGGAATGGAGAAGGATAATCCAGTTGGAGGTGCAACAATGGTGCTGGTGGTAAGGCTGAGCGGAGGGCGCACCGTCTCGCGATGCTCGGGACAAACTGACACCCTTTTTACCGTAACCTGGAAGTGGTGAGAATGGGGAGGCTACCAGTTTAAGAGGAAGGCTGTAATCTGTTTAGTGTGGGCTGGGTTTTGGGATGCAAAAAAGGGGCTGGTTTAGGGGCTGGTTTAGGAAGGCTACAGCAGCAAGGTGGCTTAGGGCTGAGAAATCGGTTTGTGAAACAAGGGTGGAAATCTGCAAGTTTTGGGTTAGTTGTGGGGCTGAACTGAAGTGCAAAAAAGCAGTGGAGACTACAGAAAATTTGCAGGTTAAAGGGCTGGTTGTGGGTTGGTTGAGTTTGGTTTTGAGTGTAGGAACTGGGTTTGGCACCAAACCTGCAGGTGCGGCTGCACTAACAGATGAGAAAGGGTGGCCGATTGGTTTAATAAGAGGAACTATTTGGCTGAATTAATGAAAGGGTTTGTGGGGAGGATGAAGAAAAAGGGTTGATCTTCGATGGTGCACAACTTGGATATTTTGCTCTGATACCAAATTTGATGTAGGACCGGGAGAGAAATATAGAAGAAAGGGGGAAAAAGAGAACAAGAGGAGAAGGAGAAGAATAGAAGAAGTGTAGGGGAAGAAGAAGATGAAATTAGGGGAGAAGAGAAGAGGGAAGAATAGAAGAAGAGACGAATTTAGGGAGAAGTAGAAGAAGAGAAGAATAGAGGAAGAAAGAAGAAACCAGTAGAGGGGAGGTAGAGTTTAAGGGCGAAGTGGCTTCAATAGGGAATGGGGATTTTAGGGTCTTTTAAACCATAGCCTGGCACATGAAGATACACTAGGATTTAAAGTCTTATGGATGGAAATAAATTGAAAACTTTTTCTATTAGGAATGGGATTAAGTTGACCATTCAGAAAAGGAGAGAATGGGATTAAGTTGAAAAATCAGGGTAGATGAGCCTATCGATCACTTATAATTAGAGAAAACTAGTCTTGATGGCTATAGTTTTACAACTTGTGGAAAAGTACGCCACTTGACCCTATAAGTAATGTTGTAGAAGCTGAAGGATTCACACCAATAAATTTGATGGGTTGCTTCTACAAAATGTTAGTGAGGTACTTACCCATAATGTTATGCGAAGTGTTGGGTAGTATTCTCTCTCCATCACAAGATGCCTTCGCGAGATGTTTCCAAATACTAGATGGCCATATTGGTGTTTCACGAGTGTGTAGATTGGGGAAGGGAAGTGTAAAGACAATGGTTGTGTGACTATGTAGGTAGCTCGTTGCGTTGATTACTTGCGAGGTATAATATGATTTGGAGAGTGATGTAAAATATTGGAGGCTTGTGCGCTATCTATTTACTCTGGCCTTTTAAAGATTTAAGCAAAGTGGTGGAGACAATTAATTGCTTAGGCTTGGTTAGAAGGAATTAGAGATGATAAGCTGTGCTTCCATAGATGGGCATTGTAGCTCAAGGTAGTCAGTCATATGGTATTTTCAGGCTGTCTTGCAGCAGCAACTTACTTTGGTGAAAATTATGTTGATTGCGGGGGGGGGGGGGGGCGCTTGTATAACAACATGCTTCGAGGGATATCACTTTTTTTTGGGGTGGAGGGAGTCCTTGAGTCATTTCTTGGGGGTTCTTTTTGCATTGCTAAGCCTTCTTAACTTATTGCGGACCATAACTAGTTTCAGATCTAGCATTGGAGATTTTTGAGAGGTAATCACTGTCATGGTAGGGCAATGTAGCTAGACAGCTTAGTGAATGGGTAGCTGATGCAGAGGCAGATAGTGGAAGCTTTGATACCTGATATATATATATATATATATATATATATATATATATATTTTTTTTTTTGGGGGGGGGGGGGGGCGCATGCTTAACAACATGCTTCGAGGGATATCACTTTTTTTTTGGGGTGGAGGGGAGTCCTTGAGTCATTTCTTGGGGGTTCTTTTCGCATTGCTAAGCCTTCTTAACTTATTCAGGACCATAACTAATTTCAGATCAGTGATTGGGTAGCTGATGAAGAGGCAGATAGTGGAAGCTTTGATACCTGATGATGTAGAGTTGATGAAACGGAATGCTCTGATACCAAATAATGCAGAGACGTTTAGTGGAAGCTTTGACACCTAATGGACTGATGCTGTAGCAGAAGCTTTAGGGTAAGGTGGTGGTAGCTTAAAGGAAGAGGGGCAGTTGAAATGATTATAAGGCGGTTGAAATTGTTGAAAGGGCATGTGAAATGGTTGGAAAAGAGAGTAAAAGGGCGTGAAACTATTGGATATCCTTGTTGAAGGTAAGAGGGTATTGTAGGGAAGGATCTGGGGGAATTCGGGATATTGGTTTGAGGTGGAAGGGATGTTGGTTGGAAGTTCTTGCAATGAATAACTAAGGTTTGGTTAAAGGTGGTTAAGAAGCAAGTTGGATTCTTGAATGAATGGAATTTAAGGTGGTTAAGTATCAAGAAAGGGTTCTTGGGTTAAAAGATCAAGAATTGGTGGTTGAGGTGTAGTTTTATAGTGGTGATTTTAGCGGGGTTAATTGGCTAACAAATAGAGAGGGTTTCAAGAACTGTTGGAAAAGGTTGGTTACGACTGAAACTAGAGGGTGAAAAGGTGTTTAAAGGGTGACGGTTTTGGGCTGGAATAAAGGATGATTTGGGCAGGTTATTGTATGATAGGAATAGGGTGAAGTGGTGGCTGTAAACTATATGAATTTCAAGGGTCTTCTTACGGCTAAACAATAAGGATTGGGTTTGTTACGACTGTTGGAAAAGGATGGGAATATACAGGTTTAAGAGCTGAAATCTATGGTGTTTGGGTGAAGTTAGAATCGGCTGTTATGGGCTTTTAATCGTGAAAATCGTGGCTGCTAGAAAGAGTTTTGGAGGCTAGGTTTATGGAGAGTTAAAGGGGTGGCGAAGGATTTCAAGGGCCTTCTTGAGGCTAAACAATAAGGATTGGGTTTCTTACGACTGTTGGAAAAGGATGGAAATATACAGGTTTAAGAGCTGAAACCTATGTTGTTTGGGTGAAGTTAGGATTGGCTGGTATGGGCTTTTAATAGTGAAAATCGTGGCTTCTAGAAAGAGTTTTGGTGGCTAGGTTTATGGAGAGTTAAAGGGGCAGCGAAGGATGCCAACCGATCAAAGGAGGGGCTAGTTTCTGGGCGTAAAATCTATTAGGGAAGGTGTGTGTGTCTGTGGGAGTATTGGTGAAAATTAGGCTAAAATGAAATGTTGGTTTTACGATCAAATAGAGGTTGTTTAGGCTGAGAAATATGGGACTAAGGTGGCTGATGTTCGGCTGTCTTTGAGAAAGTTTGGGTGGAGTTGAAACAGAGGGTTGTGTATGTTGTGCAAATGTCTTGTATTCTGGCATTATGCATGATTCTGACAGACTAATGTGCGCGACGCATACACAGGTTCACCAAAGGGTATTTTGGTAATTTCTTCGATGTAGTGGCATTGATATATAAGCCGCATATTAGGGTTACGACTAGATAGGTTTTCTTTGTGTTTTCTTGGCCAAGAAGAAGAGTTTGTAGTCCCCCACTGAAATAGTGAAAACTCTTCTTCCATGGACATAGGCACACTGCTGAACCACTTAAATCTTATGTTCTTTCTTGTGTGATTGTTTTTTCATTGCATCTTGATGTTTATCTCCATATCCTGTTTGATCCTTGTTCGAAAGGTATTTCTTGATTCTCTACAGTGTAATTGCAAACGTATGTTTTGAAAGGGCTAGAAATCGGTTGGACTGAGGTTGGTAAATGGTTGTTAGGAGTGTTGGTTGAAAGGTGTTGCTGGGCCTTGTGGCAATGAGAACCCAAAAAACTAGATGTTGGTCTTTTTGGCCAGGGGAAATTGGAAGATGGTTTGGGTGTTGGGACGATTGTGATGGGCTGAGAATATGTAGAAATCAGTTGTAGGTTGGACCTAGAGAAGGCTGGTTCCGGTGAAAGGTGCTTTTGAAATCCAAATAAGCAATTATGGGATGGGGAAGATGGAAGAAAACTGAAAATCGTTTCAGTTTTACAATTTCAATTCCAAGGAAGAAGAGATAAATGGGAATAAAATTTCTAAAAAAATCTTGATTTTTATTTCAAAAAAACTTAGCCTGAAAATTTCGTTTACACCATGCGTTATTTATAGGCTTTGCTATAGATGTTTCCTACTTTAACTAAGACATCTTTCCTACTACTAGAACAAGGAACGAAAAAAATACCCTGAAGTCTAGAAGACCTAGACGCCCAACCATAGTCAGCAAAAACGCAGTTTTTTTTTTCAAAAAATGCAATTTAAAACTCGTTTTAATGGTTTGCTGTTTAAAACTCCATTTAAAACTTTTACGGAAAGTAAGAAACACAGCAAAACATACAACACAAATCAACTCTATATATGACTGGACAAGATGAATCCTAAAACTCTAATGCGACTTGACTCGGACCAAGATGGCCGTCCATCCCAGCTGCTCTACGTATCCCGGCCTCGGGAAGAATTGGAGTCAACGTAGTTCGATGACCTATTCTAAACTACGATGCCTAACCATCTAGAACCGCTATCCTAGACTCGATCCACTAGACTCGACTGATTCTTAAAGCTTTTTGTACGATTGTTTAAGTTCAAGTGAATTGTAATTTTTAGGACTCTCTATATGCCCTAACTAATGCAAGTTGATTAGCCTTAAGCTAATGCAGGTGGGCCCTACATCCTATGTGTAACTAGGCTGTGCATCCTAAAGAAAACTACGGGCTGACTATATGCTTCCTAGTCTAGCCATCGGTTCGACTAAATGTCTAACCGATCAACTCGAGGCCTCCTAACTCTAGGGACACTCACACGACAAGACACACCATATCAATGCAACTTAGGATAGACTCCTAACTAAAACACCCCAAACAGCTAAGACAGACTCCTAACTCTAGGGGAAGATCTTTTTGAAAAGGTTTTGAAGAATATTTGAATTTTTGGAAGGTTTTGAAATGCTTATTTTGAAAAGTTTGCCTGGACTTGGGATAAAGATCCGAAGCTGCACTACGTACCCTGTTGAAAGGGATCAAGCCAACGTAGTTCGAAACAGAATTCCTAACTACTCTCCCAATGACTCAAGATTTTTGAGAATTTTGGATTTTTCAGATATTTTGATGTTTTTGAAATTTCTGAATGTTTTTGAGTTTTTGACACCAGAGGACAAAATCCTATCATTATAAGGGGAGGATAGACTCCTGAATATCCCGCAAAGGTTGGACACCATCCTATGCTTTGCGGGGGGGGAACAGAATAACAACTCTGCAAGGGTTGGACAGCATCCTATACATTGCAGGAGCGGATAAAATGACTTGATGAGAGGTTGGACGGAATCCTAACTCCTAAGATGATAGGACTGACTCGGGAAGGAAGGACTGACCCTCTAGCTAAGGACAAACTCCTATGCTAATGGAAAAGACTTTCTGGCTAAGGATAGACTCCTATGCTAGTGACTCTGAGAATGGCTCTAATGAGACATGACATGTCTCCTAAAATCAAAGGATAACTAGGTCTAATGAGACAAAGCAAAGGGTTTGAATTTTCCTACATGAGACATAGCATGTCTCCTCAAAGGGGTGGGCTCAAGATGACTCTTTCATTGCCCTTGCAATGATAGAGGGAAACCTAATGTCTAGGGGATACACATCTAAAAGACTTGGGCAAGTCTTTTAAATAAAAGAGGGGAACACTATACAGACTATGCAAGTCCCCTAAGGATGGGCTTAAGCTAACGCCTTCATCCCCCTCACACAAGAGGGCAGTAAAGAACACTGAAAACTAGAAATTGAAAATTCCGATGAAGGAAAGAAAAATAATAAGGAAAAAGAATAAACACAATTTGAATATAACCTGAAATCTTGAAATATGAAGGGGAAAGGGCTGCTAATATCAAAGTGAAACGAGGGACACAAACATGAAAGTGCTAAGGGGCTATACATATCAATATGAAGTGAAAGACGTAAACACCAAAATGGTAAGAGGGATATACATATCAAAATGAAGTGAAGAATGTAAACACAAAAGTAGTAAGGGGCTGTATATATCAAAATGAGGAGATGGTTGCCATTATCAAGGGTATATGGGCTGCAAATAACAAAGTAACAGCTGTCAAAAATCAAGATGAAAAGGGGGCTGCACATGTCGAGGATATAAGAGCTAACAAAATGGACAAAATGAAAACACTATTCCCTGTAATGAACAAAGTGACACTCGAGAATCCATGAGCAACAAAGAGTCTATTACAAATCTATAATTTTTTATTAGCATCAACAAATTACATTTACACTTCCCTAATTTACACCTTACACAACAGTTAGACATATAATTTTACTTAGCCAACTAGAGTTCATGTAATTCACAAATAATGACAGGCATACATATTTACTCAAGGACATAAGAAATTTTCATTTGAAACATAATAATTGCTTCCAGCAACATAGATCAACTTCATGCAGACGTTTTAAAAGAACTAAAAAAAATAAAAAAATGTCGTGTGGTCAAACTTAGAGCCTGCATATTCAACTATTTCGAAAACTGAATACAATCTCATATCAAAATTTCTCGTGAGATGGATATTTTTATACCAACAGGTAAATTTGTGTATACATACAACCAATGAAAAAACACAAAAAATTGACTAAAGCATGCACAAAGTGCAGGTAAATCCTCTGTTTAGAGCAGAAAATATTTCGAAACACATTGATAGAAACAGAGCTAGAACTTGATGAACATTTCATTCAAAGGACCAACAAGATTTTCCTCAGATCTTTGGCAAAACAGTCATAAACTTTCATGTAATCATAGTAAAAAAAATCATAGTAATTAAATTATTTATAAAGAATGTATCTAATAAATTTAAAAAATATATATAATTCTCCAGGTTCATATCCTCTATGAACATTTTACATACATAGTTTAGGCACAAGGAGGAACAGAGCATCTATCTTTGAAATTTGCATGCTATAAAACTAATCAAAACATGAAAACTCTCACATCAATATGACTCCGAGTAAATTCTCTATACAGTCTACAAGTATCGAAATCATTTAAACATCACATATATCATAAAAGAATCACAGGCTTATAAGTGCAGCCATACACAAAAAAGAAAAGAAAAGAAAAGAAAGTATAGATCAAGCATCATAGAAGATAAAATACAAGTCTAATTAACTTACCTGAAATTTTGCTTCCAAAGTAAATGTCAGGTATACTTCTAGAATTCTGAAATGATTGGAGCTTTAGATCTCTTTCATCTTGCATCAGTCAGGCAAATCAGACCGATGAGGAGAAAATGGAAGAGGTCGAATCTTGGTAGGATCTCTGGATGGTGAAGATCCAATCCAATGATGACAGAGGTTAGGGATCGAAGAGATAAGGTTGAGAGTGCTTTGGGTTGGAGCTCGGTTTCGACGAATTCCGGCGAGAATAGCTGAGAAAAAGTGAAAATAGCAAAGGATCTAGCCGAATTTTGATCTATCGGAATTGAGGAATTGCCGATACGGAATCGACGGAAATCGAGACGATGACGACGAAATTTGCGGATCCGACTGGAAAAGGAAGAAATTCGCCGGGGAAAATGATAAAGGCCGACGGCGGAGGTGAAACGGAGTGAAGACCGGCCGAAGATGAAATGCCGAGGGCAATTGATCGGCCGGCAGAAAAGAGATGACCGACGACCACCCTCACTCTCTCTCTCTTTCAGATTTCTTTGAAATTTTCTCTCAAAACCATCTCCCAATCTCTCTTTTCCCTTCTCAACTCCTCTCTCAAACCCTCACTACTTTTCTCAATTGATTTCTCTGGATCTCCAATGGTGAGAATCGCTCTAGAGTTCCGGTATATTAGCCGGAGTTATTGATCGGAGAAGATGAGATTAACAAGGGTTAGGGTTTTTCTTCAACGAAAATGAGATCCCCAATGGCCTTTTATAGATGAGGGGATCAATGGTGGCGAGAGATGGCGAAGTGGAGATGGAGGCTAGAATCGGATTAGATCCATGGTGCTTGAGCTCTTCTCCTCCCTCTCTTAAAACCTCTCTCTGTTTCCTTGAAAAAAATTGAGATCCCCTTTTTAGAAAACCCCACTCGATTGCCCTTTTAAAGGAGGGAGTGTGGGCTGATTTGAGCACCCTCCCAGCTTTGATATACCCACCCCTATTTTTAACGAGAATGGGTTACTCTTTTAACACTATAGAGGGTGGCTCGGTTAATGGAGGAAAATTAAAAAAAAACAATGATAATTTGATTCCCCCATCTTCATATGTACAGCCCCCTTAAGATCTAATTATGACCATTTTTTCTTTAGCCACGGGGAATGTGACTTTGGATAGAAATATAAGGAAAGTGATATATCCAAGGCCCCTTTTGCTTCATAGACAGCCCCATCTAGTGTCTTTTCTACTTTAATTCGATTACTGGGCAGTCCCTCATTTAGATGATTCACACCCCTTCCTCTTTCAAGATAACCCCTTCCTAAGACAATTCGTACTCCTCTTGCTTAATTGATTTATGGGCTGACCTGAGTGCATCCTTTCCTCAATAATGCACCCCACTTCTTAAACACATGTGATTGATAACAGTACACCCACACTTGATATCCACACCAATTCAGCTTGTCTTTTCTGCCATTATTCGCCTGTTTTCCGCAAAATTTTGCAGGGATACTCTAGGTATAACAAATGGCCCTTGGTAACCTCTTACACACTAACAGACATAGTGTATTAGAAGAAAGATCAAAGCATGGTTATAATCAAGTATTTGAAGCTTAGGGGTACAAATAAAATGGGTGTCAATACCAAAACTCAAGGTTATTTCTCAATTTTTTTCAAATCTTGGGGACATGAGGAATGGTATCGAGGCAATTGAACAGTGAATATTGATTAGGTTCAGAATCTTTCGAGCTCCACAAAGGCTTCAACAATGGTCTCCAAATGGGTATTTTTCAAGTTCTTTCACAGTCAGGGCTCGGTCTTGCGGAAATTTCGAGATTGGGCTTCAAAATCTTATTCGATTTCGAGAATTAGGGTCCGGTCAAAATGGGGTGTCTACAGGAAGGAACACAACAAACGTATCTTTGTACCCTATTTGGTTGCTGGGATTTTATTGGAAGAAGTAGTTAAAGGTGGAGGTGATAAGCATGGAAGTTGTGCAGGCTTGTCTAGGGGAGAAGAGTAGTAGTCAAAAGGAAAAAGCGGTAAGGCATTTGGTTGCTGGAAGAGGTGTGAAAATATTTGGGTGTCATTATCAAAATGGGTGGTGGAAAAGAGAGAAATGGAAGAGAGAGAAAGAAAGGAAAAAGGCAATGATTATATAAGACAAACAAATTCCAATCTTCTTCTCACAAAAAAACTCCAAAAAGGAGGTTTGCCATTGGAATTTTAGTAGAGGGGACAACTCTCGCCACATAAGCGCCACTAGGAGAAAGTGTAATGATGATGTCTCCTCAATGTCTTGAAGTCAAATGGAATTTGAGTTTAAATTTGACAACCAAACAACATTTAGCATTCCATATCCCATAAAATGCCCAGCCGTCTTCCACCTTTTTTGCAACCAAATAGGGCCTTGAGGAAAAGAGCAAAACCTCTGTTCGTCTGGCTTCAAACATCAAAGTTGGGTTAGTCTCATGGACAAAGACTAAGAAAAGAATCCCCTATGGGATGGGAGATCTCATAAGGAATTGGTGGTCAGTTTTATGGGATAGAACAATTAGAACCAAACCTAAACCTAAATGGGTCCCACCACCATTGGGGTGGTTGAAACTCAACTTTGATGGTTGCTTGCTTGGTAATCCAGGCAAGGCTGGAATTGGGGGGGGGGGTCATTAGAAATTCAAGTGCATCAATGGTGATGACTTTTTCTGGACCGGCTGGTATCTGTAATTGTTCGCAACAAATTTCACATGCATGAAAAAGAGAGTCACACACATAAAAAAAATTAGGATCGAATTTCCCTCTTGTGAAAAGAGATTTTATTAATTTTGGTTGGGATCGTACACTTCCGGCTTTATTGGCCGTTAATTACATTTCTTGAAGAAAGAAAATACATCTGATTATCCATCAAGAGGTTCCCTATCTAAATACAACTTTTGTTCATTATCCGTTAGAAAGATCTAATTTTTGTTAACAGATCCTTTCTGGTGGAATTTCTTTGTCCTGATAACTTTCTTCGATTCCCCAAACTTTCTTTATCTTTCCTTCGGGAAGCCGTCATCTTTATCATCCTTCTCTTGGAGGAGAAAGGTCATCTCCCTTTAGGGAGTCTCTGGGAAGAGATCCTAAAGGGACATTTAGAGAGTCTCTGGAAAGAGATTCTAAAGGGATTTTCTTCTTTCTCCTGAAGGAGAAAGGTCTTCTTTCTTTTTGGGGAACCGTCGTCGTTATCTTTTGGGTTGGGGGAAAACCGCCATCTTTATCATCTTTCTCCTGGAAGAGAAATGTCTTCTTCCTTTAGAAAGTCTCTAAAAGAGATCCTAAAGGGACATTTAGAGATTCTAAAGGGATTTTCTTTTTTCTCCCGAAGGAGAAATGTCTTATTTCTTCTGGGGAACCGCCGTCTTTATCTTTTGGGGGAAACTGCAGTCTTTATCATCTTTCTCCCGGAAGAGGAAGGTCTTCTCCCTTTAGGGAGTCTCTTAGAAGAGATCCTAAAGGAACCTTTAGAGAGTCTCTGGAAAGAGATTCTAAAGGGATTTTCTTCTTTCTCCCGAAGGAGAAACGTCTTCTTTTTTTTGGGGAACCGCCGTCTTTATCTTTTGGGTTGGGGGGAAAACGCCGTCTTTATCATCTTTCTCCTGGAAGAGAAAGGTATTCTTCCTTTAGAGAGTCTCTAAGAAGAGATCCTAAAGGCACCTTTAGAGAGTCTCTGGAAAGAGATACTAAAGGGATTTTCTTCTTTCTCCCGAAGGAGAAATCTCTTCTTTCTTCTAGGGGAACCACCGTCTTTATCATCTTTCTCCCGGAAGAGAAAGGTCTTCTCCCTTTAGGGAGTCTCTGGAAAGAGATCCTAAAGGGACCTTTAGAGATAAATCCTCTAAATGAATTTTCCTCTTTCTCCCGAAGGAGAAAGATCTTCTTCCTAATCTCTTTTCTGGAACCTTTTGGGAGAAGTCTGCAAAGAAAGAACGAAAGAGAAAAAGGGCACTGCTAGTCAGTAATCTTTTCTCACATTTTTTTCTCCTCTTTCTTCTTTTATTCACGTAGCGTTTCTTTCGCCAAGATCCGATCCTGCGTAGCTTTTTCTCTCCGGGAATGGATCCCCTTTTGGGTAGCTTTTTCCTCCCCTCGATTGGATATCCGGATCCCCTCTTCTCTCAAAGGGACATTTCTTCTATTTATAGAGATTGCTTAGACTAGTTGGTTACTGCTAACTCATCCCTTATCTTTAATTCACGATCTCCACTTTCTCTTTTTAGAGCCGTTGTGGGTGCCACCTCATCCCTTATCCGAGATTCCATGATCACTTCCCCTTTTGTGGGGAGTTACGTAGCCTCTTTTTTTAAAGTGGGTAATTGAAATTCCAAGGGTGGCCCCGAATTGGCAACAAATGAGGAGGGAAAAATTAGGTTACTAACAAGTTTTAACTCTTTTGAAAACTCAAACCCAATTTTGGAAATTAACAGATCAAAAAAAAATTCAAGCACACAAGTTAAATCTAAAGTGCAAATGCAAATAAAGAGCAAGAGTAAGAGAGATTGCACCCGAGATTTAAAGTGGTTCGGTCCTCCAAACGCGAGGCCTACTCCACTCCACCAACCAAACCCGTTGATGGCTTCACTATGCGATCTTCTTAACTTCGGCGAAGATCGGTGCCGATTACAAATTCCGATTACCTTTAACCTTGGTGGCAATCTTCACCACGGAGAGTGGGCTACGCTTCTCCGAACACTCGCCCGATACAACGTTCTTGATAAGAAAGAAAGAACAAAAAATCCCTCACCAGGGTTTACAAGAATTGCAGAAGATGTACAAATTTAGCCTATGATCCAAATCCTAAGCTTTTAGAGGATGAGAGGCATAATCAAGTTTGATTCACTCTTTGGATGTTCAAATGGAGTTTAAGAGTCTTTGGATTGATTATTGGAATGTTTGGAATGCCCATATATATAGGAAACACCAAATATGACCGTTCAATGGCATTGTTGTAATTCCTAGAAAATTCGCAACGGCTAAAAATCCGACCGTTGTAGTGTTCTCGAAGTTCCGAGAAAAAATCTCGGAGTTCCGGGAATACAAACAGAAGTTGGAAAAAAGTCTATTGGACCATTTCTCGGAGTTCCAAGAATATTTCTCGGAGTTCCGAGAATTTCTCTCGGAGTTCCGAGAAGCCTATATCATGCAGATTTTCATTTCTTGTTTTTAGGCTTCCAACTTAACACCAAGTTGGGATTGCTATGAGGTTCCAAGGTGTTGGAATTCTACAAAGCCAATCACTTATATATTTAGGGTGTTTGTTTATTTACTTAATTATGCCTCTAAAATCTAAAACTAAGATTGGATCGATTACAATCTAACATGACTTGATCTTTAATGGAATTCTTCAAGTCTTCATTTGTCTTGGATTTTGATGCCTTTGGCCTTCATGATGTGGTCCTATGAGATCTTCTTGGCCTCAATCCAAGCAATGTTGTCTTAGCACCAATGTGATCTACAACTTAAACAATCAAACACATTAGTGATCTTAAATCACTTGTGTATTGGAATCATCAAAATAAGATGGGAATGCCAAGGTGGAAACCATTGGGCTTACAATCTCCCCCTTTTTTATGATGACAAGCACAAGAGATTTTCCAATAAAAGCGTACATATTTTCCTTACACTAGAATTCTCTCCCCCTTTGGCATCAATCAAAAAGATTGGGGTAAAAGAGAAACAAAGGGATGAAATATTCAATTTAAAGCTCCCATTTTTTCAAGGAAAAAGACAAACCTAGAACTCCCCCTATTTAGAATTTTTATTCAACATAAGAGGGGATATTTTAATTTACCCATAGAAAGATATTCAATTTTTAGAGCAAGCCCCTAAACTAAGCACATATGATGAAAATCATATGGGGGCTTTTGGAACCCAAGATTTCTTGGTTCCACCACTATCCCTAATCTTAGATGCACATTGGAATTGGTAATGACCATTTATTCCACAATAAAGGCATCTAACGTGAGGGTTAGATACGCTAGTCCTATCATATGCATTTTTAGGTCTTTGACTAGTCTTCTTTAAGATTATGTCAATAATTTTGTCACCATTTAAGAATCCATGGAGACATAATCTTAACCTTTCATTTTTATTATGAAGATGAGTTATTTGATTTAAAAAATTATTAGTTTCATCTTCATAAGATTTGGAAGAGCTTGCCACATTTTGAAGTTGGCAAGATTTCTCATCCAAACAACCATTAAGGGTTTTAATCTGAAGTTTAAAATTTTCAATTTGAGCTTGAGATTTTGATATGGAAGAAGATGATTCATTTTTCAAAACATCAAGTTCATTTTCTAATTTAGAAATAGATTTTTTAAGAACTTTGTTTTTTGAAATTTGAGAATGCAAGGTTGAGCACAATTCATCATATGATATTTTTTCATAATCACTACTAGATGAATAACACGAGGGGTTAGAGTTTACCTCATCTTCATGGGTGTGTGTCATGAAGCAAAGATCATCTTTTTTATCTTCCCCTTCGCTTGAACTTTTTCCCGAGGTGCTAGTAGCATCCCATCCGGCGGCAAGAGCCTTATGCTTCTTCCATTCCTTCTTTCCCTTGTATTTTGAGGAAGATGATTTGAGAAGTGGACATTCCGGTCTTTTGTGTCCCGTCTTCTTGCAATTGTAGCACCTTATTCCTCCTTCTACTTCACTTTCTTCTTTCTTCTTCGTCACTTTCTTCTTTCTTCTTCGTTTTATCCTTTTTATGTTTCTTTCTCCATAAGCTTTTAAATTTTCTTAAAGCTTCTTCTTCATCGCTATCCGCCTCGCTAGAGGATGATGAGTTCGCTTTGGAGGCTTTTAGAACTAGAGATCGACTCTCTTTTTCTTTCTCTTTCGGCTTCTTCTCCTCTTGTCGGCTAGTGAGGAGCATCTCATGGGTGATGAGAGATCCTACAAGCTCCTCCATGGTTAGCGTCTTGAGATTCTTTGATTCTTGTATGGCGGTTACCTTTGGATCCCAATATGGAGGAAGAGACCTAAGCAACTTACTCACAAGCTCATCAGTAGGATAAGATTTACCAAGATTTGCTAATTCATTAGAAATTTTAGAAAAACGGGTATACATTTCGGAAATGCTTTCGTTTTGATCCATTCTAAATTTTTTTTATTTGCTCTTTAACAAGTTTATTTTGGAATCCTTAACTTGAGATGTTCCCTCATGGGTAACGGCAAGTGTATCCCAAATAACCTTGGCGGAATCAAAAAGAGCAACTCGATTAAACTCCTCCGTAGATAGGTCGCAAAACAAAGAATTTATAGCTTTGTAATTTAAATTTGCATGCCTTTTTTCTACGACATTCCATTCTTCAAATGGTTTGGAAGGCAACATGTATCCATTTTCAACAATGTGCCAAAGTTCCACATCTATCGAAAGAAGATAGATGCGCATCATTGTCTTCCAATGTCCATAATTGGACCCATTAAAGAAGGGAGATCTAGTTGTGGAATGGCCCTCCGGAAGTCCGGTTCCATTTCTATCCGCCATTTCACAATTAGAAAGTTGCCAAAGATCTTCTGATCTTTCCCTTTGTTTGAAATTTTTAAGGAAAAATTTACCAAAGATTTATAGAAAAGAAAATCTTTTAAGAGCCTTTGCTCTGATACCAAGTGAAATTCCAAGGGTGGTACCGAATTGGCAACAAATGAGGAGGGAAAAATTAGGTTACTAACAAGTTTTAACTCTTTTGAAAACTCAAACCCAATTTTGAAAATTAAGAGATCAAAAAGAAATTCAAGCACACAAGTTAAATCTAAAGTGCAAATGCAAATAAAGAGCAAGAGTAAGAGAGATTGCACCCGAGATTTAAAGTGGTTCGGTCCTCCAAACGCGAGGCCTACTCCACTCCACCAACCAAACCCGTTGATGGCTTCACTATGCGATCTTCTTAACTTCGGCGAAGATCGGTGCCGATTACAAATTCTGATTACCTTTAACCTTGGTGGCAATCTTCACCACGGAGAGTGGGCTACGCTTCTCCGAACACTCGCCCGATACAACGTTCTTGATAAGAAAGAAAGAACAAAAAATCCCTCACAAGGGTTTACAAGAATTGCAGAAGATGTACAAATTTAGCCTATGATCCAAATCCTAAGCTTTTAAAGGATGAGAGGCATAATCAAGTTTGATTCACTCTTTGGATGTTCAAATGGAGTTTAAGAGTTTTTGGATTGATTATTGGAATGTTTGGAATGCCCGTATATATAGGAAAAACCAAATATGACCGTTCAATGGCATTGTTGTAATTCCTGGAAAATTCGCAACGGCTAAAAATCGCACCGTTGTTGTGTTCTCGGAGTTCAGAGAAAAAATCTCGGAGTTCCGGGAATACAAACAGAAGTTGGAGAAAAGTCTACTGGACCATTTCTCGGAGTTCCGAGAATATTTCTCGGAGTTCCGAGAATTCTCGGAGTTCCGAGAATATTTCTCGGAGTTCCGAGAATTCTCGGAGTTCCGAGAATATTTCTCGGAGTTCCGAGAATTCTCGGAGTTCCGAGAATTTCTCTCGGAGTTCCGAGAAGCCTATTTCATGCAGATTTTCATTTCTTATTTTTAAGCTTCCAACTTAACACCAAGTTGGGATTGCTATGAGGGTTCCAAGGTGTTGGAACTCCACAAAGGCAATCACTTATATATTTAGGGTGTTTGTTTATTTACTTAATTATGCCTCTAAAATCTAAAACTAAGATTGGATCGATTACAATCTAACATGACTTGATCTTCAATGGAATTCTTCAAGTCTTCATTTGTCTTGGATTTTGATGACTTTGGCCTTCATGATGTGGTCCTATGAGATCTTCTTGGTCTCAATCCAAGCAATGTTGTCTTAGCACCAATGTGATCTACAACTTAAACAATCAAACACATTAGTGATCTTAAATCACTTGTGTATTGGAATCATCAAAATAAGATGGGAATGCCAAGGTGGAAACCATTGGGTTTACAATAATTCTCACGAAAGTTCAAACTTTTGCGGATTTAAAGTGGGTGATTCTACGAATGTTCAAACTTTTTTCAAAGTGGGTGATTCTCACTTAAGTGTTTTTTTGTGTATATCCCTTTATTTTAGGGATAACATAATGTAACGTGTAACCACTCTTTTCCTTTTTTTTTTCCTTTTTTTTAATAAAGAATTTTACTATTATGCCCTTTTTGTAAAATTTCAGGTCCAACAGTTATGTAAATGAAGCGAGAATCTGGGCACTCCTATTCGGGTTGCGGTGGGCTTTCGAGAACAATCAACGCCCCTTAATCGTCGAGGGTGACTCTACGAATGTTGTAGCATGGGCCTCTGGTTTCTCAAAGGGACCTTGGAAATTACATGAACTGATCGTAGAAATATTGGATCTGATTCGGGTACTTGATCCAAGGATTGAACATCGTAGGCGATCAGCGAATGAGGTGGCGGATAGCCTAGCAAAGGTTGGAGCACAAAGGGAAGATATAGAAATAACTTCTTTTGTGTAAGCCCAATCCAGGTTACCGAAAGGAAGAAAGGAATAGCCTCGGATTGTACTTTTCTTTATTTTATTTTGGCATCTCTGAAAATGCCTCCGGGTATGCCCGTGCCTTGAATCTTTAATATTTTGTAAAGCAGGGTGGGACTCCTTGTCCCGAATGCTATCTTAATATTAATGAAAAAAGGTCATATGTCAATTTAAAAAAAAAAATATCATTTCCTACATTAATGAAATGAAATGAAATGCAAATCATAACATGTAATGAAGTATAAGAAAGTATAATGACTAGTCTCCCGTCCAAGGACCCCATCTCTATGTGCATACCATATAGTGTTACGAGGTATTATTGGTCCCATGCTGATCAGACATCCCATGCACAAGATAAAATTATTTTGTTGTGCATAGAAATGCAAATCAGAACATCTTTCCTTTTTTTTTGTCGTTCCGACCATTTTGATTGAATTTTGGAATTTCAGTCGAAATTTCGTGAAAATAATGTGTAAGGAATTCATTGAGATTTCGTTTCAGTGGGGATGGAAACGAAAATATTTCGGTTGTTTCGGGGAAATTTCGGTGATTTTAAATTTTGGTTTTGATTTCGGTCATCAACAAGATGAAAGCATTTCGGTTTCAGTATGAAATTTCGCTGAAATCTTGTATAATCACGAAAACATTTTGGCCAAAATCTTATAACATTTCGATTTTGGGATTAAATTTTTTTCTTATAAAACTTTGAAGCCGACAACCAAATCCAGGTAAGACTCTTCACCATTGGTTTGTCTTTATATTTTTTTTCTTGTTCTTTTGGAAATATCTTAAAAGAATCTCATTGTTCTTCACTTTTGTACGAGCAAGGTTTAAAATTTCAACCAAAACATGTCGTTTCGGCCCAAATATTCGGTTTGGGCCAAGACCAAAATGAAATACACAACGAATCGGGTTTTTACAAGATTTCACCGAAATTTTGAAATTTCGTTTCATGCATATTTACAAGAGTTCCACCAAAATTTTAGACATTTTCACCAAAATTTAAAAGAAATGAAATTTTATACAAAATTTTACAAGATCTCGACCGAAATTTCCACCGAAACCAAAATATTTCGATTTTGGTGTTGGCCAAAACCGACACTGAAGCTGAAATTTAAAACCTTGTCTGTGAGTGGAATTGATATTTGTTTGGGTTTCTGTAGAAATATCGACATGTCGATGGAAACTTTACTTTTCTATCTGAGAAGGTGCATGTTTTGCTTATTTCTATTGAAATATAGACAAAATCCCGAAATTTCAGACGATTTCCCAAAATTTCTGGTGAAAATCTTGTATTTTTTGAATTCAATTGGATTTCGTTTCTGTAGCAGCCGTAATCGAAATTTTTCGGCCAAAATTTAAATCTATGCCGGCAATATAACAAATAAAATTCAAACATTTCAGCAACTTGAAACCTCCATTCAATTCCAGTCATGTTTGATTAAAGTCACTTTTGCATAAACTGCAAGTTTTGTTTAGATAAGATGCGTGAAGCGTGAGTTATTGAATAATCTGGAAAGTTGAGTCTTTTCTTAACTAGTTCATTCTCATGCATCCAAGTTCAAGTTCAGTACTTGCATGTGAATATCAAGTAAGAATCTTTGATCATATTTTGTTTAGTTCTTATTTGAACTAACTGATTAAGATTTCCAAAAGCTTACAAATTACTGCCATTTCTTGAAGCAAAGCAGTCCTTTTCTGTTATTTTCTAAATTTGAAAAAATGTCGCTTTGTGATGGGGTGTAAAGCTCCAGCCTCTCACAAGCCGCCACCTGTCCCAGAGTAGGTGAGCTCCAGCCTCTCACAGGCCGCCACCTGTCCTGGAGTAGGTGAGCTCCAGCCTCTCACAGGCCGCCACCTGTCCTGGAGTAGGTGAGCTCCAGCCTCTCATAGGCCACCACCTGTCCTGGAGTAGGTGAGCTCCAGCCTCTCATAGGCCGCCACCTGTCCTGGAGTAGGTGAGCTCCAGCCTCACAGGCCGCCACCTGTCCAGGACACCTGTCCTGGACACCTCACCAGGTTTACCCCTATAAATAGGGGTTCAAAGCTCAAACCAATGGGTAATACGAAAAACCCTCTCCACCCAAACTCTTAGACTAGCTCTGCACTCCTGCTCATACTGACTTGAGTGTCGAAGGGCCTGTCCGGAGTAAAACCCGGGTTGGTCTTCTGACCTCACTTGCCTTTATGCAGGACTCAGCCCTCATAGCAGGACTCAGCCACTTCGTTCCCCTTCACTCCGGTCCCTCAGGACTCAGCTCCTCTGGTCATCCAGCTCAGCTCTTACGTCACTGTCGTACCTGTTACCGATTTTCGGTCTAACACTTTGTTTACTAGTTTCAATCCTGGGTTCTTTCCAAGAGTGAGGTCTAAAAATATCCATGCCTAATATAGAACAGAAAATTACCGACATCATTATTCCTTTCCCCTAAATTTTGTTGCCCATCCTCGGTAGATCTCCCTTTTAATGGACACAAGAAGCGATTTCCTCGTGCTCCCTTGCACAAAAAGTACGTCTGCAAAAATTGCACTTCCTCAAATCTTATAAATCCAATTCCCTCCTTCCACCCCAAATCTTCCTCTTTGTCCAAGCCCCATAGAAAAACTCTCTTTGTCCAAGCCCCGTCAGTTGATACATGCAAGATCAGCTCATTGCCGACAGTTCGCTGTCATTGCTGTATTTTGCTAGGGCTCATTGTCGTTACCATCACAACTAGGTTTAAAGAGATTCACCTAATCTCTCTTCTCCCTCCTATTTGTTGATACATGTACGATCAGCTCGCTGGTCTTGGACGATGGGTTAGACAATGGTTGGTGAAGTATCAAGTTCAGAGAACAGTTAAAGATTTCAACTATTCTTTTTTCTCCTCTCTACCCTGTTCTTTTTTTTCTTATTGCGTTTTTATTTTATACTTGAAGAGAATACCGTGTTAGAGTATTTTCAAAATAAAAAATGCCTTTCGAAAAGAAAAGAATAATTTTTTTTGGGAAGTGGGTGCTTTTTGAAAGAGGTGAAAAATGCTTGTGGGAAGAACAAGCAACATGCTCCCGCGTTGGAAAGTAAAAAAGTTGGAGAGGGGTTAATATACTCCCTCCCACTTCATTATTTTTTGAATGGTTATACTCCCTCCTCATTCTCTTTCTTGCTTTGTTGCGCAAATGGGTTTTGGCAAACAGTGGATCTGCGGGCTAAACTGCCCTATTATGCAATTTTTTGATGCTTGGACTTCCGACTTAAACCAGAAAAGTAATTTGCATCTATTGAGTTTTCTAGGTTCCTATCTCAGAGGGATTTTCCAAAACCATTCAGCCTACCTATGCAAAAACTTCACCTTTCATTCTTCTTTTACCGTTCTAATTCAGCAGGTTTTCAAGACTAAAGATCTATCTAAAACCTTTTTACCAGACAACCAAAGAAGAATAGTCTCCTTCTTCTAAGACCTCTGTCATCCCATCTTTATGCCACTCCATATTTTGAATATCCTCATAATTCTTTCTATGAGAATCACTCTTCCTGCGATCAAATTTCTTTCAGAACCAGCGACAGTTCTATCATTTTTCAAAAGCTCTAGTAGCCACAATAGGAGCAGTTCCAATCCCTTGGGATGCTCTGGATAGGTCCATGAGGAGCTTTTAGTTCTCTCCTTTTCCTCATCACATTGACTTTCTATCTTCCCTAGTCCATTTAACATTTCTCCTTAAGAAACTAGGACAAAAACAATTTTGATCGGTGCTGAAATGATCCGCTTGTTTTCATGCGTAGTGTTTCTAGACCAAGTTCCATGGCTTGAAGTGCAATGATTTCTTAGGCCCCCATGCGAAGTAAATGTGGGGGTTGGATTCAGTCCAGCACCTGTTTTTTATAACTAAAAGAAGAAATAAAAAGAAGAAAAGATGTTTAATTTACTCTTGCGGGTATTGGTTTGTCCATCCTGGATCTTTTAACTTGCTAACGCCATAGTTTATTCCTATGTTACTCACTTCGGCGGTTTGCGCATTTCGAGTATGATTTCATAGTTTGCAGTTCGCAAATTCCATAGTGAACTGGGTTAGCTAGTTCTTTATTTTTCCTAAAGTCTTCCAGTTTTAACTTAAAGAAAAATAGAAATTCCTAGCAGAAATATTAGAAACAAAAAAGAAACTATGATTCCAGCATATGAAGAGGAGAGTCATGTAGATATTTGATATTTCTTCTTCCAATATCTCTTTGTTTTTGTTAGGTTGCATGTTTTGTTGTTTTCTAAAAGATGATTTAGATCTCATCTGTTAGATAAGTATGGAAAGCTCAAACATGCAGATACAAAGGGAAACTAGTGCTGAATCCATTTTCTTTTATCATGGTTCATAATTTGCTTATTTTGCTGAATTACTGTGAGTTGTATTGCAAATTAGCTTGCATTGAACTATTCAATTCAATGATTTTGTCTGAGTTGGTTGTCATTTTGAAATATGGTGCTTGTGCTTGCAAGTGGAACTCCAGTACTCGCACGATTATGAAGGGTTCAACACAAGCATTGGGTTGATTGCAAGCCTCATTGTTAACTTTTCAAGTGTAGTTGGGGGCAATGTTCTCGCTTTGGGAGCTGACCTCGCTTTCGATACTGCAACTGAGAACTTCAGAAAGTGGGAGATAACCTTGCTTTCGACGCTGCAACTGAGAACTTAACAAAGTACAATGCAAGGTAAAGCTTCTCCATGGCGAACCTCATTTCTTCCTTGAATTTTTTAGTAGTTTAGTTCCTTCAAAATTTGAAGTAATTCCTGGGGAGATTGGATGAAAAATGATGTAGAAACAGCGGAAGCGGAGCTTTTTCAGCTCTGAAGTTTGTGTCAGCTCACAATGAAATGGAAGACAGGACTAGTCTTCTTTGAGACACTAATTGGAGAACAAACAGATCCAACACAATTGTTTTGCTGCAATACCAATAAGGATATGTACTTGTGATTTGCATCTAGATCTCTGCCATTGGATGACCCAAAATCCAACTATGGTGTCTTAAACCACTTATGGATGCTGATTTGCAACTTCATGTTCGACTATATGCAATCCTAGGGCATTGAGGTGTGAAATTTCTATGGATCTAATGTCGTTTGTAGCTCCTATTTGAAGCTGATCTTCATGTGATGTATTTTCTAAATTGATTGAATCAGCTTGGAAGTTCTTTCATTGCTAGGACTCGTATAAAGAGACAGAATCCAATAGGTAGGAAGTCCCATGGTGGAAACTCCATCAAGCTATTGAACAGTTGATGTTTCAACGAGTTTGCAGCCCTCCATTTATTTCAAGAAATGTCAAAGTGGTGACAATGATTGCAAATCAAATCCAATTTCATAATGTTTGTGTCATTGACTCATTGGTAAGGCTGGAAGTTTTCTTTTAGCTCTTGCTTTTGTACAATTTTTGCCTACCAGATGCTTGTGAAGAGCATGTGTATGCTTGCTCTCAATGGACAGCGTACACCACTAATTGCTTAGCTCATTAATTGATGTTTTGGACATCTTCTGTAGTTGAAATTAAAAGACTTTTGTGGATTCTAATTTGTAATCCTGAAAGGGAAATGTTAGGCCTAAAATTGGTAACAGATATGGTAGTTACGTAAGAGCTGATCTGGCGGGCCCAAGGAACTGAACTGAAGGAACTAAGCCCTTCACAAGAGCGCACGAGGTCAGAAGACCAACCCGGAGTCGTTGCTCCGGACGGGCCCTTCAACACTCAAGTCAGTATGAGTAGAAGTACAGAACCAAAACTTTAAAGGTGGTAGCTTAGAAGTTATTACCTTTTGCTTTGAGCCTTGAGAGGCCTTTTATAGAGGGAGACCTGGGGTGGTTGGATTACCTACCCCAGGACATGTGTCGGCCCTTTTGTGGGTTTAGGTTCACCTGCTCTCTGGTAATTACCGGATTACCCCTGGGCAGATGCTGGATTTGTGGTGGGCCCTTCTGGGGCCACGTGTCGACAGCTAATTAGTTGTTGTTTTTCATACCCCATCAGTTGACCCCAGTTCTCCAAGTCATCGTAGCGATTTGGGGAAATGCGAGGAGTTATGTTCCTGAACGGTAAAACAAGCCGGTGTTCGGGATGGCTCGATGAAATGAAGTAAGAGATCCGGCTGGGATTGACCGGGATAAATGGGGTGAAATCTGTTCGGTCAATCCCTCTGTCCGGCCTGGGACGACCAGAAGTTGGAGTGTAAAATCTGTCCGACCAAGCCGTCTGTCCGGCCTGGGACGACCTCTGTTGGAGTGTAAAATATGTCCAGCCAAGCCGTCTGTCCGGCCTAGGACGACCAAAAGTTGGAGCGTAAAATCTGTCAGGCCAAGCCGTCTGTCCGGCCTGGGACGACCAGAAGTTGGAGTGTAAAATTTGTCCGGCCTAGGACGACCTCTGTTGGAGTGTAAAATCTGTCCGCCCTGGGATGGGCAGATTTTTGTCGTTTTGCGAACGCGTCATATTCTGTCCGGCCTGGGACGGGCAAATTTTTGTCGTTTTGCGGACGCATCATATTCTGTCCGGCTTGGGCCGAGCAGATTTTTTTCTTTTTGCGGACGCGACATATTATGTGCGGCTTGGGCCGGGCATATTTTTGTCTTTTAGCGGACGCGTCATATTCTGTGCGGCTTGGGCCGGGCAGATTTTTGTCGCTTTGCGGATGCCTCATATTCTGTCCGGCTTGGGCCGGGCAGATCTGTCTTTTTACGGACGCGTCATATTTTGTGCGGCTTGGGCATGGCAGATTTTTGTCTTTTAGCGGACGCGTCATATTCTGTACGGCTTGGGCCGGGTAGATTTTTATCGTTTTGCGGACGCGTCATATTCTGTCCGGCTTGGGCCGGGCAGATTTTTGTCTTTTTGCGGACGCGTCATATTCTGTCCGGTTTGGGCTGGGCAGATTTTTGCCTTTTAGTGGACGCGTCATATTCTTCACGGCTTGGGCCGGGCAGAGTTTTGTCTTTTAGCGGACGCGTCATATTCTGTGTGGCTTGGGGCGGGCAGATTTTTGTCGTTTTGCGGATGCGTCATATTCTGTCTGGCTTGGGCTGGGCAGATGTTTGTCGTTTTGCGGACACATCATAGTCTGTCCGGCTTGGGCAGGGCAGATGTTTTAGTCGAGCACAGTCACTTAAAAGATATCCCTTACTCAAGCACTTCATAGATAACCCTCAATCACTTGGAAGATTTTTCCGCATCCACATTGTACGTGCGTAGTCTATACACGCGCGCATTTACTCGCACCCTTGCCTCGATGTGTGTGCCCTTCATTAATGAGGGACACGTGGCATCACCTAGTTCACGAATGCAAACCGCCTCAGGCTTCAAGGATATAAATAAAGGTTTTTACCTTTCATTTTCACTTTTCACTTTCTACTTCTCTTCCTTTTATTTTCTTTTGCTTTGCTTGTTCGGCTCGTCAATCGTGGGGTTGTGGTCGTCTGCGGGTTAGGAGCCTCCCTCTTCAGATCGGTAATCTTCTTGAGCGCGTCTTTTACTCATTTCTTTTGCTACGTCCTTCATGTCCCGTAGTGAATCTGGTTCTGAGTCCAATTCTGGGTCGTCCTCAGGGGAATCCGCATCCTCTAGCAGTTCGGGGTCTAGTTTGTCGGAGAGGACCCAAACGAATCCGCCCAGGGTTTCCAGCCCGTATAAGGTGAGTCCTAGTGTTAGTGTAGAGGTCATAGATAGTGGGGACGAGGTGATTTGGATTTAAATACCACCCCGGCCCCAACGGATAGCTATTTCCGAGTAGAGGCGAGTGGGGGTAGTGATGTTGCGGAGGCCTCCACCACTTTCGTTTCGGGCCGGGCTGTTGAGGTTATAGCTGCGGCTTGGATGGAAGCTAATCCCCAATATAACATTCGGGCTCTGTACGAGGAGAATATCCTTGACGAGGCCAGGCTAGGGGAAGTTAGGGATAGATATTGCATCCCTGAGTGATTCAAATTGAGGGCCGCAATAGAGAGGGATAGGGCCAGCAATGAGAGTGCCGACGTCTGTATTTACGATGAGTCCTTAAGAGCCGGGCTTAGGTTCCCTCTGCATCCCTTCTTTTCTGAGGTCCTCCGATATTACGGCCTGGTGCCTGCCCAGGTCGCACCGAACTTATGGAGGACGCTAGTCAGGTTCATATATCTAGTCCAAGGTCGTCTCGAAAGGAACCTGTCCATACCTCTGTTCCGCATGTGTGCACATCTGAAGAGGCACAAGAACGGGGGTTGGATCTATATCAGCCAGCGTCCCGATCTGAAGATGATCACAGGCATCCCATCTTCTATTCATAAGTGGAAAAATAGGTTCTTCTACGTTGAGGACAGCGAGCTCTCCGAGCCATGGCCGGTTCCAATAAAATGGGATACGCCGGAGACGCTTGCATTGAGTCGCAAGCAGAGCTTGGAAGGCGAGAATAGGCTCACGTTTGCTCGGGTCTGTGACGAGCTGCAACGAACGGGCATGATTCATTGTGAGGGGTTCTCTAGGGAAGAGATTCTGGTCGGGCTCGGCATTAGTACTGTGACACCGGCACGTATGTGGCTAGTCTTGCTTTTGAGCTCCTTTTTTCTCTCCTTCGTTCCTGACTGGTTTTTGTTTGTCCTGTTGAATTTTAGAAATGCAGAAGCAATCCCAGCTGAAGAAGGTGAGGCAAGGGGCCTTTGGCAGGGGCCAGGGCCAGAAAAGGAAAGCTCCCGAGGTCTCAAGTCCTGCACCAACTCAGGACGCACCGCCCCCAAGGGCAAGCCCATGGTAAAGCTGGTCGGCGCATACGGCCGGGGAGCGGGGACCTCTAAGTCAGGGGACGCAGCTACCAGAGTCTGTTCCACTCCCGCAAGGCCCGGGGACAATGTTTTCCGGCCCAACTGGGCCGTTCAGAAGAGAGACACCACCTTGGGTGACAGCCGGTTGGCCATGGAGATCATCACCAAAGGCCTACTGAACTAGGATAAGCTCCAAGTTCTAAACGAGCCTCCAGATGCGGTCGATGAGGCCATCTTCTCTTCACTTTATCAGGTACTCCCCTTTTTTTTTTGATCCATTGTTCATTTATTTTTGCTGACCCGTAGATCAGATTGTATTATCACGACTTCCGCGAGAAGAGCCGGAAGTTTTCTGCCGCATTCACTCAGTCTGAGGAGGAGAACAGCAAGCTGATGCAGGAGGCGGCCGAGCTCCATAGGTCCATTACGGATAGGGACCAGGAGATAAATAGGCTCAAGACCGAGATGGCCGCCTAGAAGCAGAAGGCCTTCGAAGCCCTCAACGCGCAGAGGGAGAGAGCCCGGGAGAGGCAGACGGCAGCCGTGGCAGAGGCCGTGCAGAAGGAGGACGAACTCATTAGTTTGTCCACTGAATCTTACAAGCTGGGATTCATGGATTGCCTTGAGCAGGTCAAGGGATCCAACCCGAATGGCTTTCTGACGGGCCTTGTTCTTCCTGATCCACCGGTGGCCAAGGACGAAGACGAGCAGGACGCCCTTGCAGCAGCTGAAGCCCTGGCAGACCCCCCGCGGGATGGTAGTCATGGGGCGTCTTGAGCCCCTCATTTAACCCTTTTTGGCACCGTTTCTTGATTCTCTTTGTAATGGCCCTACTTTTTGTAATGGCCCTTAGAGGCCCAACTTTTCATTAATAGAAGTTACATTTTGCTATCTACTGTTTCCGCCTGTGTGTCTCTGACTGGTATTAATTAATTCAACACTGTGGGCCAATAACACTTGTAAGACAGTTTGTTTCAGAACAGAACGGCGCTCCCGGCAGGTATTTAGGTTTTCATTGACCTGGATTCTCGCAAAGGTTTATTTTTCTGCCCGGGCCCGTTCCTGACTGGAACGGTGCTTCCTGCCTCTGTGGAGACGAACCGGGGCGAACCAAGCAGCGAGTACCCAAGTTTTGGTGAACTGAGTTTCGGAGAAGGTTTCGTTTTCTGCCCGGGCCCGTTCCTGACCAGAAGTGTGCTTCCAGTCTTTGTGCAGACGGACCGGGGTGAACCAAGCAGCGAGTAGCCAAGTATTAGTGAATTGGGTTTTGGAGCAGGTTTGGTTTTCTGTCCGGGCCCGTTCCTGACCAGAAATGTGCTTCCGGTCTTTGTGGAGACGAGCCGGGGTGAACCAAGCAGCGAGTACCCAAGTTTTGGTGAACTGGGTTTCCGTGCATGTTTGGTTTTCTGCTCGGGTCCGTTCCTGACCAGAAGTGCGCTTCCAGTCTTTGTGGAGACGAACCCGGGTGAACCAAGCAGCGAGTACCCAAGTTTTGGTGAACTGGGTTTCCGAGCAGGTTTGATTTTCTGCCCAGGCCCGCTCCTGACCAGAAGTGCGCTTCCGGTCTTTGAGGAGACGAGCCGGGGTGAACCAAGCAGCGAGTACCCAAGTTTTGGTGAACTCGGTTTCCGAGCAGGTTTGGTTTTCTGCCCGGGCCCGCTCCCGACCAGAAGTACGCTTCCGATCTTTGTGGAGACGAGACGGGGTGAACAAGCAGCGAGTATCCAAGTTTTGGTGAACTGGGTTTTCGAGCAGGTTTGGTTTTCTACCCGGGCCCGCTCCTGACTAGAAGTGCGCTTCCGATGTTTGAGGAGATGAGCCGGGGTGAACATAGCAGCGAGTACCCATGTTTTGGTGAACTGGGTTTCCGAGCAGGATTGGTTTTCTGCCCGGGCCCGTTTCTGACCAGAAATGTGCTTCCGGTCTTTGTGAAGATAAGCCAGGGTGAACCAAGCAGCGAGTACCCAAGTTTTGGTGAACTGGATTTCCGAGCAGGTTTGGTTTTCTGCCCGGGCCCGTTTCTGACCAGAAGTGCGCTTCCGGTCTTTGTGGAGACGAGCCGGGGTGAACCAAGCAGCGAGTACCCAAGTTTTGGTGAACTGGGTTTTCGAGCAGGTTTGGTTTTCTGCCCGGGCCAGTTCCTGACCAGAAGTACGCTTCCGGTTTTTGTGGAGACGAGCCGGGGTGAACCAAGCAGCGAGTACCCAAGTTTTGGTGAACTGGGTTTCCGTGCAGGTTTGGTTTTCTGCCCGGGTCTGTTCCTGACCAGAAGTGCGCTTCCGGTCTTTGTGGAGACGAGCCGGGGTGAACCAAGCAGCGAGTACCCAATTTTTGGTGAACTGGGTTTCCGAGCAGGTTTGGTTTTCTGCCCGAGCCCGTTCCTGACCAGAAGTGCGCTTCCGGTCTTTGTGGAGATGAGCCGGGGTGAACCAAGCAGCGAGTACCCAAGTTTTGGTGAACTGGGTTCCTGAGACGGAGTGTTTGAAGATTTGCAAAGAAACAATATCCTTTTCATCATTCACATTCAAGCATACTTACAACGGCATTCGCTGTTGCACCCAGTGGCTAGCTATTGATAGTATTTTCAGAGGTTCTTCGAATTCCAGGCGGGGGGTAGTAGGTGCTCCCCAAGTGTTTCTAGCTTGTAACTCCTTGGGCGAATTACCTCTTTCACTCGGTACGGCCCCTCCCAGGTCGGGGAGAGTTTTCCTACCTTCTTCAGTTGGGAGATAGCAGCCTTCCTCAGGACTAGGTCCCCTGCTCGGAATTCTTTTGGGCATATCTTCAGGTCGTGATAGTTGGACACTTTCTGTTTGTAGCCCGCGACCTTGATTCGGGATTATTCCTGGGCTTCTTCCAGCAAGTCAAGGTTTGCGCGGAGCCCATCTCCATTGAGCTGCTCATTGAAGTTGGTGATTCTGGGAGACGGGACGCCAACATCGACGGGTATTACGGCCTCAGTTCCGAAGGACAAGTTGAATGGCGATTCCCCCGTCGCGGTGCGCGGGGTGGTACGATACGCCCATAGGACGTGATAAAGTTTGTCTGCCCATTGGCCCGCCTTTTCGTCCAGCCTCTTTTTGATCTCCTGGAGTAGGATTTTCTTCGTTACTTCAGTTTGCCCATTCGTCTGAGGGTGCGCCACAAAAGTGAATCTTTGTTCGATCTTCAAATTAGAGCAGAATTTTTGAAAGTTTCGGGAGTCGAACTGTCTGCCGTTGTCCGTTATCAAGACGCGAGGTATCCTAAATCTGCAAACAACTGACTTCCAGACGAAGGTCTGCACGTTTTGCTCCGTGATCTGGGCTAGAGGTTCAGCCTCCACCAACTTGGTAAAATAGTCAATAGCCACCACGACGAACTCACGTCTTCGGAGGCTGGTGGAAAAGGGCCCAAGATGTCCATCCCCCATACTGCGAAAGGGAGTGGACTGATGATCGGGGCCATGGATACAGCCGGTTGATGGATGGTGGGAGAGAACTTTTGGCATCTCTTGTACCTTTTGACCAGGTCCAGAGCGTCTTGCCTTAAGGTTGTCCAGTACAGGCCTCTCAGTAGTACTTTGATGGCCAGGGCCTTGCCCCCAGGTGTTCTCCGCAAATTTATCCGTGCGTCTCTTGCAGAGTGTATGCGGCGTTGCTTGGCCGGAGGCATTTTAGGTATGGAAGGGTGTACGACCTTTTGTACAGGCTCTCACCATCTGGGGAAGATCGGGCTGCTCTCTGTATCACTTTGCGGGCTTCCTTCTTTGCTTCGGGAAGCTTCCCGTTACGCAGGTACTCAATGATTTCGTCCATCCAGCACGGCTCGTGCTCGACCTGCATTACTTCTACTGCCTCATTTTCGATACTGTATTTCTTCAAAAATTCAATACATATACTCCCAAGAGTGGTGTAACCGGATGCTGCCAGCTTAGACATCACATCCGCTTTTGCATTTTCCATTATAGGGATTCTGATGACCTCGAAGTTTTTAAAATTGCTGGTCAACTGGCGGACCTTGGAGAGATACTTAATCATGCGCTTATCGCGGGCCTCAGACTCATTGGATCTGGTTTGCGACCAGCTGGGAGTCGCAATACGCCTTCAGCCTTTGGGCGCTGGTCTGGACTGCTAGGTTCATTTCGGCGATGAGAGCCTCATATTCTACCTCATTGTTGGACGCACGGAATCCGAACCTTAGCGCGTAATCCAGAACAAAGTTATCGGTTAAACCGGCTCCACAACCAACCTTGTTTGAAGATCCGTCCACATATACTTCCCGGAGCGGTTTGTCGGACGATGGATTCTGTTCTGCCGGTATAGGGATGTCTTCTGTTCTTACTGGTTCAGTCTCAGCTTCTGTTCGTTCCCCAGTTATAGTTACCTTCTCTACAACTGGGGTTTGGACAATTTCAGACTTGATGCTTTGCTGGTGGACGGTGCACTCGGCCGCGAAGTCTGCCAGCACTTGGGCTTTTATCACCAGCCTAGGCAGGTACTGAATATCAAATTTGCTCAGCTCCACGGCCCATCTCACAAGTCGCCCTGAGTTGTCTGGTCTGTGGAGAACCTGTCTGAGCGGCTGATCGGTTAGGTCTTTATTGTGTGAGTTTGAAAATACGGCCTTAGTTTTCTGGCTGCCATGATCAGAGCGTATGCCAATTTCTCAACCCGCTGGTACCTGATCTCAGCATCGTGTAGAACCTTGCTGACATAGTAGATCAGTTTCTGCTGGTTGTGCTCTTCTCGGATTAGCACAGCTGCCAGTGCCATGGGGCTTACGGATAGGTACAAAAGCAGCTCCTCGCCCAGCTCTGTCTTTGTCAATAGCGGTGGAGAGGACAAGTACTGCTTCAACTCCTCAAATACGACTTGACACTCCTGTGTCCAGGGTGCTGTTTTGATTCCTTTGACAGCGTTGAAGAAAGGTAGGCATCTCTCTGCAGATTTTGAGATGAAGCGCCCCAGTGCGGCCACCATCCCGGTTAGCCGCTGTACTTCTCTAATGGTCTTTGGTGGAGTGAGCTCCACCACGGCCTTGATCTTTTCCGAATTGGCTTCTATCCCTCTTCGGTTTACCATAAATCCCAAGAATTTTCCCGAGCTGACACCGAATGTTCACTTGTTGGGGTTGAGCTTCATGTTATGCTCCCTTAGGACTTGGAATGTCTCTTTCAGGTTGGAGACATGATCTTGTGCGCTCTGGCTTTTGACCAACATGTCACTATATAGACCTCCTCCATGTTGCGGCCGCTTTGTTTTTCGAAGAGCTTGTTTACGAGCCTCTGATATGTTGCCCCGGCATTCTTTAGGCCGAAAGGCATGACACGGTAACAATATGTCCCCTGATCTGTTATGAAGGAAGTCTTTGGTATATCCGACTCATACATTCTGATCGTCTCGGAGAAGGCATCCATGAAGCTCAGCTGTTCGTGACCTGCGGTGGCATCTATCAGCTGGTCGATTTTTTGGAGCGGGTAGCTGTCCATGGGACAAGCTTTGTTCAGATCGGTGAAATCAACGCAAATCCTCCGCTTCCCAATTGGCTTTCTTTACCAGGACCACGTTCGCCAGTCAGTCCGGATATTGGATTTCTCGAATGAAGTCAGCCCTCAAGAGCCTCTCCACTTCTTCCTTGATCGCCTGCTGCCTTTCCAGGGCAAAATGTCTCCTTTTTTGTTTCACCGGCCTGCAGGTGGGATCGACAGCAAGTCTGTGCGTGCTGACCTCCGGATCTATGCCGAGCATATCTGGGGGAGCCCATGCGAAGACGTCTGCATTGTCTTAAAGAAACTGGGTGAGGTTCTGCCGGGTGCTACTGTCCAGAGAGGAGCCGATTTGGATGACCTTCTCGCCATCGTCTTCAAACAGAGGAATGGGGATGAGGTCTTCAGCAGATTCATTCACTTGGGCTTCATCTCTTAGATCAAGTAGCTCAATCGGCAGCGATTCCGATGCATTTTTTCCTCTGAGTGCCATGAAATAGCACTCCCTGGATTGAGGTTGATCTCCTCTGACTTCTCCCATACCATTTGGAGTTATGAACTTCATTTTCTGATGATAAGCGGAGGCAACAGCACGGATGAGATTCTAGCCGGGTCGTCCTAAGATAGCGTTGTAGACTGATGTGACCCTCACTACCAGGAAGTTGACCATCGCGAAGGCTTGACAGGGCGGCTCCCCGACGAGGACTGGGAGTTCAATCTGTCCTTCTACTTTCACGATCTCTCCCGAGAAACCGAACAGATCGGAGTTCGCCGGCCTCAAGCGGTCGTCTCCTATCATTATTTGCTTAAAAGCATGATAGTACAAGATGTCGGCCGAACTCTCATTATCGACAAGGATTTTCTTTAACTCCCAATTCGCAACGAGAATGGTTAGGACCAGGGCGTTGTCATGAGGTAGTATCAAGTTGTCGAGATCTGCATCTGAGAAGGAGATCTCATTCTCTGTCTTCATCTTTTTGCTGCAAGTGTGCACGGCATTGACTCGGCGTGTGTAGGCCTTTCGAGCAGCAGATGATGTACCCCCGGCGGCCGGTCCGCCCATAATTGTGTTGATGACCCCATTAGGCTGAGATCGGCGCATCTCCAGCTGTGGGCTTGCTGGTGGGGGAGATTGATTCCGCACAGGGGCGGCTGTGACAGTCGAGGGCTCTGGCCCTGAAGGCTCTTCTCCCTGTGTTCTTTCCTGTGGCCGTCATCTTTGACATACTTTTTCAAGTATCCCCGATTGATCTACAACTCGATTTCTTCCTTGAGCTGCCAGCACTCGTCTGTGTCGTGCCCGTGGTCCCTGTGGAACCGACACTACTTCGACTTGTCTCTCTTGTTTCATTTGGAGATCATCCTGGTCGGCCACCTCACGAATTCTTCTCCTTTGATCGCAGCCAGTATGTGTCTTCGGGAGGTGTTGAGAGGGGTATAGTTCTCTTCCCTCCTCTGGGGGGGACCTTTCTCTTCTGGAGGCCTTATCATCCCTACGCTGCGTGGTAGAGTTCTTTTCTTCAGAGGCCCTCCTTCGGTTTGAATCTAAGGCTGCCAGAGTCTCCTCCATGGCTATGTACTCCTCGGCTCCAGCCATCAGATCCGCCAGTGAGTGCGGGTTTTGGCGAGCTACTGATCGGCGGAAATCATTGGATTTGGCGCCTGCGAGGAGTGCATTCATGGCGGCTGAAGGATCCAAATTTGGCACTTGGAGGGCCTCCCTATTGAAACGACTGACGAATGTTTTCAGAGGTTCATTATCCTCCTGCCGCAAGGCCATTAGGGATACTGTTGTTTTTCTTGGCCTCCGGCTGCTCATGAAATGACGGACCAGATTGTCCCCGAAGTCCTCAAAGTTGCTGATGGAGTTCAGTTTGATCCATGAGTACCAGTCCCGGGCTGCACCGGTCAGTGTGGTCGGGAACGCTCTGTAGAGGAACCCGTCAGAGGTGCCGTGAAGGAGCATCATAGTCCTGAACGTCTACAGGGTTGGTGGTTCCGTCATATTGCGGAACGGTCGGCATTTTGAACCCTCTGGGCGCTGGCGCGTTCATAACATTGTCGGTGAACGGTGGTCTGCTTGAGAACGTCTTTGCAGTAGGCCGGCCTTGATCCTTTGCCAGCTCTTCTATACAATGGTCTATCTCTTCTATCCTCCGTAGCATTGGATCATCCCTCTGGTCTGCTCGGCCCACTGATCTGTTTCTCTCCGCAGAGGGACTCGCTGTGGGGCCGGAGTGACTCTCCGAGCTTTTTCGACAATGTCTGGGCTTCTCTCGTGGTGCACGGTCCTCCTGGGCTCGGTGCCTTTACACTGAGCGAGAATGTGACCTGCGACGATAGTGAGGTTCCGTATGGGCATGCCTGGTCTTGGAATGATGAACTCTCCTTGTAGAGTGGTGGGTCCAGTCTCTACTAGGATGTGCCGGCTCCCCCCTGTGGGCACTCGACCTTTCTTGTACAGGTCGCGGAGCCTCTGGGGGATGCTGGGGAGGCGCTTGGATTAGATTTTGGTATTGACCAACAAGAGTAGTCATCTGTTGAAAGAGAGCTTGGACTTGTTCGGGAGTAGGAGCAGGGTTCAGGTGTTCCGAATAGGCCGGGCTCTGTTCCGCTATTGCTGAAGGAGCCATTATCTGTGAGGCCACTCATTCGCTTCGAGTCTTGCGAGGCGCTTCAGCTCGGGTTGTCCAAGCAGTTGGTACCCGGGCACTCCTCCGTCCTGCCATTTTATAAAGGGGAGTTGAACAGCTTTTAGTTCGGGGTCCCACGGATAACGCCAATCTGTTAGGCCTAAAATTGGTAACAGATACGGCAGTGACGTAAGTGCTGATCTGGCGCGCCCAAGGAACTGAACTGAAGGAACTAAGCCCTGCACAAGAGCGCACGAGGTCAGAAGACCAACCCGGAGCTGTTGCTCCGGACGGGCCCTTCGACACTCAAGTCAGTATGAGCAGAAGTGCAGAGCCAAAACTTTAAAGGTGGTAGCTTAGAAGTTATTATCCTTTGCTTTGAGCCTTGAGAGGCCATTTATAGAGGGAGACCTGGGGTGGTTGGATTACCTACCCCAGGACAGGTGTCGGCCCTTTTGTGGGTTTAGGTTCACCTGCTCTCTGGTAATTACCTGATTACCCCTGGGCAGATGCTGGATTTGTGGTGGGCCCTTTTGGGGCCACGTGTCGACAACTAATTAGTTGTTTTCATACCCCATCAGGAAATACCTCAATAGCTAGGTCCTTGTTTGGTCGAAGCTTGGACTCTTCGTATGGAATTTGAGTTTTGGTAATGAAATTTTAACTTTTAGGATCTTAAAACATCAAGAAGCAGCATGTGCATAAGATGAAGTAGAAATGTTGTTAAGGGAGGTGGAATACTTTTTCCCATAATAAAGTGATTCTTATGACGCATCATGCAACAATTGACAGTCACAGGCCAAGACAAATATATGGCCAGACAATATATTATATTAATAGTTAGAAAAGTTTCCTTTTTTTTATAACCTAACACTATTAAGTATTGTAAGCCCAATGGTTTCCACCTTGGCATTCTCATCTTATTTTGATGATTCCAATACACAAGTGATTAATGATCACTAATGTGTTTGATTGTCTAAGTTGTAGATCACATTGGTGCTAAGACAACATTGCTTGGATTGAGGCCAAGAAACACTCTTTGGACTACATCATGAAGGCCAAAGACAACGAAGTCCAAGACAAAATGAAGACTTGAAGAATCCATTGAAGATCAAGTTATATTAGATTGTATTAAGATCCAATCCTAGTTTAGGATTTTGAAAGGCATAATTAAGGAAATAAACACACACCCTAAATTTATATGTGATTGTCTTTGTGGTGTTCCAACACCTTGGAACCCTCATAGAAATCCCAACTTGGTGTTAAGTTGGAAGCCCAAAAACATGAAGTGAAAAACTGCTCTTCATAGGCTTCTCGGAACTCCGAGAGAAATTCTCGGAACTCCGATAATTCTCGGAACTCCGAGAATTCTCGGAACTCCGAGAATTCTCGGAACTCCGAGAAATATTCTCGGAACTCCGAGAAATGGTCCAGTAGACTTTTTTTCATCTTCTGTTTGTATTCCCGGAACTCCGAGAACACTGTAACGGTCATATTTTGAGCCAGTGGGAATTTTGCTAGAATTACCACAATGCCATTGAACGGTCATATTTTGGTTTTTCTATAAATATGGGCATTCTAATCTTCCAAACTATCAATCCTAACACTTTAAAAACCTTCTTGAACATCCATAGAGTGAATCAAACTTGTTTATGCCTCTCATCATCTAAAGATTAGGATTTGGATCATAGGCTCAATTTGTACATCTTCTACCATCTTGTAAACCCTTGTGAGGGATTGTTTTTGTTCTTTCTTTCTTTTCAAGAGCTTGTATTGGGCGAGTGTTCGGAGAAGCGTAGCCCACTCTCCGTGGTGAAGATCGCCACCAAGGTTAAAGGCGGTTGGAATTTGTAATCGGCACCGATCTTCGCCGAAGTTAAGAAGATCACATAGTGAAGCCATCAACGGGTTTGGTTGGTGGAGTGGAGTAGGCCTCACGTCTGGAGGACCGAACCACTTTAAATCTCGGGTGCAATCTCTCTTACTCTTGCTCTTTATTTTTGCATTTGCACTTTAGATTTAACTTGCGTACTTGAATTTAATTGTTGATCTCTTAATTTCTAAAATTGGGTTTGAGTTTTCAAAAGAATTAAAACTTGTTATCAACCTAATTTCGTACTCCTCATAAGTTGCCGTACTCGGGACCACCCTTGGATTTTCACTTGGTATCAGAGCAAAGGCTCTTAAAAGATTTTCTTTTCTATAAATCTTTGGAAAATTTTTCTTTATAAAATTTCAACAAGGGAAAGATCATAAGATCTTTGGCAACTTTCTAATTGTGAAATGGCGGATAGAAATGGAACCGGACTTCCGGAGGGCCATTCCACAACTAGACCTCCCTTCTTTAATGGGTCCAACTATGGACATTGGAAGACAAGGATGCGCATCTATCTTCTTTCGATAGATGTGGAACTTTGGCATATTGTTGAAAATGGATACATTTTGCCTTCCACACCATTTGAAGAATGGAATACGGTAGAAAAAAGGCATGCAAATTTAAATTACAAAGCTATAAATTCTTTGTTTTGCCCCTTATCTACGGAGGAGTTTAATAGAGTTGCTCTTTTTTATTCCTCCAAGATTATTTGGGATACACTTGCCGTTACCCATGAGGGAACATCACAAGTCAAGGATTCCAAAATAAACTTGTTAAAGAGCAAATATGAAATGTTTAGAATGGATCAAAACGAAAGCATTTCCGAAATGTATACCCGTTTTTCTAAAATTTCTAATGAATTAGCAAATCTTGGTAAATCTTATCCTACTGATGAGCTTATGAGTAAGTTGCTTAGGTCTCTTCCTCCACATTGGAATCCAAAGGTAACCGCCATACAAGAATCAAAGAATCTCAAGACGCTAACCATGGAGGAGCTTGTAGGATCTGTCATCACCCATGAGATGCTCCTCACTAGCCGACAAGAGGAGAAGAAGCCGAAAGAGAAAAAGAAAGAGAGTCGTTCTCTAGCTCTAAAAGCCTTCAAAGCAAACTCATCATCCTCTAGCGAGGCGGATAGCGATGAAGAAGAAGCTTTGAGAAAATTTAAAAGCCTATGGAGAAAGAAGCATAAAAAGGAGAAAACGAAGAAGAAAGAAGAAAGTGAAGTAGAAGGAGGAATAAGGTGCTACAATTGCAAGAAGACCGGACACAAAAGACCGGATTGTCCTCTTCTCAAGACATCTTCCTCTAAATACAAGGGAAAGAAGGATTGGAAGAAACATAAAGCTCTTGCCACCGGATGGGATGCTACTAGCACCTCGGGAAAGAGTTCAAGCGAAGGGGAAGAAAAGAAAGACGATCTTTGCTTCATGGCACTCACCCATGAAGACGAGGTAAACTCTAATCCTTCATGTTATTTATCTAGTAGTGATAGTGAAAAAATTTCATATGATGAATTGTGCTCAACCTTGCACTCTCAAATTTCTAAAAATAAAGTTCAAAAGAAATCCATTTCAAAATTAGAAAATGAACTTAATTTTTTGACAAAATGAATTTTCTTCCAAATCTCAAGCACAATTTGAAAATTTTAAACTTGAGATTAAAACCCTTAAGGGTTGTTTGGATGAGAAAACTTGCCAAATTCAAAATATGGCAAGCTCTTCCAAATCTTATAAAGATGAATTTAATGATTCCTTAAATCAAATAACACATCTTCAAAATGAAAATGAAAGATTAAGACTATGTCTCCATGGTTTCCTAAATGGTGATAAAATTATTGACATAATCTTGAGGAAGACTAGTCAAAGACCTAAACATGCATATGATAGGACTAGCTTGTCTAACCCTCATGTTAGATGCCATTTTTGTGGAATAAATGGTCATTACCAATTCCAATGTGCATCTAAGATTAGGGATTATGGTGGAACCAAGAAATCTTGGGTTCCTAAAGCCCCCATATGATCATCTTCATATGTGCTTAGATTAGGGGTTTTTGCTTAAAATTGAATATCCTTTTATAGTTATCCCCTCTTGTATTGAAATTGTTTTTTCAATAGGGGGAGTTCTAGGTTTGTCTTTTTCCTTAAAAAAAAAGGGGGGAGCTTTTAAATTGAATATTTCATCCCTTTGTTTCTCTTTTACCCCAATCTTTTTTATTGATGCCAAAGGGGGAGAGAATTCTAGTGTAAGGAAAATATGATTGCTTTTATTGGAAAATCTCTTGTGCTTGTCATCATAAAAAAGGGGGAGATTGTAAGCCCAATGGTTTCCACCTTGGCATTCCCATCTTATTTTGATGATTCCAATACACAAGTGATTAATGATCACTAATGTGTTTGATTGTCTAAGTTGTAGATCACATTGGTGCTAAGACAACATTGCTTGGATTGAGGCCAAGAAACACTCATTGGACCACATCATGAAGGCCAAAGACAACGAAGTCCAAGACAAAATGAAGACTTGAAGAATCCATTGAAGATCAAGTTATATTAGATTGTATTAAGATCCAATCCCAGTTTAGGATTTTGAAAGGCATAATTAAGGAAATAAACACACACCCTAAATTTATATGTGATTGTCTTTGTGGTGTTCCAACACCTTGGAACCCTCATAGAAATCCCAACTTGGTGTTAAGTTGGAAGCCGAAAAACATGAAGTGAAAAACTGCTCTTCATAGGCTTCTCGGAACTCCGAGAGAAATTCTCGGAACTCCGAGAAATGGTCCAGTAGACTTTTTTTTCATCTTCTGTTTGTATTTCCGGAACTCCGAGATTTTTTCTCGGAACTCCGAGAACACTGTAACGGTCCTATTTTGAGCCGTTGGGAATTTTGCTGGAATTACCACAATGCCATTGAACGGTCATATTTTGGTTTTCCTATATATATGGACATTCTAATCTTCCAAACTATCAATCCTAACACTTTCAAAACATTCTTGAACATCCATAGAGTGAATCAAACTTGTTTATGCCTCTCATCATCTAAAGATTAGGATTTGGATCATAGGCTCAATTTGTACATCTTCTACCATCTTGTAAACCCTTGTGAGGGATTGTTTTTGTTCTTTCTTTCTTTTCAAGAGCTTGTATTGGGCGAGTGTTCGGAGAAGCATAGCCCACTCTCCGTGGTGAAGATCGCCACCAAGGTTAAAGGCGGTTGGAATTTGTAATCGGCACCGATCTTCGCCGAAGTTAAGAAGATAACATAGTGAAGCCATCAACGGGTTTGGTTGGTGGAGTGGAGTAGGCCTCACGTCTGGAGGACCGAACCACTTTAAATCTCGGGTGCAATCTCTCTTCCTCTTGCTCTATATTTTGCATTTGCACTTTAGATTTAACTTGCGTACTTGAATTTAATTGTTGATCTCTTAATTTCTAAAATTGGGTTTGAGTTTTCAAAAGAATTAAAACTTGTTATCAACCTAATTTCGCACTCCTCATAAGTTGCCGTACTCGGGACCACCCTTGGATTTTCAAGTATTAAGGGGATAAATAATGCCATCAAGCGTTTCCAATTTCCCACGCAATCACCCTTAGAATTCTTCAGAATTTTTTCCAACCACTTGCTAGACTTTGTTTCTCAAAGCATCTCCTAACTCCAGCATGTTTTCTCTATGCACATCCCATTTTTCACAAAATATTATTTTTTAGTTGGATATTTCCGTTCATTTACGCAACTTGAAATTAGTTGTGCAAACCATAGATATATTCTAAATGAGAGAAATGGTGAAAATTGTTTATACCAATGTACACATTGATATTTAAGAAAAAAATATCAAGTCTTATTTTGATAATCGCACGCGTTGCTTTATGGGATTTGCTAGGGACCATCACAGAAGGCATTTCACAGATGAGCTATTGCATGTGAGAGCAGCCACCTCAGACGAATTAAATGAATAAGACAAATTCTAAGCTTGTGTGGCTGATCTCACATGCAACAGCCCATCCACGAAATGCCTTTTGCCATGGTCCCTAGCAAATATGTTTTTATTTTTCTCGATGTAAAATGCCATTTAACCCCTGTGATCGCGTAGCCACACTAGTAATAGATAGATAGATATGCAAACAATTTTTATAAGTATAAAAAGAAGCCATTATTTTTTAAACGATCTGCCAAATAAATTTAGGATTGAGAAGTATGTGTGGGACAATTCTCTCCCTCATCCACTCCCTCTACCGCTCTCTCACCACCTGGTGAAGTAGTAGTCCATGAAGACAAATTTCATGGCATCCAAACATGGCCCAAGGGACTGTTGGAAGGAAACTAGCAATTAAAACTATTGGAAGCAAGTTGTTAACCAAGAATACCCATGCAATTAAATAAGATGGATTCACAAAGATACCTTGCCCTATAAAGTTTCAGTTCCAAATCGAAGAGCCAAAACCCATTTCTAGTGATTGATAAGCGCCAAATTACAGACAACAAAACCTAGAAAAGACCAATACACGTATCACCTAACGACCAAAAAACATACTTCTTCTATCCAAATTGATCAAAAAAAGAGAGAGATGAGAAATCAATATGTTATGAAAGATGATATCTCCTATGCTTGGACGTTGCAAATTGGCAAAGATGAAATATGGCCAAGCATGCTACTAACCTATTCATTACAGAGATAAGAGGGAGATGATGAACAGCGAGGAGCCGCCTCCTCGCAAAGTCCCTAATGTTGGTTCTCCTTCTGATCCACTAAACTCTGATGAGTTTCCGTCACTTCCCAGACTCGCCGGAGCCACCTACAGGGTTCCACCGCCTCCGGTGGCCAAAGTGGCAACCCTTGCGGGAAGGAACTATGCTTCTGCGGCTTCCAAAAATCTGTTTCTCCCCAAAATTTCTCTGGGTGTCAAAGCTCCATCCAAGACTGCTTCAGGTGAGCCTGCTCTCTTCCTCACAGAAAATGAGATTCAACAAGGAGCAGAACCATTCAGACTGGCCTTGGTTGCTAAATGTTCCTATGGAAGGCCTTCTTTATATGTGGTGAAAGAAGCTCTGAAGTTGAAGCTTCACCTTGCCGAAGATCCCATGATTACTGTTTTGGATAAAAGACACCTTCTCATTCGATTTGGTAATGAGAGGGATTTCTTAGCTGTTTGGTTGGAGGATAATTTTAAAGTTTAGGGTTTCCTCTTCCGGTTCCTAAGATGGTCCCCTGATTTTGTCCCTGGTCTAGAACCTCCTATTGCGGCGGTGTGGATCACTCTTCCCGGCCTCCCTCTTTTCTACTTCAATGAAGACTATCTCTTCTCTGTTGGAAGTCTGGTGGGGCGGGTGCTGAAGATCGACGCTCCGACCATTCAAGGTACTAGAACCGAGGTTGCAAGGCTCTGTATCGAGGTGGATATTAGAGAAAAATTTCATGAGAGGGTGTGGTTAAGTATGCCAGGGGGCAAAGGAAAATGGCAAAAGGTGATTTTCAAAAAATTACCAAAATATTGTTTTTCATGTGGTAAGTTTGGTCACCTTGGGGCTGACTGCAAAGCCAAAACTCTTTTGGTTCATGGAAAACAGCATGGAGGGTCCATTGGTGAGGGCCTGGCTGACGGGAAGCCAGAATCATCCATTGAAACCGGGATCGACAGATCATTGGGGGAAGGGCTTTCAGTGAAGGCTCCCTCCCAAGCGACCAAAGTTTGGGTCGATGCTGCTTTTCCTAAAGGCAAAAGAAGGAGTTCGGGCCCGGTTCCAGAAAGACTTCCAGGTTTGGTTCCTCTGCAGCCTCCAGCTTCAGATGATGATTGCTCTCAATTGTCCGTCGTCTCCTAACTGAAAGAGAGGAAGAGGAAATGCAGCTTGAATTGATGGCTGACCATCTGTCCTTCATTATCTCCAACAAGGAAAGGGGTATGATGGAGCGATCTAAGGATGCTTCTTCGGTATCCAATTCCGATCTTGCACAGGTCCCTCCATTATCTCCCATCGTCGCACAGCCGGCTGCAAGCCTTGTTGAATTAATACCTGTTGATGCAATCGAAGACTCACCCCAGCTTTTAGCCATTTCGGGTGTTGATCCAAATATTGAATCTGAGACATTAACGGACTTAGTCTTGGATCCGATTTCATCTCTGCTAGATGTCCAAGTAGATTCTGTGGATCTAGCTGATCTTTCGGGCTCCTTGTTGCTGCACAGAGTTTCGATTGAGGGTGGCATTAGTCCACCTAGCCGAGCATTGGAGAAGGTCACCTCGGTTCCTCCTCTAGTGTTTGAAGGTCTACTGGCCTCTCCTCCCCATAATGTTGCCTCTCTGGTGGAAATCCATATCTCAGATAAGAGTTCACTATCTGCAAGGAAATTGAAATCTAAAAGTCCCCGACAAAAAGTGGTATCTTTTGGCCAAGTAGAAATCAACTACCCCAGGCCAGCTCATGATCAAAGGACCAATTCAGTGCAGTCGCTAGAAGGAAAAAATAGTGGAAATGTCTTACCTCGGAGGGTTGCCCTGTTGGAGGCCAACTCCCAAATGTTCTCAGATAAGGGCAGAGAAGAGAATCTCAGCAATTCCTTGTTGTTGGACAAAGGTGCTGCTGGCAATTTAATTGGTGACCTTGAAATTGTCCCTAAGAAAACTACTGCTAAAGCTAAAGGCAAGGGGAAAAAATCAACTGGTATTAATACCCGGTCAGAGAAAGTTTTGGGTTTCCAATCTTCTTGATGAATGGGATAATATGGAATATTAGAGGGGTGAGATGCAGGACCACTCGAATGAGGCTGAACAGTATTAGAAAAATGTACAATCCTAACTTTATAGTTCTATTGGAACCTATGATAAGTGAGTCTGAAATCAGTGAAGTGGCTTTGATGTTGAATCTAAGCAATCATATGACTAACCTAGATGGAAAATCTAGGATCTGGCTTCTATGGAATAACTCCCTTCAACTAGAGTTTATCTCTTCTTCCTCTCAACCTCTAACTGTTGAGGCTCGTCATTCGATGTCTGGAAAGGAAGCTTTCTTGACCTTCGTATATGCAAGCTGTTCGTTGATAGAAAGAAGGAATCTATGGAAGTATCTCTGCGACTGTAGTAAGGATTTTCATAAAGCTTGGCTAGTAGGGGGAGACTTCAACGCTGTTCTGAGTGTGACCGAAAAGCTTGGAAGGATTCCCCCCAGTAGCTCTTCCACATCTGACTTCCAGGATGCCGTGGATGGGGCAGGTTTGATTGACGTGGGGTTTTTTGGCAGCAGATTTACGTGGTGCAATAATCAAAGTGGTATCTCAAGTGTTCGGGCGAGATTGGATCGAGTCTTAGTAAACTCGATCTGGATGGGTGATTTTCTCTCCACCAAAGTCACTCATCTCTCCCGCTCTTGCTCGGACCATTGTCCTCTCCTTCTGAGTTTTGAATCTTTTCAGGCTCCATCAATAAAACCTTTCAAGTTTCAAAGTATGTGGAGTAGACACAACCAGTTTCAGCAGGTTGTCTTGGATGCCTGGAAGCTCCCTGTGTTTGGCAACCCTCTTGAAGCTTTTGCAAATAAACTCAAGACCACAAAACATTGTCTGAAAGCGTGGAACCTTGTAACTTTTGGAAATGTTTTTCAGAATGTGAAGATAGAGGAGGATGAAGTCATTCAAGCGGAAGCCGTTCACCTATCTGATCCTAGCCAACCCAATGCTGATCTTCTTGAAGCTGCCAATAATAAGTTGAATGAAGCTATTCTACGGGAGGAGATTTTCTTAAGACAAAAATCCAGAGAAAAGTGGCTAAAGGAGGGGGACAAAAACTCAAAGTTTTTTCACGCCTCTCTTCAAAACCAAAGGAAGTATGGGTTGATCAAGAAGATTAAGCAAGGATCCACTTGGGTAGAAGACCCAAAAGTTATAAGGAATCTGGCCGCTGAATTTTTCCAAAAATCTCTTACAGAAGAAGGGGTGGAAGAAGATGTTGAACTGTTGGAGGTAATTCCCAACTTGGTTTCGGTTGAGGATAATATTGCCCTTGTCGCCATCCCATCCGAAGATGAGGTCAAAGATGCTATCTGGGATAGCCCTTCGGAAAGTGCCCCGGGTCCAGATGGCTTCGATAGGGTGTTCTATATTTCATGTTGGGGCATTATTAAGGAGGATCTGGTTGCAGCGACCGTTACATTCTTCAAAGGAGGTAAACTCTCAAGAAAATATTCTTCTACCTTCATTTCTCTTATTCCCAAAGTTGAACAGCCCAAGGACTTCTCTGATTTTAGGCCTATTAGCTTGTGTAACTTTTGCTATAAAGTCTTTGCTAAAATTATTGTAACAAGACTTGCAAAAGCCTTGCCTAATCTTATTTCTCCTGAGCAAGGAGCTTTTGTGAAAGGCAGATGTATAACTGACAACATAGTCATTGCCCAAGAGATGATGGCTGGCCTGGGAAGAAAAGTCAGAGGTGGAAATGTCATGCTCAAAATCGATATGGCCAAAGCATATGATCGATTAAACTGGGGCTTCCTCCAAGTCGTTTTATCCAGATTTGGCTTTTCAGAAAGATGGAGGAACCTCATAAAGGAAGCTACCGAAGGGGTGTGGTTTTCAGTGGTTTGCAACGGTGAACCTTATGGGTACTTCAAATCGACAAGAGGTCTGAGACAAGGGGACCCTCTTTCTCCATGCCTCTTTATTTTAGCCGAGGAAGTTCTAAGCAGAGGGATCACTAGGCTATTCCAAGAAGGAAAAGCTTCCTATTTCATGAGAGGACGATCCTGTATTCCGATTACTCACTGTCTTTATGCCGACGATACAGTCATTTTCTCTAATGGGTGCAAGAGTAGTATAAGTCAGATTATGAGGTTTCTTGGGAGATACGAGAAGGCTTCTGGGCAACAAATTAACAAAGGTAAGAGTTGTTTCTCAGTTGACGAGAAAATGTCATCAAGCAGAAAGAATATAATCAAAGTCAATACAGGTTTTCTACTCAAATCCTTCCCAATTCAGTATCTTGGGGTACCATTGTTCTCGGGTAGGATGAAAATTTCCTATTTCGACTTGATGGTTGAGAAAGTGAGGCGTAAGATTGAAGGGTGGAAGGGAAAATTCTTAACTTCAGGAGGGAAACTTGTTCTAATAAATCATGTTCTGGGAAGTATTCCAATTTATACCCTTTCGGCCCTAAGTCCCCCAAAGAGGGTAATTCAGAGAATAGAGAGTCTAATAGCTAATTTTTGGTGGGGAAGCTCCGAATTTGGACTTAAAACTCATTGGGTGGGGTGGAAGCGGATTTGCAAACCTAAGGACGAAGGAGGGCTGGGGTCTAAATCTATGGTGGATCTCAACAAGGCCTTTCGTATGAAGACCCTACACAAGCTTCATCTTAGGAATTCTCTTTGCAGTGAGTTTCTAATATCCTGTTATGGTCGTGGTCAACATCTCAATATTGTGGAAAGTAATGCCAGTAGCTCTAGACTATGGAAAGAAATCTTGGAAGTGAGGGAAATTTGGAAGGAGCATGCTAGATGGGTCGTTGGGAAGGGTTCAATTGGATTTTGGACTGACCTTTGGCTAGGAAAAAGACCATTGGTTGATTTCGTCGATGATCATGCTGATATAAATATCAATGCTAGCATAGCATCTCTTCAATGCCCAGAAAGAGGATGGAACCTAGAAATTATTCTGAGACATCTCCCAAATCAGTGGGAAGTTGTTTTTGCGAATTTAAAGCTTCCCATTTCAGGCAGTGCTGACCTATTGATATGGAGCAGAACTGACTCCGGCCTTTTTACCATTAAAACGGCTTGGGAAGAATGCCGTATAAAATCGGAGAAGGTGGCCTGGTCTGCAGGGTTGTGGGATTCAATTCCGGCAAGGATCACAAGCTTTGGATGGAAGGTTTTTCAAAACGCAGTGCCAGTTGATGTACGTATCAAGGATCGAGGAATTCAGTTGGCTTCCAAGTGTGTTTGCTGCCTCCGAAGTAAAGAAGAATCGTCGGATCACCTATTCGTTTATGGTGAGCTTGCTAAAGCGATTTGGTCTGTTTTTGCCAGAATATGGGGGATAGAGCTCATTCCTTTACAGCCTCTTAAAAGCAGGATGAAGGTTTGGTATGAATGGGGAAAGAAAAAGAAATCCTTAGCTGGAATTCTCATGGGCAGCACCCCTCTCTTTATTGCATGGGAAATTTGGAAAGAAAGGTGTGCTAGGAGGATGGAAGGGCGTTTTAACTCAATCCGCTGGGTTCAGTCTAAGATAGTAGAGTATTTAAGAATATTGAGCGCTTCTATAGAGATTCCTCGAGCTCCGACTATGGAGGAAATTCTAGCGCTAGATCTGTTGAAAATCCAGAATCTGGCCCCAAAGCCCCAAAAAGACTCTTGGGTTTGGTGGAAAAGGCCAGAAAAAGGCTTCTTGAAGTTAAACATTGACGGGGCTGCCAAAGGAAATCCGGGTGAGGCTGGAGGGGGTGGGGTTCTTAGGGATGAGAAGGCTTCAGTGATTTTCGCATTCTCCTCCTACTATGGTTCAACTTCGAACATGGTTGCCGAAGCAAGAGCTTTACTAGATGGGCTCCGTTTATGTTTGGCTTTCAAGGTACGTAACCTCATCATCGAATCTGATAGCAAGGTTCTTGTGGATTTTACCCGCAAGAAAGACTCGTGCCTGTGGTCGATCACCTACTTTTGGAAGGAAATCCTTGCTCATATTGACTATATGCGTCCGGATGTCCTTCATCAGTTCAGAGAAGGCAATTCAGTTGCCGATGCGTTGGCGAACGCTGCTTGTGCTTCCAAAGATTTTTCCTTATTTGGCTCTTGGTCAGAAATGCCTTGCAAAGCTCAAGGAGCCGCTCGCTACGATGCTTTGGGTCTTCCCAATATTCGGTCCGCAAAGCTATAAGGTGGAGTGTGGGTAGGATCTGCTCTTGTTAGATCTAAGTAATTAGGGTCTGTCCCCTTCTCTCTGTAGAGGCATGGTTTATGTCCCCCTTTTTCTTATTCAATATATTAAGAAGGTGCTTTCTGGAAAAAAAAAAAAAATAAAAATAAAAAAAAAAAAAAAAAAAAAAAAAAACCTATTCATTTACCAGAAACGTGTAAAATAGAGTGGGATCATCTAAAGAAGGGAGTGTCGAAATCAATTCCTTTGATGTCTATACATATGGTCTCTGCCATGATCACTTTACCCCATAACCAAAGATTGTCTGAAACTTCAGAGTTAGAAGCAGAGAGAAGTAAATGAAAAGATGCCCACAACAAATTAGATAGAGGGAAAAAGAAGAAAAGAAATCCCATGGGTAGAGATAATGAACCAATAGAAATGTAGGCAAGCAATCCAGCAAAAACATGAAGTCAGTCTCAATAAATTTGGAAGGCAAAAGCGATTTATAAAAACATAACAGTGATGACAAATTCACACCCCCTATAGGATGATTCACACCCCTTGGAAAGTGAAGTGTGGCAGACTTCAACGCTTTTTGATGTGTAAAAGGGGTGCGAATCACTGACAGGGGGCGCGAATTTATCATCTCCGAAACAAAAATACAGAAGATATTTTTGAAATAAAAATAGAAATACAGAAGTCCTAAAGTGCGAAACAGTTAGAAGTATCAATAGATTAGTGAAAGAAGCACTCTCATTCAACTCTCTTGCACTTGCAGTGACTCATGAAAATTAAAAATAATGTTACATTTTGCAGATTTTTTTTAATGGTAATTTGCAGATTCATGCATCCGATTTATGGTGTTTCAGCATTATATTTTGAATTCAAATTGAGTTGCTTATCCAATTCCCAACATGCATGAAAGTAGCATATCCTATCGAGAATAAGCAGAAATAGGATGGGTTCATTTTTCTATCGTTGTCATCTTTTATCCGAAATCCTGATACTGGAAGTTTTCTTTTACTGTTGACCTGAAAATGGGTGTGGCAATTACATACCCCAAGGACGTAAACACATGAAATTCAGTACGATTACTTGAACCCCTGCTGGTGTAATGTTTGAAGATAGCTTATTTTTGCTGCAATTTAAATCCAAGTTTAGAATCTTATCCAATTTGTTCTCCTTACTAATGACTAAGTTGTTCCTGACAAAATTAAATAGACAATACCAATGAAATGGGGAAAAAAACTGAAGGAAAAAATAGTGGACAGTTGAGAGATTCCAGCTCCTATCTGCATAATGGAAAATGGCTATTTTCTATCATCAAAGAGGGATACATGTATGGGATTTTATTCAGAAAACATGAAAAACCTCAGCATAATACAACAAATAAAATGGAACAAATTAAAATATAACAAAAAATCATAATAAAAAACAAATAGAAACTTTAGAAGCAGTTATTCGCAAGCATTCAGACCTGAAACTTTTAGACAAAATTGTTGCGGGTCGCCCATGTGCCTGAGAAATATAACAGCACCTGTGAGCGCCTATGCAAATTGAGTGTTAGGATCACCAGAGGAGTACATGTCAGTAAATAAAATACAAAAGTGACAATCATTTCTTCAACCAAGCGAATTTGGAGAACCCAAAACGCACCAATAGAAGGAGGTCAACCAGAAAAATGGTTAAACACTTGAATTGCGAATCACCAATTCAAGAGCAAAAGAGAAGAAACCATCAACAATAGAATGCAAACAGAGACAACTCACAATTCAAGGTTTTTTGGTGTCTCAGCATATCCTAATCTTCTTGCTGAAATAAAAACTTAAATATTTTACATGTTGTAGAGTACTTCCATAATCAGATCCTTCACAAATCTCTGCTGTGTTGACCGTTTGAAGGGTTAGGATGATCCCATGGAGCTGATTTTTTGGGCACACCCTATCTATATGAGGGCCTATCAAATGAATGCTTTGGATCATCCAAATAATGTGACACCCCTATGTTTGTGAGCTCTGCTCAGATAAGCTTATCTGAGCAGCTGCTCACAAACCATTTCCTCTAATTCAAAAGAATATTGAGAAACATCATAAAATTAAGCACACAAAAATGGTAGAAAAAATTATTTCTGAAGCCCAAAGTGGTTGGGGCACTGCTGCACTGGGTAAGGTAAACGCTTCATTGTACCTATACTCACTAATGTTTATGGCAATAAAATCAAGCTCCTCCCTTTAGCAACTCCAAGTATCCCAAGACTTGTAACTTCTTTGTGACTCTCATAGAAAAACACATAAACATGAAGGGACCAAGTTAAATTCATTAGAAAATTACCTAAATTTTGTGGTATTAGAAGAACATCTTAATTGAACCAATTATACATGAAGAATGTTTCAATAAATCAAATCTTTTGAGAGTTTAATAGAAAAACCATAAAGGAACGTATGTAAACATTTTGTGAAATGGCATGAGTCTGAAACACCAAAATATATACAAATCACTACCATGCGAGTTTTTTTACCTATTGGAAACTTATAAAAAAAAAACAGAAATCAATTTAGAAAATGTGAAAAAAAAAATCTGGAAAAACTGTAAAAACATACACAAAATGAAAAAAGTTGCTTATAACAACCACCAAATAGATTTAAATGAAAATAAAATGCGTGCAAATATTTATAAATACAGAATCCAATTGAACTAACCAATCTCCATTTAGTGGGAAACGAATGGTTAATAAAAATGTGAGGAATAGGCCCACCCATAGGGCATTAGCATCGTGCTGACCCTGTTAGGATAGCATCTGTATTTAAAAGAAATGTATCCCAAAGCTTCCCAAGGAGGACTATCCAATCACATTAGCATCGTGCTGACCCTGTTAGGATAGCATCTGTATTTAAAAGAAATGTATAGCAAAGCTTCCCAAGGAGGACTATCCAATCAAAATTCTGTCAGGATACATGTTGCTAAATTCTTCCAAAAGGATTTGATAATCATAAAAAGGATTTAGCAACATGTTTCCTATCCAGAAGAAGTAACAGCTACACAAAATAAAATACACCAATAAGAAATCCACATTCTTAGTTTATCAAAATATAAAACCCAAAAAGTTTAGCTAGACAAGTATTACAAAAAATCTTTCATTACCGCATCAAAAATCAACCCTTTACTGAATGGATTGTTGGGCTTGCAAAATGTCATTTTCATTTTTTTTTTTCAAAAAAGTTTACTAAGTGGAGGTTTTACTTTTAGTGCTTCACAGATGAGATTGGCCTGATCACTGACCAATTTGAGCTGCTTTGTATACACTTGCATATTCATCATATCAAATTCCTTCCACTGATCCTCCCACTCTTTGAGCTTTGAATCCTCGATCAAATTCAACCCTTGTTTAATCTGACTCTCATCCAAACGTGACATATCCATAATCTTAGTGAGACGTAAGTAGAGATATTCACGAGGCATGATGGCTATGGAAGGACTGCTCTTGCTCGGCATAGACACATCCTTTTTTGGCCTTAGAAGAGGAGCAATATTCTCTCGAGAAACATTACCTTGCCCATTATCATCTTTCTCGGCCCCCCATATAATTTTCCATAGCTTATAAACCTTTTGATCATGGGGTGTTGCAAAGAATGGGTCTTCCCCCTTATTTGCATCTCTCAACGTCTCATACTTGGTGTTGGTCTTGCGAATCTTATCATATAACTTCCTCTGGGTAAATTCAAATGGAATAGATTTCTTCATGAATTGATAAAAAGCCTCGATGTTACCTGACAATGGATGTTTTGAGCCATTCTCAGTGAATTTGATAATGCCTTCCAAGATGGCAATCTCATCTTCATAGCTCCAAAAACGTTTAGACTTCACAGTTTTGGACTTCTTCATCTTTTCTACCTTGTCAGCATTTTCCTTTGAAGCTTTGGTATCTTCCTTGTCATCCTCTTGGTCTGAAGCTTTGGTATCTTCCTTGTTTGGTTGGGACTGCTTATGCTTGGGTGTGGAATGCAACTTTTTTTTCTCCCCCTTGGAATGCTTTTGGGGGTCAGCAGGACGTTTTAATGGAGTTAATTTTGGATTTGGTGAGTTGGAATCAAGCTTCTGTGTTTGTTGTTTGTTGGGTTCCATTGGGAGTTCAGTTTCAAAAGGAGAGGTAGTGGTAGGTGGGGGCGACTTTTCAGAGGAAGATGAAGACTTAGAGGTAGACATGTTGCTTGGTCTGGTTCAGGAAAGGAAAAGGCAATGGAGAATTTGTTGAAAATGAAAGGGAGATATAAGAACCTATTCTCTGTTTTTTAACCCCAATAGAACCTCTTCCATGAAACCCCAAACTAAAGGTTGAAAGAACCCCAGAGTCTTCTTCTTCCTTGAGCTCTTCCTTACCAAAACCCTAAAGTTTCCAAACCCTTATCTCTTTGCTTCTCTCTCCTTTTTTATGCAAACCCTAATCTAGAGTGAGGAAGAGGAGAAATCCAGTGCTGGTGGTAGAGGTAGGAGGTGGCTATTGGTGGTTGGGGTGAATTTGGAAAGAAGGCTGATGGAGCTAGGGCATAATGTCTGAGATGGTAGTGTTGATGAAGCTCGGATTTAATGGAGTTGAAGGGGGGTCGAGGATCGGATTCGGCGGGTGGCCCGAGGGTGGAACCCCACACCCTCTCTGCAATTTCGCTTCCTCTCTTCCTATTCCTGTTGGGGAAAAATTTAAGAAGCCCCATTTTTTGCATTCGATCCCTTTTATGGAGAGCTGGGTCAATTTTTTTTTTGAACGACTTTCTACTTTTTTTTTTTTTTTGTTCGGTAATTTCGGGTTAGGCAGACCCCCACCAGCTATTAGGGGTGGCCAGAACCGAACTGGAACCGAAGAATCGAACCGGAACCGAACTGTAAAAAAATATTTTTGGTCCGGTTCGGTTCCACTGATGAAGAACCGAACTTATTCGGTTTGGTTCCGGGTCTAATGTTCTCGGTTCGGTTCCGAAACCGAAGAACCGAACTTTGAATATATATATATAATATTTTTATATTTCTATTATACATATACTTAATAATATAAATTACTTATAATATTAATAAGTAATAGTTAATACTATTCTTATAATAAGAAAGTAACTTATATTATAACTTTAATTAAAAGTTTTTATAAATTATAATTAATAATTAATAATTAGCAATTAGAACCGAAGAACCGGACTGGACCGAACCGATTATGTTCGGTCCGGTTCGGTTCGGTCCTACTGTGCACTATGGTTCGGTTCGGTTCTTACAGTTCATGGAACCGAGAACCGAGAACCGAAAAAAAAGGAACCGAGAACCGAGAACCGAACCGGTTGGCCACCCCTACCAGCTATATTAAAAAGGAAAAAAGATAATTTACAATCTAGGATAAATCATTCGCGATACATCATCAGAAACAATTTTTGCAAGTTCCTCTGGAACCAATTCAAGAGTAATTGAGTCTCCTTTACAGATACAGGTGGGTTTGGATAAGAAGTCAGCTGCTCTATTGCCTTCACGCCAAATGTGGGTCAGCTTCCAGCACTCAAAAGAGTTGAGCATGGATCTAATTGATTCGAGCGTTGAGATTTTCCGCCATGGGCACGGCCAAAGCAGGTTTATGGCCATAACAACGATGAGCGAATCAAATTCTATCCACAGCCTCTTAACTTGGTGCTTCGCGGCTAATTTGATTCCATGATGGATGGCTTCAATTTCTAATTCTTGGATAGGGTGAGGATTGCAGTTAATAGAGAAGAGAGAAAGGATTGTACCCTTGTGGTCTCAGAGAAGGCCTCCAATCGAGGTGGTATCACTAGCCAGGGAGGCGTCCGGATTCAACTTGATCTCATAGGCAGCAGGAGGTTCCCAATGATAGAATTTTGGTTCGGTGGCTTTGCTGAACAAGGGAAGATTAAAGGAGTTGGAAATTCTTTGGTTTTCTTCAGAGTCTTCATCTTCCAGCTTGAGGGCCAAATACGAGATCTCGTTGCACTGATAATTCTACTTAGAAGGAACCTTTTATGGGTTTTTTTTTTTTGAAATAGTCTCGAGTTCCTTTCCTGCCAGATCAAGTAGATTGAAGCACTGAGAAGAGTTCGGACAAGGGTGTAGGTCTGCCCTTTTTTCTTGAATTTGCTCCTAATCCAGTTTTCCTCATCAGATAGGGATTTTTTTTGCTTTCTTCTATCTGAGATGCGACGGAGAATCAATCGCCATATCCATGCCGAGTAAGAGCAGTTGAAGAAGATGTGGTTGACACTTTCGGAGGCAGAATTGCAGAGAAGGCATGAGCGATCATGGTTGGGGCCGAGGAAGTGAAGGTTATCTCTGGTACTCATTTTGTCCTGAAGAGCTTACCAAGCTGTGATACTGAACTTCGGAGTGTGACCGGCGAACCAAACTGATGATACCCAAGGAGGTTTAGGATTAGGAGATCTAACGGCGTTCCAAGCACTACATAGCCTGAAATTCCCATCAGATTCCGGCTTCCAAATCGGGTTAGAATTAGCAGCTTTTGTGTAAAGACCTGTATTGATGATCTGCTTAAGCTCTTGAAGATGAGGAAGCACTTGAATCAAATCCCACCCACCCTGAAATTTAGCCTTAGCAATAGAAGCTTTCTGGGGAATGAAGGATGTCATAATGGAAGACTGGGCAGAGAGGCGACCATTTGGATGCCAAGGATCTGTCCAAAAATGCAGAGGGGTCTGAGTTCCGACAATAAAGCAGACATGCTTGCTGGCCATGTCACGAGATTTTATAATGCTTCTAGCTGCCCAGGATGGGGATGCAGGCATGGGGAGAGTCCATAAACTTCTTCCTCTGTTGTATTTCCGATCAAACCAGGTAACCCAGAGAGAGTTTCTCTTGGTAAGGATGTGCCAAAGTTGTTTGATCTGGGCGGCCGGATTCAAATCTGATACCTTTCTGATCCCGAGGCCTCATCAGATTTGGGGCTACAGATTGTGTTCCAAGACACTGGGTGATGAGATTTCTCAAGATTTGAGCCTGCCCAGATAAAGTTTCGAAGGATTTTCTCAATATTATTGAGAGATGCTTTGGGGATATGAAACGCTGCAGACCAATAAATTTGATAAGTGCTAAGAACGGATTTAACCAAATCCACTCTACCAGCTCTAAAAAGGTGATGGTTTGACCACGAAGAGATCCTTTGTTTGATCTTGTCCATGATAGGTTGGCAATCTCTAGAGGTGGGCCTTGAAGTGATTAGGGGAAGACCCAAGTATTTTATTGGGAGCTTTCCTTCTTCGATCTTAAGAATGTTGCAAATAGCTCTCTTGCTACTGCTTTGGATGCCTGCAAAGAAGACCTCACTTTTGGTAGGATTAAATTCAAGGCCCGAGCAAATCTTGAATGACTCTAAGCATTTTAGGATCCCTGTAGCTGAAGTGATGTTAGGCTCGGCATAGATTATAAGGGATAAGGGATAAGGGATCACCCTGCCTGAGGGGGGATAAGGGATCACCCTGCAGGGGGGATAAGGGATCACCCTGCCTGAGGCCATTTGAAGACCAAAAGAATCCACGGGGAGACCCATTGACTAGGACAGAAAAAGAGGGAGTAGAAATGCATTCATGCACCCACCGGCACCAAATTTCTGGGAAGCCTATTTTTTGCATGAAGAAAATTAGGGTGGATCTGTTGACACTATCAAAAGCTTTTTTGAGGTCTAATTTAATACACATTGCTTTTTTGGGTTTTTTCTGTGGAAATTATGACATAAATCATGAGCTAGGAGAATGTTATCATGGATACTCCTACCTTTAATGAATGCTAACTCGAAAGGGCTAATGAGGCTATCCATAATGGGTTTAAGTCTATTTGCCAGGAGTTTAGTGATGACTTTGTACAAGAAATTGCAGAGATCTATGGGCCTGTATTTCTCTGGGGAGCTAGCATCAGGGGTTTTGGGCAAGAGAGCTAGAAAGGTGGCATTTAGTTGAGGTAAGATTTTACCTCTTTGGAAGAAGAATTGGATTGCTTTAACAATGTCAGGCCCAATTAAGTACCAGAATGCTTGGAAGAAGCACCCATTGAATCCACCAGGGCCTGGAGACTTGTTCCCATCGGAGCTTTTGATGACATCCCAGATTTCGTCAGCAGAAAATTTCCTGGTAAGCCACTGAGAGTCAGCTTCCGAAAGAGATCTGGTAGGTTCGGGAATGCTGTTGGGATGGACTGGCTGGGATGATTCCTCCTTGTTGAGAAGAGAAGAGAAGAACTCAACCATAGTTTCTGCTATCTCGTCGGGATTAGTTGAAATGGACCCTTCAGTAGTAACAGTGCCTTGTATGCAGTTTTGGTTTTTTCGGGCTTTCATGGCCGCATGGAAGAAAGCAGTGTTCGAGTCCCCAAGGTTCAGCCACTGGGATCGAGATTTCTGCCGGTAGAAAGCCTCCTCCTTTCTAGCCGTCCTAATGTATTCATCTTTGATCCAGACTTCTTCATCTCTCAACGCCTGATCCGTAAGGGAAGTTGCAATCTTTTCTTGAGTAGATTCAAGGAGCAGTCTCAACCGAGGAGCTTCAATGTCTATTCTGCCAAAAACCTCACGATTCCAGATTTTTAGACTATCTTTCACTTCTTTGAGCTTTTTGACTACAATGAATAGAGGCGATCCATCGATCTCTATGTTCCATGCTCTCTCCACGACTTCAAACACAGAGAGGTCTTCAAGCCACATGGAGAAGAATTTGAAAGGAGGTTTAGGGATTTGAGGGGATTGGTTTAACTGGATTGTAATAGGGGTGTGATCGGATAGCCCAGGGTGAAGGTAAGAGGTGAAGGAGGAGGGGTATTGGTAAAGCCATTCTTCGCTAACAAGGACTCTATCTAGCCTTCTAAACTTCCAATTATTCTCATTCGATTGGTTATTCCAAGAAAGAGTTTGCCCAAAGGATCGAAGATCAGAGACGGAGCATTCATCAATCCAGGAGTTGAAGTCTTCCATATCACGAGCCGAGGGACCAGTTCCCCCCAAGAATTCAGAGGCGAATCTTATGATATTGAAGTCTCCCATAATGATCCATGGGAGGGAGACACTTCTAGCAATGAGAGATAGATGATTCCACATAACTCTCCTTTCGGTTCCTCTGTTTAGAGCATAGACAGAGGTAACTAGGAGGGTGATATTGGTTTGAAGAAATCTGACCTCACAGTGCATAAACTGATTTGCTTCCTGGAGGATTCTTACCTACACCAAATTTGGGTTCCAAATGATCCATATTCTGCCTCTATCAAAGCTGTTATAATTAGTTGAAATATTCCAACCACTGCACATTTCTGTCATGTATTCAGGGATTTTGTGGATAGGAGCATGAGTTTCAAGGATGCTGAGAAATGGGAGATTTTCTTTACGGATAATATCTCTTATGTCCTTTCTCTTATTTTTGGTACCAAGCCCTCTTATGTTCCAGGTCCCAAGCTTAATCATGAGGATTTTGCAGAGGGGAGTTTTGGGTTGATCTTGTGTGATCAGCATGGGGGGAGGAAGGGAGATCAGAGGATTCGGGGAGGGTGTCCTTCAGATCAAAATCAGAAGGTGGGAGGGAATTTTCGATTGGTTCAGTTAAGGGGCCAGGGGAAGAAAGAAGGTCAGAGGAGTTGGGAATACTGGGACCATCTAGACCCAAGGACCTGTTATTCCCGAGGATTGCACAGGGGCCAGAGGTGGTACTAACATCTTCATCCTCTGAAATGAAATCAGAATTTTTTTCTTCAGTGTCAACTGAATTGAGGATGTCGAATGGGTTCTGGGTTGTTACAATGGAGAGATTAGACTCATTTCTTGGTGGGGATTGGGGTTTAGGGGAAGAGGCAGGGGTAGAAGAATCCTGGATAAGATCAGGATCAGAGGAAGGGGCAGAGGGAGCTTTAGGAGGCTCTTTTCGAGAAATGGGTCTCCATTCTTGGGCAGGTTTGGGATTGAACTTTGCTGAAGCAGGGCATTTATCGGTTGAGTGGTTGAAAATCTTGCAGAGATTGCAAGACTGAGGTTTCCATTCGTATTCAAATAACTGGGTTGCGACCCCAAAGGGAGAATGAATTTCTATAGAATCTGGTAGAGGGTCCCCAGCTTCGATTTCTACGCAAATCCTTGCAAAATTTAACCTGGTTTCATCCGCTGTTTTGGAATCCATGTAGAGGGGATTTCCTATCACGGGTAAAATGATATCATTAAATATATGAGCTATCTCATTAACCATTGAAGGTAATCAATGATGTTACATCCCAGGTCAAGGTTAAGGAAAATATATATATTTTTAGAATCTAAATCACCGTCACATAATGTAGAAAAACTAAACAAGATGGTGAATAAGACACAGGGCGTCACCCTTAGCTCATAAAATAAAAGTGCAAAATTTTACTCAATGAAATTTTATGATTCAAATTATTCAAAACAGACTTTAAGATAAAAAATTCCCATATAGTTCCTATCCGGGAGTCACACTATGAAAGTACCAAATATTTCTAGAAGATAGATATACAAAACAGTAAAAAATTAACTAGATTTGAAGTACCAACTTGTCATAATTTAAAACTAGGGTTATTGAGCTCCAATTGTCTTGAAACTGGATTCATTTGTAAGATAATGAAGTCTGCTTTCTAGAGATATAAATATATTCTCTATACAAAACAACGTGAGGGCCAATCAGAATCCAATTGTCAGAATGATCCTATGGAGTTGATTTTTTGGGCACACTCAATCTATGTGAGGGCCAATCAAATGAATGGTTTGGATCAAACAAAACAATGTGATCCCCATTGTATTTTAAGGTAATGTGTAGATAACTTATCTACACTAGTGTGTAGAAAATGTTCTCTCTCTATATATATATATATATTTATATATATGTGTGTGTATATTATAATATAGCAGGATGGGGGTTTCACTGTTCACGCCCACGTGGACAGTCCCCCATCTGGCTTTCGATCTACGTGGTACCCTCATTCCCAGGACGAAAAAAAATTTGTAAAACACAAAAGGATCCCTTAAATCTCTCTCTCTCTCTCTCTCTCTCTCTCTCTCTCTCATTTCCGCAGAGTTTTTATTAACTGGGCAACTTCCTCTAGCAATCTCCATATCTTTAGAAACACATAATTACAATTTCCTAATGCTACGATTGGTTGCTTGGAGTTGCTCGGAGAGTAGTGGAATAGGAAGTCGAAGGGAGGAGACAAGCATTTTGATTTTCCTAGAATTACCTCGGAAAATTGTGTGGTAGTGTTTGGTTGCACGGCAAATACTCAGAGAGTAGGAGAAAAAGTAGGGGGTGTCATTACCAATATAGGGAGAGAGGAGAGAGAGGGAAGAGAGAGAGAGAGAGAGCATCATTCCCTAAAAAATTCAACCATAGTTCTTTGCTTTTGGAAGAAGGGGATAAGAAAGAGACAAGCAATTATTACATGAGAGAAATCCAAGGGAATCAATGGGAGTCCAACGCATTTTGGCAACCAAACGTGGAATGGCATGCCAAATCCAAATCAAATGCAGATGGCTGCCTAGCTTTTGAGCAACCAAACAAAGCTGGGAATCATATCCCCCCCCTCTGACGGATAAAATCCCCCCCTTTAACATTATTCGTTAAGTTTTAAAGGCAAGGAAAGACATTAAAGGGGGTGAATTTATCCTCAATCAGTGAACTATTCTCACAGAAACCGTTAAAGGGGGGGATTTTATCCGTTTAGGGAGGGGATATCATTTCCCTTTCCTAAACTCATGTAAATAACGCAATTCAAGAATTCTAGGATTTTTTGAAAATTTTGGCATGCACGTATATGAGGCTAAAACATTAAGGGGCCATTTGGATACGAGGATTTTAGAATCCGAGATGTCTTTAAAATTGTAGCTAAGAGACAAGAGAAGAAGAGGACCGGCCGTCGTTTTTAACTTCTCGCCATTCTTTCCGTCAGCCAGAGAGTAGCAGATCCTCCCATATTTCCAAGGTTTAGAAATCTTAGGATGCGGGAGCGATTTTTAAAACCTGAATTTCTCACTTAAAATTCAAGAAACGCTGTCAGGACAACATACAATAGCTTGATCATGCACCCTCTTTTACACTGTTTTCAAACTAAAAACCTGGATTTTAAAATCCGCGTATCCAAATGGCCCCTAAATATTCCATGATTTTTGCTCAGTTCCTTAAAAAACTACTTCTGGCTTTTCGGGAAAGGGTTTCCTATTCCTTCCACCAAAATCGCCAATAGATTTCCTATTGCATGTCTATCGTCTCAATTTAAAGTTATTCACCGAATTGTAAGCCAAAATTAGAAGGATTGATGGAGTTTTGTTTGAGGTTTACTTGTTGAAGGGAATGTCGAGAAGATAGAATCCTGTAGAGTTGCTTCAAGGCGCGTGATTGCTTTCCTTAAGACAAATTTTGCTCCCACCAGTTGTGTGCAACGGGAATCCGTGAATTGCCTCCAAGATACAATGAAGCCTTGTAGGAAGATGCTACAAATGTTTGATGATGCTTTGCACAAGCGTAATCAAACCCAAAACGCCTTTTTTAAGAACTTCAAGCCTTAGAGAAATCACTAAAACTGTTTCTGCAGAAAACAGTATTTAGTGCACTGTTTTTATGAAAACTAAACTTTGAAAAACAAGACAGTAGGAGATTGCATGAGAGGATGAAAAATGCAGCATTAACTCTCTTTGAAAAGACAGATTTATGCTCTTTTTATAGAGCAATTAATGTCTTTTTATTGAGAGAAACATCCCTTCAAGACATCCCTTGGATTGGTTTGAATAATGACCGTTTGATAGGGAAGAAAAATACACCACTAACTCTCTTCGAAAAGCAAGATGTCAGCTCTTTTTATAGAGCAATTGATGTCTTTTCATTGAGAGAAACATCCCTTCAAGACATCCCTCGGATTGGTTTGAATAATGACCGTTTCATCGCAACTCTTTGTGATTCAACCGTTTTGGATCATCCACAAAGTGTCCATTGTGTTTAAAAATCATCCATGACTATTGGGAAGCAAAAGGGCACGAAAAGGTTTGAAAACGGAAGTGAAAAGCCATGTCTATTTTGAATAGCCACAGTCGACAGGGCTACCCCGGTCGCCCGCTGATAGGCTTCTGGACTTTTTTTTCGATCCAAAGAACTGCGGTCGACCGAGCTACACCTTTCTGGAAATTGTTTACATTTTCAGTAACCAATCTGCGGTCGACTGAGAACCCGTGGTCGACCGGCTCTGTTTGAAATTTGTTTTTCTATTTGTGGACCCCGATCCTAAGAACGAAGAGGAAACGAGTCCCTACATCCTCTGGATCATCCACATGAAAGAGAGCTCTACCAAGGAACTCTCGAAACGGTGCCACCCTCATAGCATAGCACGAGTGGCGATACAAACTAGATACCTCTTAATCCAAGGATAAATCCCCAAACCAGGACATACCTAAAATAATTTAGAGTCGTCATCCATGGATAGGCCATGGAATCCCAAAATCAAATCCTCTATGCAATGGATAACCAGAAATATATATGGATCCATGCCTGGTTACGAATTTGGAAGGTCCGAAGAGCACCTCATCCGCTCAAGTGCAAACACCTGGTCTCTTATGCCATTTACTTAATGATTTTGAAGAGTTTTGGGCGAAAGTCATATAAAATGGGAACGAATATCTCCGAGAAGACGTCTATCTAATCATGCATGTCTCGGAGATGATTAATAAGCACACATAAAAGAAATGAAATAAGTGTCACCTGAGAATAACTGGGTTATGAATGTCATACCTAATTGGTGTCTAAGTTCTGGTGTGCAAACACATGCATGCTACAGCTAAAAGTATAGGATCTGTACATGAAAGTAAGAAAACACAGCAAAACATACAACACAATTCGATTATATACACGACTTGACAAGACGAATCCTAAAACTCTAAAGCAATACTTGACTCGGACCAGAATGGCCATCCACCCTGGCTAGTCTACGTATCCCGGCCTCGGGAAGAATCAGAATCAACGTAGTTCGATGACCTATTCTAAACTACGATGCCTAACCATTTAGAACCGTTGTCCTAGGCTCGATCCACTAGACTCAACTGATTTTTAAAGCTTTTTGTATAATTGCTTAAGTTCATGTGAATTGTAATTTTTAGAACTCTCTATATGCCCTAACTAATGCAAGTTGATTAGCCTTAAGCTAATGCAGGTGGGCCCTATATCCTATGTGTATCTAGGCTGTGCAACCTAATGAAAACCATGGGCTGACTATATGCTTCCTAGTCTAGCCATCAGTTCGACTAAATGTCTAACCGATCAACTTGAGGCCTCCAACTCTAGGGACACCCACGCGACAGGACACACCATACAATACAAATCAGGACAGCCTCCTAACTCTAAAACACCCAAAATATCTAGGACAAACTCTTAACTCTAGGGGAAGATCTCTTTGAAAAAGGTTTTGAAATTTTTTTGCATTTTTTGAAGGTTTGAAATGTTTATTTTTAAAGGTTTGGGTGGACCTGGGATGTGGATCCCAAGCTGCACTACGTACCCTGTGGAAAGGGATCAAGCCAACGTAGTTCGGAACGAACTTCCTCACTACGCTCCTAAAAACACTCAACACTTGGATTTTTTAACGTTTTTTATGTTTTCAAATGTTTTTGATATTTTTAAAGTTTTTCAAATATTTTTAATTTTCAAATTTCTAATGTTTTTGGATTTTAAAGCTTTTCCAATGCTCTGGACTTTTAAATGCTTTCAATCTTAAAGGGAACACACAAGCACAACCACAAACTAGGGCAAAGCCCTAAATCCAAAGGGGAAACCCCGAATAAGCAACTAATGCCTCAAAGAGACGATCCACAACAAGTAACTAGCGTCCCAAGAACAATGAAAACAATCTAAGATCCCTAGCACTGAAGGCTTTATATGGCTAAGATAGTCTCTATCAACGGGAAGCAAGAATTAGGGGTTGCTATAAGGATTGAGCAAGTCCCCTAAAGACGGGCTTTGGATGACTCCTTCATTACCCCAGCAATGAACGGGGCTACTAATATCTAAAAGGCGTCTAAAAGACTAGGCAAGTCTACTATACAAAGGAGGGGAACACTACTTGGACTGAGCAAGTCCCCCAATGATGGGCTTTTTCTATAGAGACACAACTTGTCTCTCTAAAGGGGAGGCTCCGACTATCGCCATCATTGCCTTAAACATTTCCTAATCATCTCGATCAAGAAAATAATACCAAGACCTAAATGTTACATTGCATTCTCTTGATAAACATATGCGAAACCCGAAACCAATAAATTTTGAGCTGAAGAAGACAAGAACCAACAAATATAATCTCGGTTTATGACTCAAATTCCTACCCCCAAACAACGCAGAGTATGATCCGAATGAGTAATACTGCATTAAAGCCTAAGGACTCAGGTGAGTTAACAAAGCAGGACCCAAGAATCCCTACATTTTAGCAATTTGATCAACGTAAAGCACAGATTGAGCGAGGGTTATAAGACTAAAATTCACGAGCTGCAAAATCTACGAGAATTTGGAGCATAGCATACACAGAGCTAACGGTCATTCAAGATTTATTAGATATAAAGATTATCAATGGAGTGCTAAAACTAGTATCGATGCTTTAACTTTGAGATACAAATCCCAAGGAATTCCAAGATCTAAATGAGATTCTTAACAGCCTAGAATTCACAGATGACAGATCATCATACATAAGTAACAAAAAGAGTTGGAAAGGGAATCTACTCAAGAAATACCATTACTAAAGTATGGCTGAATTGGCATTATATGCCATACAATCTGATGACAAGGGAAAAGGTAGCTCACAGGGGTTACTAGAATCAACAATAATTAGGATCAACACATGTTATTGCTTCTAAAACCTTTACCATAACAATCATTTGATTTTCTGTACACTTTAAACCATGTGAAATTTCCAATGTTCTTCACCTTATAAATCCAAGGAAAATCTATTTCTAATTGAAATGTAAATTCCTACCAATTAACCTAGATCAAAATCACAATATTAAATGACTACAATTCTCAGAAATTAACATCAGAAATCCAAATTGTAAAGCCAAATAATTTCCAAATGTGAAAAATCAATGCCAAGCTCTTGATCCATATCGAAATCATAACACCAAATAGGCTATAAATTTCAGAGATTAGGCCCAAGAATCCAATCTAAATTCAAACCAGCATGTCAATAAGAGATGCCAGTAATTGAAGAGCCTGATTTGAATCTAAATCACATTCATATTGGATAGAGATTTCAAGATTGAAAGCAGAATCAGGTATATGAAACAAGAAAAGCGATCAGAAAAATTCAATGATTATTACTTGATCCGGTAGTGGAAGAGACCGCTGATTCTAGCAAATATGAAGCTACTAGGGTTGATGGTTGTCGACCGGTGATGATAGAATTTGCCGCAGATCCGCCAAGGAAAATGGAAATAGCTAAAGATCTGAGAAGGAAGGAATTCGCGGAGACAACGAAATTTGTAGATCCGACCGGAGAAGGACGGAATTCGCCAGAGATCCCTTAGATCTATACAAGATCAACGGACCTGAAATGGTGTAGATGATGATAGAATCTAAGATAGGGCCGCCGGATTCCGGCAAGATTTACTAGAGAAGACGACTATTTCTCTCTCTATTTTCAGATCCGAGCTTCCCTCTGCTTAAAACTTGAGTTTTCAAGCGAAAATGAAAGAGATAATGGTGATGGATGATGCAAAAAGGTGGAGAATGATGAAGGTTAGGGTTTTAAAACAAAATGAAGGTGGATATGGCTTTACAAGGCTCGAATCAGTAACAAAGCTGAGACAATTGAAGTAGGAAAGTGAAGAAGAAAGATCCGACCCAAAATTGGCCGGAATCCGGCAAGGGCGTGATCGGAGAAGGAGATTTTGCCGGAAATTGGTCGGACATTCGGCAAGGTGATCGGAGAAAAAGAAGATGAGCTGATAGCGAGAGAAGATGAAGAGGCCGCGAATCGGAGGTGGAGATCAAGCTCTCCTCTGCAATTTCTCTTCCTCTCCCTTCATTCTCCCTCTCTCGGTCTCTGAAATGAGATATCTAGTCCCCCCCTCTTCAGAACCCTAATTTGATAGCTTTTACTAAGGAAGTGATAAATTCACACCCCCTCATTTCAGTGAACAACCCACCCCAATGCATTTTGGCTACAATTTCTTAAACTATAGGGGTTGAAGCAATAACAAGGATAAATGAAAAATACTAGTATATTTGACCCCTTTTCCCTTTTATAGAAAATGATATATAAAGCCCTCCTCCCTTTGTCCTTATTCAGCCCCATCTAGGTTATTATTTGACTATTCTTCCTACAACAAAAGAGGGGTGGCTAAGATGATTTCTCTTTACATTCTTATGAAATGAATGGCCCTAATTCTTCTCAAGTTCATCCCCTTTGATTGTTGTTCTACTCAAATGAATGAGTATCCGCTCATTTTATCTATTACTCTTATATGAAAGCGCGTCCACAAAAATTGATTCTAGACATCCATTTGATCTCTCTTCTTTTGATGGCTAGGATAAAATCATTGACTATTTTCCATGGAATGAGAACCAAACACTAGTTTTTGGAAAATTTTGAGAACTAACACATGATCAGTACAATCATATCCTATGTTGTATTTATACAAACCCGGCTATTTTTCTTCATGAATTGGCTCACTAGTGGGTTTAATTTTAGTACACCTTTGTTTTGATAAGTGCACTCTCTTAACTTGGTAAACCACCCACCTTTTGTAAAATTTAGCCCTCTTTTGCTTCAAGGGATAGCCCCCAACCTAATGTACTTAAGAACCTTTTAAATCTATAAGGGGTGACTCAGGTAAGCAATGGGCCTAATTTTTGCTCTTGATGTTGTTGGCCATAGGTTAGTATTGGCACACCCTCTATTGGATATCTCACAGAATGCTATTTTTGCTCTTAATTCATAATCTAGTTTGAAAAATGAAAAATCCGAAACTGATAGTAAATAGTTTCCAAAATTCATGAAAATCTCATAGAATGCTATTTTTACTTATATATTACTACTGTAGAAATTTCATTGAATTTAGATTTCTATTTCTAGTATTTTCTGTGTTATTCTTGCAATCTGGTCTTATTGTTGTTAAATCAAAATTAAATATGAGCTTAATGTAAAAATCTGCAAAATTCATCCAGTAAGCTACATCTCATCATATCTTGTTGCTGTAGACATTTCAACTCATTTCGAGTTCGTTTGCAACAGTTTCACTTGTAAAATCACTCATATGATTAAAATTGATAAATTCTATTGAAAATTCGAAATTAATTAAAAATCAATTTAAAGCTTCTAAAAGAACCTCAAAATTCTGTCACATGTCCACTCCTCAATTCATTGAAATAGAAATTTTAGGATCCTTAGATTTCCCTGGAGAAATGGCTAGTGCATCCATAATCGTATCTCAATTGCACTCGATCTTTGACAATTTGAATATTTAAGCTATAGCATGTTGTTGGCTCCGAGGTTACTGTCCACGGAAATCCTGAGATATACCAGGCAATAAGATGCTATAACCTAAGTATTGAATTGCGCAAGGAAAGAGCGCACGATTCCCTTCCTTGGATGCTTTTCTGGGCCGAAATTGGTGAACCCTAGAACCATTGGTAATCCTTGAATGTTCAGAAACTGAAAATCCTTGAAATCTGAAATTCATTAACCTCGAGAATTTAAATCGATTTGTCTTGTGTCTTTCGGAACCGTTGGATCACGGTTTCCGTCGTAAGAACCATTAGAGCCCAATTTAGGAACAGTGGTGTCAAGTCGTGTCCTAGGTTTTAGGGAGTCTTAGGTTTTAGGGAGTCCTAGAGTTAGGAGTCCAGCCTCATCACGTACGTTTGCTATGGATAGCAACCGTGCCATAGGTCTAGTCACACTAGTCACCCAATCTTTCCCTAGGACAAGCCTAGTTACCTAGGATGTAGGTTAACCTACATTAGTCTAAGGGACAACTTGCATTTAGATGAGAATCATATAGCATCTTAGATGAAATCTTAAGATAATAAAATCCTCAACTTGAATTAAATAACTTCTTTTAAAACTGTTGAAACAGTCACTCCAGTCTAGATCGGTGTCTTAGTTGAGTTAGGCATAAATAGCTTAGCTTAGGTGCACCGAACTACGTCGACTCTGATCCCAGTGAGGCTTGGGTACGTAGGCAGGTTGGATGCTTGATGGCATACCAATCACGAGTCAGCTCCACAACAAATTGTGGGGTTTTGTATATTAATTTTCTTGTAAATTCTTAATTAAATCACTTAGGACTTTCCATGAAATTAGAATTTTAGGAGAACATTCACTTAGATTGAATTCAAACAAATTAAGAAATCAAAATACACATTTAGGATCTACATTGAAATTTGATCATAGGATGCATGTCACATAGTTAGCACACTAACATAGAGTTAAATGAGCCATTTAAAAGAAATTCAAAAGAGTTAACTTTTGGAATTGAAGACCGATTATCGGGCAGGAATGGTGCATGTGGTGGATAACTCCCCATACCTTCCATTCTTGTAACCACGTAACGAGTCTAGATTTCTGGTTAATTTCGGGTCCTAGATCCCATATCTAGGTGGCGACTCTGTCACTCTCTTTTGTGTGGAATTCAGATTGCCTTAGTGATCCCAAGTTCACATAAAAGATGAATTAAAATCAATAATAAAAATGCACACGCCAATCGCGTGGGTACGAGAGACCAAGAGAGAGCGTGGCGGCTCGCGCCCCACCCCTCTCGCGGGATCGGATCCCACAGGTGTCTTGAGCTCCCTTTCTTTCTTTTGTAATGGTCCTTGGAGACCCTACTTTTTGTAATGGCTCTTCGAAGTCCTATTTTTTGTAATAGCCCTTCGAGGCCCCACTTTTTCATGAATGGAAATTACATTTTGTTGTCCGTTATCCACTTATGTTTGCATCTGGCTAATACTGTTTGATTCTATACTGTGGGCCAAAAATATTCCGGGCAGACGTTTGAGCTTCGGTTGACCCGGGTCCTTACGGGGGTGAACCGAGGTGAGCTATCCAACGAGTACCCAAGTTTTAGTGAACTGGGTTTCCAAGTAGCTTTGGTTTTTGCTGTCCGGACTTGTTCCTGACCGGGAGAGCGCTCCCGGTCTTTGCGGAGACGAGCCGAGGGGAACCAAACAGTGAGTACCCTAGTTTTAGTGAACTGGGTTTCCAAGTAGCTTTGGTTTTTGCTGTCCGAACTTGTTCCTGACAAGGAGTGTGCTCCCGGTCTTTGCGGAGACGAGCCGAGGCGAACCAAGCAGCGAGTACCCTACTTTTAGTGAACTGGGTTTCCAAGTAGCTTTGGTTTTTGCTGTCCGGACTTGTTCCTGACCAGGAGTGCGCTCCCGGTCTTTGCGGAGACGAGCCGAGGTGACCGAAGCAGTGAGTACCTTAGTTTTAGTGAAGTGGATTTCCAAGTAGCTTTGGTTTTTGGTGTCCGGACTTGTTCCTGACCAGGAGTGCGCTCCCGGTTTTTGCGGAGACGAGCCGAGGCGAACCAAGCAGCGAGTACCCTAGTTTTAGTGAACTGGGTTTCCAAGTAGCTTTGGTTTTTGCTGTCCGGACTTGATCCTAACCAGGAGTGCGCTCCCGGTCTTTGCGGAGACGAGCCGAGGCGAACCAAGCAGTGAGTACCCTAGTTTTAGTGAACTGGGTTTCCATGTAGCTTTGGTTTTTGTTGTCCGGACTTGTTCCTGACTAGGAGTGCGCTCCCGGTCTTTACGGAGACGAGCCAAGACGAACCAAGAAGCGAGTACCCTAGTTTTAGTGAACTGGGTTTCCAAGTGGCTTTGGCTTTTGCTGTTCGGACTTGTTCCTGACCAAGAGTACGCTCCCGGTCTTTGCGGAGACGAGCCAAGGCGAACCAAGCAGTGAGTACCCTAGTTTTAGTGAACTGGGTTTCCAAGTTGCTTTGGTTTTTGCTGTCCGGACTTGTTCCTGACCTGGAGTGCGCTCCCGGTCGTTGCGGAGACGAGCCGAGGCAAACCAAGCAGTGACTACCCTAGTTTTAGTGAACTGGGTTTCCATGTAGCTTTGGTTTTAGCTGTCCGGACTTTATCCTAACCAGGAGTGCGCTCTCGGTCTTTGCGGAGACGAGCCGAGGCGAACCAAGCAGTGAGTACCCTAGTTTTAGTGAACTGGGTTTCCAAGTAGCTTTGGTTTTTGCTGTCCGGGCTTGTTCCTAACCAGGAGTGCGCTCCTGGTCTTTGCGGAGACGAGCCGAGGCGAACCAAGCAGTGAGTACCCTAGTTTTAGTGAACTGAGTTTCCAAGGAGTGCGAGGAGATTTGTAAAAGAGCCTCTATCATTCACATTCAATACATACATTTACAATCACTTTTACGCCGGGTGGTCTACTACTGATAGTATTTTCAGAGGTTTTTCTAGTTCCAGGCATGGGGTAGTAGGTGCTCCCCAAGCGTCTCCAGCTTATAACTTCCTGGGCGAATCACCTCTTTTACTCGGTACGGCCCCTCCCAGGTCGGGGAGAGTTTTCCGATCTTCTTCGGTTGGGAGATAGCAGCTTTCCTCAGGACTAGATCCCCTGCTCAGAATTCTCTGGGGCGTTTCTTCAAATCATGATAGTTGGACACTTTCTGCTTGTAGGCGGCGACCCTGATTCAGGACTCTTCTCGGGCTTCTTCCAGTAAGTCGAGATTTCCGCGGAGCCCGTCTCCATTGAGCTGTTCGTTGAAGTTGGTGACTCTGGGAGACGGGGCGTCCACATCAACGGGTATTACGGCCTCCGTCCCGAAGGACAAGTTGAATGGTGACTCCCCCGTTGGTGTGCGCGGGGTGGTGCGATACGCCCATAGGACATGATAAAGTTCATCTACCCATCGGCTAGCCTTTTCGTCCATCCTCTTTTTAATCCCCTGAAGCAAGATTATGTTCGTTACTTCGGTCTGCCCATTCGTTTGAGGGTGCGCTACTGAAGTGAATCTCTGTTCGATCTTCAAGTCGGAGCAGAACTTTTGAAAGTTTCGGCAGTCGAATTGTCTACCGTTGTCCGTTATTAAGACGCGTGGGATCCCGAACCTGCAAACCACCGACTTCCAAAAGAAGTTCTGCATGTTTTGCTCTGTGATCTGGGCTAGAGGTTCGGCCTCCACCCACTTGGTGAAATAGTCAATGGCCACTACTACAAACGTGCGCCTTCCGGAGGCTGGTGGAAAGGGGCCGAAGATGTCCATCCCCCATACTGCGAAGGGGAGTGGGCTGATGATCGGTGCCATAGAAACAGCAGGTTGGTGGATAGTGGGAGAGAACTTTTGGCATCTCTCGCACTTCTTGACCAGGTCCAGTGCGTCTTGCCTTAAGGTTGGCCAGTACAGGCCTCTCAGCAGCACTTTGATTGCCAGGGCCTTGCCCCTAGGTGTTTCCTACAAATTCCTTCGTGCGTCTCTTGTAAGGCGTATGCGGCGTTGGTATGGGAGGGTGTACGACCTTTTGTACAAGCTCTCACCATCAAGGGAAAACCGGGCTGCTCTCTGTATCACTTTGCGGGCCTCCTTCTTGGCTTCGGGAAGCTTCCCTCTACGTAGGTATTCAATGATTTCGTTCATCCAACAGGACTCGTGCTCCACCTGCATTACTTCGGCGGCCTCATTTTCGATACTGGATTGATACTAGATTTCTGTAGAAACTCCATACATATACTCCCAAGGGTGGTGTATCCGGTGGTGTATCCGGATGCAGCCAGTTTAGACAGCACATCCACTTTTGCATTTTCTGTTATAGGGATTCTGATGACCTCAAAATCTTTGAGCTTGCTGGCTAACTGGAGGACCATCTAGAGGTATTTGATCATACGTTCGTCGCGGGCCTCATAGACCCCTTGAATCTGGTTTGCAACCAGCTGAGAGTCACAGTACGCTTTCAGCCTTTGGGTGCCGGTCTGGACTGCTAGGTTCATTCCGGCGAGGAGGGCCTCATATTCTGCCTCATTGTTGGACGCGCGGAATCCGAACCTTAGGGCGTAATCTAAAGTGAAGCTGTCAGGCCCGGTGAGAACCAAACCAGCTCCACAGCCACCCTTGTTCGAAGATCCGTCCACGTACACTTCCCAGAGTGGTTCGATGGTCGATGGATCCTGCTCTGCCGGTACGGAGACGATTTCTGCTCTTATTGGTTCAGTCCCAGCTTCTGTTCGCTCCTCCGTTGTGGTTTCTTTCTCCACAGCCAGGGTTTGGACAATTTCAGATTCAGTGCTCTACTGGGGGATGGTGCATTCAGCGACGAAGTCTGCCAGCAGTTGAGCCTTTATCGCTGGTCTAGGCATGTACTGGATATCGAATTCACTCAGCCCCACGGCCCATTTCACGAGTCGTCCTGAGGTGTCCGGCCTATGGAGAACCTGCCGGAGCGGCTGATCTGTCAGGACTTTTATCGTGTAGGCTTGAAAATACGGCCTCAATTTTCTCGCTGCCATGATCAAGGCGTAGGCCAATTTCCCAACCCGCGGGTCCCCTGGGCTTCGTCCCTCAGATCGAGTAGCTCAATCGGCAGCGATTCCACCGCATTTTTGCCTTTGAGTGCCATGGCATAGCACTCCCTGGACTGTGGTTGGTCTCCCCAGACTTCTCCCACGCCGTTTGGCGTTATGAATTTCATTTTCTAGTGATACACTGAAGCGACTGCACGGATTAGGTTCTGGCCGGGTCGTCCCAAGATAGCGTTGTAGACCGAAGTGGCCCTCACTACCAGGAAGTTGACCATCGCGAAGGCTTGACAGGGCGGCTCTCCGACGATGACTGGGAGTTCAGTCTATCCTTCCACTTTCACGACCTCCCCTGAAAAACCGATTAGATCGGAGTTTGCCGGCCTCAAACGATCGTCACCTATCATCATTTTCTGGAAAGCATGATAGTAGAGGATATCTGCCGAACTCCCGTTGTCGACAAGGATTTTCTTCACTTCCCAGTTCGCGACGGGCATAGTCAGGACCAGGGCGTCGTCGTGTGGCAGTATCAAGTTTTCGAGATCCGCATCTGAAAAGGAGATCTCATTCTCCATCTTCATCTTTATGCTGCATGTGTGCACGGCGTTGACTCGGCGTGCGTATGCTTTTCGAGCAGCCGATGATGTGCCCCCAGCGGCATGTCCGCCCTAATCGTGCTGATGACCCCCTTTGGCTGGGATCGGCGTGCCTCTTGTCGTGGACTGGATGGCAGGGGAGATTGATTCCGGGCAGGGGCGGCTGTGACCGTCGAGGGCTCTGGCCCTGGGGACTCTTTTCTCGGCGCTCTCTTCTGTGGCCGTCACCTCGGACGTACTTTTTCAAGTATCCCCGACAAATCAGCAGCTCGATTTCTTCCTTAATCTGCCAACACTCGTCTGTGTCGTGACCGTGGTCCTTGTGGAACCGACAGTACTTCGATTTGTCTCTTGTTAGAGAAATTAAATAACCGCAAGTGCACGGATCGTGTAAATACGGTCGAACTCAGGGAAGAAAAATCTAGTTGTCAATCCTATTCTTCTACCGATTAGAATACTAGCTATGATATAATGTTGCCTGGAATGGACTCAGGATTTTCGTGGACTTAGACCTCGGAGCCAACACTATATATAAGCATATATCCTATTCAATCTAAGAATCAAATTCAACTAAGATCTTTTTGATTTAAAATCCCAATTTAGGCAAAGTGTACCAAATTTTAATGATCTCTATTAACTACTTATCTAATTTAATTAGAAAACTAAATTCTAAGGGCTTAAGTAAATTGGAAAATTGCAAAAGTAATTTGGAATAGTGTAAAAACCTTAATTCAATATAAAAGAACTTAGGGTTAGAATCCACCATGGGTTTGGATTAGATTGATTAATTAAAACAACTCTTGAATTGGGTTGAAAATTCGATTAACTAGTCAATAAGGAATAAGATCAAAGGGATGTCATTCATTATAAGTAATTAATCAAATCCACTCTCCAATTTATATTAATTATATAGAACTTTATATTTGTTAATCAACAATCATTCATACGAAAGGGGAAAGCCAATGGCATGAATGATTGGAATTTTCCAAACACAAAATTCTACACAATTTTTCAATTGAGTAGATTGATTTAATTATAAATATTTCTCCTTCCCCATGGTTTCAACTAAACCCTAAGTAATTAGGATTTAGTTGTTCATGGAAAAGTGAAGAAAAATAAAAATAAAGGAGATAGAAAAGAGAAGAGATGTCATATAAGAACTTAAACAAGCAAAATAACACAAGAACTCTCTTTAATATTGAACTTCAAAACAAAAGTACATCGAATTATAACTTGGAATTGAACTTGAAAATAAAGAACAAAAGTAAAGTAAACTTAGTCTTTTTCTCTTCTTCTCAAGTTTTGGTTGACTCCTTGTTCGCCTTAGATTGATGTTGAACGGTTGGATCGACCTCCTTGAAAAAAAGAATGAAAAATAAAACAAGAGAATAAGAGGAGATTAATGGGCAAAATTTTGAGAAGAACAAGAAGAGGTGGAAAATTATTAGAAAAGAACAAACGAAAAATAAAGAGATGATAGCAAAAAGAGAGGGTTCGGCCAACTTAGTGGTGAGAAAACCAAAAAAGTGTGTAGAGAGAGGAGAGGGTGTACAGAGAAAAAAAAATAGCCAGGAGAGGGAAAGAGAGCCCTTCAATATTTAAAGAAACCTCTTTTCTTTGAAAATTAGATATATGGCCAATTTGGCAACTCTTTCTTTCTTCCTTGGTTGTGATAGGTCCCACCGTGTACAACGCTATGGTTGCTTTGGTTTCAAACAAAGCTACTGGAAAGTGCATGCTTCAAGTATCAAGGTGGGCTCCACTTTCCTATTATATATATATATATATATATATATATATATATATATATATATATGCAAAGAAATTTTAGAAACAAGAAACATGGGCAGCTCTCTATGAAGAAACGTTGCATGGTTTTTTAAGCATTCCAGTGGGTCCCACATGCATAGAACATTGCTATTTTTTTTATAAAATGTGACTGCCCTTTACTCCAAAATGTGAACTGCTAGATCGGAATGTATGGGTGTACACCTCCAAATTGCAAGTGGGTCATACAAAATTAGAAATTGGGTTGAATTTTTAGAAGGAAACAAGGTGGATAGAAATTGAACGGTTAAGATCATCCTACAACACATGGCAAGCACAAGGTGGGCCCACATGATTGAATGATCTCGATCGTCCAATTGATTGCCATCATGTAAATTAGTCGTTTTCCAAAAATCCTCCACCGAAATAGCAAGGATAGAGAGAGAGAGAATGGCAACCCAACCATGTGATGTGTAAAAAAAAAACTTGCCCAAAAAATCTGACTGCCTTTAATAGCCCTTTTTTCGTAGGTGATTCCAACACTACTCAAAGTGATATTGGCACCTCCCTCTTCCAACAACAACTTCTAACAAAAAATGGAATTGCATGATGTTATATATGCCCAACTTGCATGAAAATTGCTAATTCCAATAACCACTAAAGTAGTAATTGCTTTATACCAAGATGATCCTTTAATCAACCGACTCCCTCTCCAAGTAATTTATCCACCATGTAGGGTCCACATGTGATGCAAACATAGAAAGTGGTTGGTCAAGTTGCCTCTTTTTCCACTCCCACAAGTTGATCTAAACCGTCCACTTAAATGGACCATGGTGTACTTTGGTTGCGCCCAAAATTAAAATGATCTAGACCACACAATGATAGATCTAAACCGTTCACTTGATTAGGCCTCGATGTAAATCCTCTATGCGTAATCCAAGCTGTCCGTTGTGTGGGCTGTTCCAAATTCATCCCCAAAATTGATCTTGACAGTTCACTTATCAAACCACAATGTAGGAGGGTCATATCCTAAATGATGATCCGAACCATCTATGAGGTGGGTCTACATAAATGGGGACAGACAATCCCACTTGTGCTCACACAGTGTGGTGCGCGCAAAAATCATTTCTATGGGATGAACCTAACTGTCCATTTAGTGGGTTATAATTTCTTAAAGGGATGATCTTGGCCATTGATGCTATTTCCTTGGAATTTCATTGTTTTAGCTCCATTTTTCTTGAAAAATCCGAAATAATCCTGAAACATCAAAAACAAGGAAAACACATCAAATAGCACTGCTCTAAAAGTAAGAAGATAATCATTCCTACCTACAATTAACACATAAATGTGCTCATTAGATTCCCCCATACTTGAGCTTTGCTTATCCTCAAGCAAACAAGAAGAAAATAAAGAAAAATAGGAACAAAATAAAATCCTAACTCACTTTCGTAGGAATAACGATTGCACTTAGCACGTGCAACAAGCCTTTAAATCCCAAGGTTACCCTAGTGGACGAGTTGTGTCTCGTGAGTGTTTGCAGTGAATATACACACAAAATTCTAAAAACAAACTTTTCTTCCAAATCTCACTATAGAATAAAGCCAAAAATTTCTAATCATCTGTCTTTGATAAATTACTCAAAATAGAAGAACAAGAATACCCATATACTTAAACTTTGCATCCTATCCCAAGTTGAAAAAATTAGAAAAATATTTTAAGTAAGGAAACTTCTTTTGAATTTTTTATACTCTTCTCCCTTAAATTTGCTTCTAATGTAATCGTACCGTAAAAGGAATTTGATTCGGAAACTTCGTAGAAAACTTACAAATTTATATGGTCCACCTTACTTTCCAATTTTTCCATAATTTCTAAGAATA